>NC_053117.1:10382596-10727596 GCF_010015445.1 Perca fluviatilis
GCACACTGAATAAGTAATTGGAAGAAACCACTGCAGCAGAGTAGTTGATTCACTCACATTACCATAATAGACATTTTTCATTTCAGTTGTGCTTTTCCTACTATGACAATACTTATGTTACATGTTAGCATTGGCTGGAAGAAGGCCACAATACTTTATCTTACCAGTGTTGAGGTCCTTATACTCCTGGGAAAAGTGCTCATTCTGGTGCACCCATTCCCCGTTGCATTTGAAGAATATCTGTAAGGCGGGTGCAGCTCGACAGTGCAGCTTAATGGGGTTGCTCTTGACGATGTAGGCATCCTCTGGCTCCTGGATGAAGTGTGGCAAGGTGCCCTGCACTGAGGGAAGTGCATCAGGCTGAGCATCACCGGTGGCACCTGCAAACCAACGCCTTGGTTATCATCCCACATCTTACACATCTTAGAAGACCAATATTGAAATGAACAATAGCTAGTCCGACAGAAACAAAGGCAAGCCAAATACCTTTCAGTTATATACACAATTTAGCAGTGAAAAACACTTTCAACTGCATTTTCTTTTACAAACAACAGTATAACAGCAACTGCTTTCAAATTTGAAATGATTGCTTAGTGGACAATTTTTTGAATTCAAAAGTGAACATATTATACTTTGTAGAAAGGCAAAGCATACACAGCAAAACTGTTCTCTTCAGAGCAATTTGCAGATGAATGAAATCAGAGAGGATCAAGTAGCGAGGAATAAGGAGGGACTGATTACCTAAATTCTGGCTGTGGACTCTGAATATCTTATCTCAATTTGGTCCACACATAAACAGCCTTTGTGCTACCACCAACATGCCACTGTGTCTTTAACGACAATTCACAGCAGATTACCCCCTTTCTTCATCAGTGATGTAGTCTACATGATATGCAGGTATACGTCGTATACCCACGGAAAGGTCAAGGATTTCCATATACCCACTTCCAGAAGCCTGAGTATACGTAAAGATGATTGTTTTGTGTCAGAATGATCACACTTTCATTCATAAATTCACCCGTCTGTGTTGCGAGTCATTTAGGAACAACAACATAGTTGCTTGGCAGTCATTCTCCGTGCAATGCATTGGGTGTCGCTCTGGGACGCGTCGCTCTGGGATGGGTAAGTATGAAGCTGGGAGGGAAATATCACAGTATAGGCCTACTCACTACAAAAAACTAGACTACACCACTGCCCAGTATCCTTCTCAGAATTACACCTTAGTCCCATCAAGGCAGCTATTCAGTGCTGTAAAAGCCCATGAAAGCTATTATGCCCCACCATCAAATCCAATTCTGTCCCCTGAAATCGAATCGGGCCTCTCACTAGCTCTCTCAATCAATGTTGTCCTTGTTAAATGGCTAAATGAATGGATGCAGGTGTAAAGAGAGGCCACATAAACAAACAGGCAGGAAGGTGAATGAATGGAAATAATATGCTAACATTACCTACTGCAGAACCAGTAGATGGCTTTAACATTTTGCTACTAGACACACTTCCTTTAGCTATTCATACCTCCATTATACCCTGTTTCCTTTGTGTTCAATTCTTCCTGAGTAATGAAAAAAGCAAGGCACTCTAACAGGGCTGCTGCTGATGTAATCTGATAAAATCCTCCATTAGGTGGCATGATAAATTACATTATGTTAGGTATAATATGTAGGATTTTAATAAAAACTATGTATAGACTAATACAAAAGTAATTCCTCTGAATTATCACGTATGACCGACTGAGTCTATGCAGTGACCCCACCCTCTGCTTCAACAAGTCCTCCAAACCATACGACGATATAGGATGTTTAAAGGGGTGGTTTATGCTAGCCTGCCACTAAAAACAGTCTTACCCACTCCACAGTACACCTGAGGCAAATAATTTGGTGATTCAGTGTGCATTTACAAATTGTAAAAATAAATGCTACAGATGGGCACCACAAAGTTTCCACAAATTTCCATTGCGAGATCCAGAAAGGAATCAACTGTGGCTTCTTGCTGCCGGCCTGGACATCAAGACACTGGCGGAGACTCAAGTGGCGAATGTGTGGTCATCATTTTAGACCAGACGACTTTGAAAATCCCCGCAATCTAAAGGACCACAAGTCACTGACAACGAATGCGGTTCTATCTGTCTTTCCAGATGCACCAACAGCTACTGATGAACAGGTAATAACTTTTGGTAGGCTACTCTAGCTAATAAAGATAGCCCCTTTCATAACGTTAGCCTAGCTGCTACTGATAGATTGAGACGGACAACGTTAGTGGCAATAACGTTACAGTTCAATGCATTGTGGAGAGTGACGTTGGCGTTAACGGTATAACTACATTCTTGGTAGATACCTGGCTGGGCTAACCGTTCAAACGTGGCCATAGTACTATCTTGTTGATTCCTTCATGCAATGTACTCTGCTTTTGTAGCAATGAGTGACCAAGGGGGTAAGCTTCGCTTCAGAACTCGAACCTCCTATGGCGCCGTTAGCATTCCACTGACTAGCATTCATTTTGACGTCACTTGACAGCGAATAACTTTACGTCTGAAACGTTTAAAGACTTTATTTGTCCATTGTTTATTTCTAAAGAAACACGACAATGTATAAAAGGCTCCATTACCTTGTATCTCATGTTATGGTTCCATAGCAGACGTTTTTGTAAAAATAGGCTAACGATTGTGTCACATAGTAGAGGAATTACCGTATAGTGCAGGAGAAGCTCGCAAGCAGTTTCGACTTACATGAGCTGTTTAGGTTTAATTACTAATGTTAACTAGCATTTTAGTTAGCAATAATTACCCTGTGCCCATGTTATCTCCTTACATATACCTACGCTCTCCGTCTCTGCAAGATTGGGAATGACTGAGATTTCTCTTGGCACAACTACCAGAACACTTACAACTTTCAGACACGTTGCTCACGTCACATTTACGCTGTCTCTCTCAGTTGGAGGCTGCACGTTAAAGCTAGCGATCACCCGAAAAGTGCTTCTAAAAGCCTTCACTGGTCTCCGTCCAGAGCAACGGGATCTGTTGGTCCATTGTTATATACTGTCTATGTGAGTGACAGCGGCAGGTAAATAAACTTGCGTGATTGTCATGGAAACCGGCTTCCTCAGTAGCCTAGATAATATCAATCCGCTGCTGCCGTAGCCTATGCCTACTTCCAACTGCAGGGAACAAAGTATTACTATTGCAATGCGATGCAAGGGTAGTTTTATTTCTAACATTATTCTATCAACACAGACATTTACATTGATAGTCTGTCGTTATAATTTATTTGGTTGTACTGTGGAGTGGGTAAGACTGTTTTTAGTGGCAGCATGAATCATTGACTCGCGCTAGCCTAGTTCCAGCGAACTCTGCAACTACAAGGACTGGATGAAACGTGTTGAAAACGATCTCCACTGATAAATAACATACTGGCTAACTTGGAAATGAGGTCCTATGTCCAAAATTCTGAACCACCCCTTTAATTCTATCCTCTAATTGCAGTTTTAAACAAATCGTTAATGTGAAACTGTCAAAATTTGGTTAGGTTTAGGCACAAAAACTAAATGGTGTAGGTTTACGCAACAAAAATACTGAGTTAAGTTTAGAAAAAGGTTGTGGTTTGGGTTGAAACCATTACATTTGTTAGATTACTTAACTTCCGGTTACGCACGTGACAGAACGTGACGCAGTTTAACAAAAACTCGCCGTTTACTTTTATTTTCAAACAGGACATGATTGGTGATTGATTGTTGTCATGCTATTGTTGATTTTGTGTAATAAGAGCTGTCGCTCTTGTGTCTATGTAGTGCAGGTTCTGTTTGTGTCTGCATATTTTTCACTGCTTTTATTGTTGATTGTATTTTCAATGCTTTTATTCTTCACGTCTTGTACTTTTAACTATTGCCCGCCTGGGGACTACAGATGAAAATTTGCCTTTCTGGCTAACTCTGGCCTATTTCAGGAATGTTATTAATATGTCACTGTCAAATAAAGTAATAATAATAAACTTCATTAGGCGACATATGTAAAAATGTTATGTTTAAGAATAAACACTTGTTGCATGCAAAGATTTTGCTGTAAAAGCAAGTATATGACATGGAACAGTATTGTCCATATATCACCATGTGGAGGCAAGCTACTATGCCAGCTAATATAAGCTGTTTTCCCCACACACTGAGGTTGTCTATCTCAGCTCTTTGCTGTATAAATTACAACACCATCTGCATCAAATAGAGCCTATTTCTTTTTGTCTTTATTTTTTTAAATGAACAGTTTATTATGACACCTTGCATTCTCATCTTTAGGCAAACTTGAATTCTCAAAGAATGTCAGAACTCTTTGTAATCTGGTGCAACATGTGCTTTTTTAACACATATCTGTTGGAGAGATATTTTCAAAGGAACAACGCTGGTGCCTGTCTGGGCTGTGACTCCAGCAGACTTTGGAGGAGTTTTTTCCAAGAGCAACGTTTCTCTTCCTAAGCGCACACTTAATAAGAAAACCAAAACAACACTTGCATCACGTTTTAACAGCAGATATGTATATGCAGAATGTATATCATTCAGTATATCACAGGTTGAATTTCAATTTTGCTATATAAATATATAAGTGGAGTATTTACAAGCAGTGTGGATAAATAATGGCTACAATTAACTGAAATGCAATTTCAAAAAGAGCAATGAGAATTAGATCTCATTCATTGACAGTAACACATATTATCCTCTTCCAGTTCATAGGGTTTACCCAGAACTGGAAGAGGATCATATTTGGTGGTTGGTTACAGAACAGGCCAAGAAAATAACTTTCACACAATGGTCCCTGTCTTTTTTAGGTTATAATTTTACTGTATGTTGGATTATATACTCCTCCGTGGATAAGAACATTTTTGAACTAGTTAGATTTATGCAACCTGTGATGAGCGATTACAAGTAGACATTGCTTAATTTTAAGGGGTCAAGTCAAAGAGTTTGGGAACCACTGTGCTATGGGCTTCACAATCACCAGACCACAAATCAATTGAACACTTAAGGGAGGTTTTAAAGCGATGTGTAAAACAGGTATCCCCACCACCATCATCAACCACCACCATCATCAAAACACCAAATGGAAAGGAAACATCTTTTGGAAGAATGCTGTTCATTCTACTTACATTTTGACCCAATAGTGTCTATAGTATATACTGTATGTAACACATTGTATTAACCCAATCAATTCTTTTTTAATGTGTTTTCAAACCTTGAGACTCAAATTTTTGTGCAATGTCATCTTCATGTTAAGATACCAAAAGCTTTAAATTCATGTTAATATAATCCTTAGAGGATTACTGTCCAGTATATTTGAAAAACAGGTGCCACCAGTAACCAGTCTTTTTTGTTTTATTAAAATATTTTTAGTTAAACCTCTTTTTTGTCTTTAGCCTGTTAATTAACGATGTCAGAAACAGAAGCATGAATACCAATGCTGACTACAGATCAAGAAAAGGTTTTTTTGCTTTCACAAATATATACATATATATGGAAGCCTGCTTATAAAATTGAAATTGTTCAACGAGAAAGAAACGCTGCTTCAACATAACTTAAAGCACATTTAATGGTTGGGGCATGTAATTCTCCTCCATCCAACACTTTCCTCCCCACTGAGCATCCTTACTCTAATGAGCTAATTGCTGCTATGATGAATAAAAGTAACCCAACGCCACCGAGCCAAAACGGGCCTCTCCTTTCACTCTTTATCACATTGCACAACAGCTAATGATGTGCCATGTCCTTTTCTCTGAATGTTTAAACATTCAGCACATTCAAAGGTAGCAGATAATTGGAACAAGGTGACAATCCACGCTCCATAAACCTGAGGCCATAGCGTTCGCTGCTCCACTCGTGATGGATGCTCATAAATATCCGCCTTAATGAAGGAAATGACTGTGCCGCCAATAAGTCAGTCATTTCCTCATTACGCTGGTTAATTTTAACACTGCCTCTAAAATGCTCCCTCACCCTATCTGCTGCCACTCACAGGTTTCCACCTGACTTAACATGAGGCTCAGTGCAGTGGACCTGCAGCTGATGAATGCCCTGGGTATCAATATGCGTACAGGGACAAAGATTACATGGCGGTGGTACTGTTGGCTCAGGCAGGCTGACAATGCCTGGGAGCCAGGGGACAATGTTGAACAAAAACAGATTCAAATCTACACCCTCTAAGAGACATGCCAGGCAATATGCACTACATGGCCTGTTTGGATATGCAAGGAAGGATAGTGCAGATTGAGACAGTGCAGATTTCAATGGCGGCGTGTATAGTCATGCAGCTTCAAAAGAGCAGGTTTGGACTTTTGAAATATTGACTGCAAAACCATTCCTTATGAAACAAGCTTTTCAAGTGGGCCTTAGAGGCTGCTATGTTCATTACATCCCACAATACAAAGGTGTTGGACCACAAACAACATATTGACAAGTTTGTGAAGTTGAATCTGAGGTCATGGGGTCATTGGTGGCATTTAAATATGCTCAGCCAATTGCTATGCAAACCTGCATGTCATGATGGTGTAGGGGTGGACAAACTACACAACTGATCTCAGACAAGGTCCTGTACTGATAAGAAGACTTGAGAGACTTGTTACGGGTGTGAATGAACACAATAGTCGACATCAAGACAATTAGTTTGTGTGCCCTCTACCTCCCTCCTTCCCCACTCCCAGTTTCTTGTTACACTGTTAGGTCATCTTGATGTTGATACAATAAAAAAAGAAAAACATCTGAAGCAGCAAAAAAAACCTGGGACTTTTCTCAAAGAGGTAAAGCGCGTCTTGCAACCAGGCGACCCATTGTGATACATTCTGCATCATCTCAGGGGTGTCTACCTCAGATCTCAAAAATGTGTTTGAAACAGTCCAGTTGGTGCAAAAAACGTTTTCACAAGGCTTTAGATGTTTTGTGTGAAAAGTCTGCATTTTGGTGTTCAAAAGGGAAGGAGTTCGTAAAAGCTTGTACAGACATTAATGGTCTCCAGAGGGCGAATCCTAATCACAATGATGATCCTCTGGGGCCATCAGATTTTTTTAATGAACTGTCACGACAACTGTTGGATAGATTGCCATGAAATTAAGGACACGTTCCTTACATGATGAACGGCAGTTGATGGCAGTGCGCCGGTGCAGAATTAAACACCAATGTTAAACTGCCAATCAGATAAATTTACTTTTGAAGGTGCCAGAACGTAGTTCTGGACTGTTCCAGCACCACTTCAACCCCTTCTTCAAACACAGGCCCCGGTAAAGGCTTTGGCAAAAGTGAGGAAACTAACTAATCCCCAGTTAGAGGAAAAGTGAGAAAACAACCATAGTTTATTCTTTTTTGAAAGAAGAATAAATTAACCAATTGACCAATGCCTATTAGGGATGGGCATGCGATTAAATTTTCTTCGTCGGGAGAATTAACGCTCGACTATTGATTAATCATTAATATTTTTATATTAAAATTCATTATTTATTTAACTTTTTATAAATTAAAAATGCTATGAAAATACAAAAACACAGCGTGTTTTTCCTCGATGAGATCTTAATTACAAAAAGAACAACTTGTGGCAGTTAAACTGGAGGTTATAGATATAGATTATAGATATATGCAGCGCTCTGAAGCAGCAGAACCTGCAGCTGCGAGCCGGCGTTCTTAAACAGAATGTAACTCAAAACTATCCAAGGCACGGGACAAAGCCTAATAAAAAATAACCAGTAGGCTAACTCAGATACAACTTCTGCACCAGTCTACTGATGTTTGTTGAGAAAGATAAGCATGTTGACATCATCTGGGGTCAGACACGACCGCTACCTGGTGACCGTCAGTCCAGCCGCCGAAAAGAGCCGCGTTGCCAGGATGCACAGACCTCGATCCGCGCTAACTTGGCCAGCCCGGGGAACCTTATTCTGTTCTTTTCGTAGTGAGTTTCTACCAGTCTGGTGATGGTACGTCGTGACGAAATGTGATATGTTGGTTCCAGTATCCATGTCAATGAACTTGCAGGTCCCTTGGGTAATTTTCTCTGCTCGTTGTGCATTGCAGTTCCTCCGTGCTAACGCCGAGTTTGTGCTAGGTTGAGACTGAGAGCAGGATGCTGCTTTGTTTAGTGGTAGGCTACATCATGTGAGTCGTGGCCGTGTTGTACTTATACACGGCATCTCAGTGATTGCAGTGAACTAAGTCGTTTAAAAAAAAAATAATCAAAATGGTCCCACGCCACATTTAGCCGTGTCCTCTTCATGATTACTTTTGAAATCAAAATGGAAACTCGCAGCCAGGTAACTGAGTATGGAGTCAAATATTGCCCCCTGAGTGGTAAAATGTTTAATTGCTGCCACACTGTGAAATTAATTGAATTGCTTCAAGACTCACACTACGCAACGCAACCAGTATTAGTTTAATCGATAACAAATTAACGTCATCGACGAAATTCTTAATAATCAATTATCGATCGTCGATTAATCATGCCCATCCCTAATGCCTATGAAGATGTTTTGATTGTTTTTCAAAAGGTAAAAATAACTTTTCTACTTTTGTTTTGAAGTGAGAAAGACGAGATCTTCATGGCAATCCAAAATTAAACAACAAAGGCCCTAAAGGCTTCACAAAAATGTAACTGTTTCTTAAAGATTCTCTGGCTTCTCTGGGATAATCTAGTCCAGATTTGTCTACATATAATGGTTTTTGATCTAGACCTTTTTTGTAAAGCCATGAAATCTCCCATTTTTTTCCATTTTCCCAAATAAAATAAAGATTTCACAAATCTGCCTGTAGCCAGGGATCGACACTAACGGTTGCCCTTGGCAACCAGACTGAGTCAATTGGTGACCATTTCGTGGCCTCTGGTTGCCCTTTTGGCAACCACCTGTTCAATATTTGTGGTTTTCTTAATATATAAAAACAAGTAAAAACTTACAAAACTGGAAAATCTTATTTCAAAAGAAGTAAATATTTTATTTGGATGTCTCCGTAAAGTTTAAACACTATTTTCGTGCACAATATTTCAGCTGTTGTGAGACAGCTTTCCACACAGGCGCGTTTGCCATGAAAAGATACAGGCAATGCAAATTTCTGTTCACGTTAACGGCGTATGTTAAAATCCGGTGGTAATATGGCACCGGTGTATGGAATTATTTTTGTGACTTTAAGCAAGCAAAACTTCTCAAGTTTCAAACAAAAAACACTAACTCAAGCAAAAAAATTGTCACCTCAAAGATAAAACTTAAAACTTGCAAACAAAACATTTGTGTAGTCGTAAACTATTGGTATTTCATTTGTTTGATATTATGTCCTTTTGTTTACAGTTCCCTCTGCTTCTTTCTCAATGATCAGTCTTTTGCTCTCTCCATCACGTTTGCAGTTTTGCTCCCAGCTTTCTCGTGTGCGCTTCTTTGTTTTCTATTGACCCTTCGCTAAGCCACGCCCGAAAACTGCCACAGGCCAATCGTGGCTTAGCAACCGTAACTAGGAGGTCTGTCAAGTAGGCCTGGCAAACTCGATTCCTTTTTAGGATTCGGGTTATTCTGAGTCACTCACTAAACTGATCACTTGAATCACTTGAGTCAGTATTGTATGCTACATCCAAGGTGAGCTTTTGATTTGGATAAAATGCCATGTTTTCATTTAGAATCTTTTAATTTTATTTGGAAAACGTTATATCCATGAATGTAAATGGTCTGAAAGAAAACCGAATATTCATTTAAAGATGACATGGAATTACATATTGTAACTTTAATAGGACAAGAAAGCCATCTGGACTTACAACCTCTTTAATGTAAATTCCATGCACCCCTTTTTCATGTATATACTGTATGTATGCATTTAATGTTTTCAATGTGTATGTGTATCTGTACTTGAATAATAAAGTTTTGTGAAGACAAAAAAAAAACATGAGTTGTCAGTGACCTAATTGCATTTTAATATACTACATTTATACACCAAACCTACAGTAGGCCTAGCTAGGCTACGTGCAGAACATTGTATGTTATTTCAGAAGTGAATGGCTTTTGTTGTTGATTTGCTTTACCCTGAGCTCGACGAGAGGGTGCACTCACTTGTTATGCTCGCTCGTCTGAATCAGATCCACTCATGACAACGTAGCCGGCTGATTCGCGGGATTGACTGACTCCCGCGAGAACTCACAAGTCATCAACAACTCATGAGTCATCGAGGGCTCGTGAGTTGTCGACAACTCGTGAGTTGTCTGCGAGCCGAGCCGAAGCGAGCTTGTAATGTTTTGGACTGTCTGCTCAACCTAATTGCATTTAACATACTACATTTATACACCAGACCTAAAGTAGGCCTAGCTAGGCTATGTGCAGAACATTGTATGTTATTTCAGAAGTGAAAGAATGGCTTTTGTTGTTGATTTGCTTTACCCTGAGCTCAAGGAGAGACCTCACTCACTCGCCTTGCTCGCTCGTCTGAATCAGATCCACTCATGACAACGTAGCCAGCTGATTTACTGACTGCCGCGAGAACTCACGAGTCATCAACAACTCACAAGTCATCGACAACTCATGAATCACCAACAACTCACGAGTCATCGAGGGCTCGTGAGTTCTCGAGTGAATCCCATGGTCTGCGAGCTTCCGGCTTTGAGTCTGCGGGTCGGGAACTGTCTCTCTGCTCACTCAGGCACTTCAGTTGACTTGTGGAGTTGCTGTTGCCTACGAAATTGTAAGTTTTAAAGCTTTTTGCGGCTAAGATGGCTAGGAATTGTAGAAGCTAATTTTGCAAGAGGTTTGTGTGTGGCGCTGTTATCATTTTAGATTTAATTGTAGTAGGACTCAACTGAACCGGGTTAATGATGCTAGAGACTCGTGATTCGTGAGTCAATTTAAAGACTAGCTAGCTACGTTTGCTCCAAGGCTAGAACACGCTAATGTTAGCTAGCTAGCTAACTCAGCACAGCATTGCTTCGAAATAAGGATGGTTCTTTGTTCATAATGCATATATTTGAATGTAAAATAAAGGACAATTCCGGCGCAAAACGAACCTAGGGGTTATTAACAGATGTGTACCCACTCAATCGCTCTCTGGGACATGTTTACATGCTAATCGAATGAGTTTGTAGCTTGAAACAAGCTAGTGCGGACCGCTGATTAGCTTACAACGCTAGTATTCGGGGCACAGGGAAAGTAAAAACCAATCGCTATTTAGACCACTAAAAAGGCTCAAAATATCACCACGTCAACGGTTGCATAATGAGGGTATCTAAATATTAACAGAAGCATTGAGAAATAGATTGAAGAATGAGAGAGTATAAAGACAGTCGCGTTCTCGTATACAGACGGCCGCCGTCTTGGGAGCTACGGTCTTTCTAATCTATCTTTTTAATAAACTGTCTGTACACTTACAATGTTCTCAATGCTTTGGTTAACATTTAGGGACCCTCATTATACTACCGTTGACGTGTGGTGATATTTGAGCCTTTTTAGTGGTATAAATAGCGATTTGTTTTTACTTTCCCTGTGCCCCGAATACTAGCGTTGTAAGCTAATCAGCAGTCTGCGCTAGCTTCAAGCTACGAACACATTCGATTAGCATGAAAACAGAGAGCGATCGAGTGGGTACACATCTGTTATAAAGGTTTGTTTTGCGCCGGAATTATCCTTAAGATGATTAAAGGCAAGAAGGAGGCTCACTGACATACTTTAAAATATATTTCTGCATTTTGTTAATCGCTAAAAATGTAAGCAGGAGAATGTTATCATTGCAAAGTGTTCAGGCTAATGTCTTGTGTTTATTCCACAAGAATTACGGATAAACTGTTTCATTTATAATTATTAGATTATTTTCACAATTTCACTTACCCTGCTGTGCATAAACATAGCTGTTCCTCAATTTGTGTGTTTCCCATTTGAATGGCGTATGAGGCGGCTCACATTATGGCATGACCTGGCTTTAGCTTCAATTTTGATGACATTATTCGCTAATGAAGCTCAGCGCAAATTCTTTCAGGAAGACGTCATTAACCCAAGCACTACTCATTCTTAAATCTAACAGCTGATTAGAAGTGACGCTTTCAGTCGAACCAATCAGACTTGGCCAAATTCATGGGCCTATCACAGCCTTAGCCTACAACTCTGCTTTAAATCTGTTCTCTCCCTGTGCTGTCAGCTGTCGTTTCAGGCAAAGCGCTCGACCCTCCTCCTCCCCTGCCGCCTCCGGTCTTCATGTTTCTCCTGGCTGCCCGCTCCGTTGCCTCTTCGGTCCGGTCTCTGGTCTCTCTGTCTGCCGCCACCAGTGTCTGGACTCCATCGGGGGTTTTGTTCCTGTTCTCTACCCCCTTGAAATATATTATTGATTCGATGGAGTCTAATCTAAAAGACTTTGTACATTTCATATTATACAGATGTACAATAAATAATTTTGCATATCTGCAAACGAAGTCTCTCCTGATTGAAATGGGTTGCATTTATGTTGTGGATATATCCCTCGAATGCATACTACAGTCCCTTTTGTCTTGCTCTCTCACATATTTCACCTGTTTGCCAAAAAATACTAATTATCTCCTTGGGAATGTCTGACACTGGTGCATAGAAAGCTTGTCAGGCATAGCAACAGTAACTAAGGAGGGCGGGGCTTAGCGAAGGATCAATTCTGACACAAACATCTCGTGTGGGTGGGTCGTACAGGGATGTGTCACTATTGGCGAATGAGTTTTAGGGGTAAGTTTGAGTGACAGCTCAGTGCAGCTGATTCCTACAAGATTAATAAAGTGTAAGTATTGATCATATATCTTGTCTGTGTTTGCAAGCATGGTTACTAGACATTTGTTGTTTCATTGTGTTAAGTTACTAGCTAGCTAGTAAAGCTGTTTAAATTAGCATTTAACGTTAGCTAACTGTTAAAGTTATCTAACTGTTAAAGTTATCTAAAACTTGTAGCTACGTTACTGAGTTAATTTGCCATGGGAATCATATAGGCAGAGGGAACTGTAAACAAAAGGACATAATATCAAACAAATAAAATACCAATAGTTTACGACTACACAAATTTATTTATATATTATTATTTGCAAGTTTGGAGTTTTACCTTTGAGGTGAATTTTTTTTTGCTTGAGTTAATGTTTTTTGTATGATACTTGAGATGTTTTGCTTGGAATTAAAGTCACAAAAATAATCCCGGTATCTACCAACGCGGATTTCGGTGCCTCATTATGGTGCCACCTAAATGTCTGCTCTGATGCGCCAAAACAGACGTTAGAGGCTACAGAAGCATTGCTGCATGTCACGCTAGTAAACACTAATATAATGTTACACTCAGCAGCAATAACGTCAGCTAGTAGCTGGGTTAAACATGGTTAAAATGCTGATAGCTAAACGGTGTAGTGTGACTGTATTTCACTGTAGAGGATTCCAGCAGCAGGACGTACAACAGTCTGCCGCTAAAGCTACGAGCTAAAAGACACAAACTAGCACTGGTTGTCGGAAAAACAAAACAGACGTGACTAAATGCTGCGTTTACTGAACTTCGTGGTTCATTCAAAGTTATTGTAAAATACCCTTTTCTCATCTGTTTTTTACCTTTTAACAGCAATCTACTGGTGAAAGAAGTAATTATTGTTAAAAGTTATTATAACATTTTTAATAATCATTTAAATTCATTTAAAATTTATCCAATTCATGACTCAAAACCGTGATCCGATCCATGAGTTCTGTTATCCTTATTGAGAGGGATGGGAACTTATATTGCAAGCCATTATCTCATTGTTTCATGATTAAAATGTGTGGTATAGTTATGTAACGGCCGGCAGGATGCCATTGTGTTGACTGTTCTGCACGGCAGTGCAAAGCATCATGGGACTGGGTTATTAGTGTTGTTTAAGTGTTTAGTTTAAGTGGGTAAATGATGTTCTGTTAGTGTTTTTGTTATGCATTTACGTTACCTAGGTTTTAGTCTTGATAATGTGCACATGTTTATTTAAATTACCTTTGTTACATTTGTTACCATGACTGAAATGCTGGGGTAGGTTGCTGACCTCTGTGTATCGCGTGTGTGTAGTGGTTGAATAAACTTCCACAGAGTTCCATATCTCTGGCTCTTTGACTTCTTCCACGTAGCTCGCTACATTGGTGCAGGTCTGGACTGGGACAAAAAATTGGTCCTGGCATTTTTGGCCCAGGCGGCCCACACCCACCGTGATTGGTCAGACACATTCCCTGCAGACAGTCCCCTAAAATATGTGTGTATGCTATGATATGAGTTGCCTAGTGTTCAGCGTTCATGTGATCGTTTTGGATCCTTCAAGAGGGGTGTCAAGACTTATCTGTTGGTCTTACACTTAAATAATTCATTCATTCTTTCTTAGGTTATGATTTGTATATTTATGGTATTTTTATTAGTTTTTATTTTTGATATTGTATTGTCATTATTGATATTATTACTGATTATTTGCTTAGCAGCTATTGCTTTAAAAACTGTTTACTGTTAATTTTTAACTATTTTTAACTATTGTAAGATTCATATTTTGTCACTTTGGACATAAGTGTCTGCTAAATACTATAACCATAACTATAACCCTTCCCAAAAGCTACAATAAAGCTGAAAGTAGTACAGTATATGCCCTGGAAAAGAGCACCAATACAAGAGAAGCTTATTAAGCTATTCAAGGAACACAATGCTTGTATCAACACTGATTTTATAGATTCCACAGACAATGTAAGCTTAAACAGTTAGGTTACCTGACAGCCACTAACTTTAATGTTACAGCCAAACTGCTTGTTATTGTTGTTTAATTGGTATCGATGATGCGTTGCTGTGTAGAGAGGAATCTGCCGACACTGTTTCTTGATTATAAAGGTTTATTTACAACAAGGAATTCAGTATCAATTTACAAGCTCTGAAGAGCCCGGAGAGCGACCAGTTTCCCAAAGTTCATCTGGGTTTCTTTGTTACCCAGAGCTTAAATACAAATCATATGGAATATGCAGATACAATAAGATGACCATATACCTCATTATCGTTATGACGTGGCACGCGTGCGCACACACGAACACACACACACACACATACACACACACACACACACACACACACACACACACACACAGCCTCCCTCCCTTCATGAAAGTCCCTGTTAATTTGCCTACTCCTTACCACATCGTCATCTACTCTCTCTTCCATCTTTTCCTCACTCGCTCCCATGGCCCTGTCACGGTCACTCGGCTTCTTCCCTGTCATGATCATGTTGTTTCTGCTTCTATGTATAGCCAGCCAGCCACCTCTCCTCCTCCTCCTTCCTATACTTCAGGTAATGCTGATGTTGAAGAAGCTACTACAGCCCCAAACATGTCCGAAATTTTTGAGGAATCCGCCTGTAGATTCTTAATCTTTTTCTCCTGTAATTTCTCTGCACCTCCCTTGCACTTTGGTGGTCGTTTGTCCATTTTAACGTGAATGTTAAACTTCCAGCATAATATTACAGCTTCGTGTCTCAGGGCCGGGAGACGTGGCCATAGTGGGATTCGTAAATTTGCGGCCCGGAATGGGGAAGGGGGATCCTGGATTTGATTGGGTCAGGCCAGTGCCAATAAAGAAAATTAACCAATGGGCCGCAGTGAGTTCTTTATGGGCCGGCCCGGCCAAAAAATAAAAAAAAGGCCTATTTATATCGCCGGTTCGGCCCAAAAGTCCGTCGGCCCACCGGGAAAATGCCCGGTATACCAGATGGCCAGTCCAGCCCTGCATTGGTGTCAGAAGTGGGATTGAGCATGTTGTGAAAATGGAAGAAACAGTAGAAGAAGTGGTACAACAAATGGAAGCTGAAATCCAGTCGATGGAGAGAGCAATCAAGCTGACCCTTCGCATCCTGGACCGCCTCAATGCTGACCAGGGAAGACTCCTCCCGACCCTCCCTGACGGCTCCAGCGTGCCGCGACATCGCCCTCTGGAGGCCGGGAGTATCATCGCACGCCCAGACGGTTCCAGCGCGGCGCGCCAACGCCCCCTAGAGGCCGGGAGTATCAACGCACGCCCAGACGGTTCCAGCGCGGTGCGCCACCGCCCCCTAGAGCCTGGGACTGCCGCTACACAACCGGACGGTTTCAGTGCAGCACACCAGCGCTCTCTAGAGGCCGGGAATACCACTACACGCCCTGAAGGTTTCAGCACGCCACGCCATCGCCCCCTAGAGGTTGGGAGTGCCCCTGTCAGTGATACTCTGTTGCAGATGACAGATGCCAATCTACTGCCCGTCACCGCCACTGCTGTCTATGAGCCATCACCACCTACCCCCTTACAAAGAGTACATTACCCCTCAGCTGTGCGCAGGACCCCATCCAAGCTGCCCAAGTACAACGGGATGACACCCATAAAGCCATTCCTCTCCCAAGTCAGATTAGCAACATGGCACAGCGGTTGGGGTGATGAGGAAGCTGCTGTACATCTGGCGCTCGCATTGGAAGGAAAGGCACTGCAGGTGCTCCTTGACCTAGCCCCAGCAGAGCAACGGGACCTTCAAGCCCTGACGACCGCACTGGAGAGGCGATTTGGGCAGAGACTTTTCACTGAGCAGAGCAGAGAGCAACTAGCCAATCGCCGCCGCCAACAGGGGGAGAGCCTGGGCACCTTTGCTGCAGATGTTCGGCTACACACTCAACAAGGATACCCACAGTTCAATGCAGCAGCTCAAGAGGAACTGGCTCTTCATGCCTTCCTGCAAGGTCTCATGCCGGAGCGGCTGCACCTGCATGTTCGCCTCGCCCGGCCCATGACCCTCAATGAAGCCATCTGCGAAGCTGAACAAGCTGAGGTGATACTCTCTGCGCAGCCGGCCCAGCAGAAAACCTCCACCTTCCAACCACACATAAGGATGGCTGACTGTGAGGAGGAGGCAGAAGAGGTCTGCCTTGATCGCCCACCACCACCAAGACATCGGCCACCATGAAAGATCGACTGTTGTTACCGGTGTGGCGAGCCTGGCCAAAAAGCTTGCAACTGCCCAGCACCAACTCCAAAATCCACTGCCATCCAGCCAGCGGAAAACTACAGTGGTATTAATTAGTGGTCTAATAAGGGGACCACCGCTCCAGCTTCTACCCCCCCTCCAAGGCCGATTGCACACTGGTTGGCCGTTTAGGCCACGCCAAAAGGCTGTACCTGCGCTGCCAACATCAGCGGGACTGGGATCGCCACCTGCCCCTGGTCCTGTGGTCCTACCGGACTGCTGTCAAGGAGTCCAGTCAGTGCACACCTGCTGCCCTCATGTTTGGACGTGAACTGCGTACACAAGTGGACTTGGTGTTCGGGGCCCCTCCTGAATCTGAGATTGTTGGAGGATAAGAAATGGACTACTACTGTAGGCTGAGAGAACGCCTACAGGTGGTACACGACTACACCCGCCAGGCCCAAGCCAACTCAGGGGTGCGGCAGAAAAGGGCCTATGACACACGTTGTCGGGGTAAAGTCTTCAAGCCGGGGGACAAGGTATGGGTGTATTGCCCTGTCTGTAAGAAGGGGGTTTCTCCTAAGCTTTGCAGTCACTGGCAGGGGCCCGGCGAGATTGTGAGTCGGCTGTCAGAGGTGGTGTACCGGTTGCGCATGCCACGAATGGTGGTGCTACACCAAGACAGACTCGCACCATACCATTCTCTTGCTCCACCTGTGGACAGTGGGGTTGAGGATGGCAGTACTACATACCTCAACCTGGGTGGAACCCCTCGCCCAGTTGTGTGTGTCCCCCAGTTGCATCCCCTGTGAGTCCTAGGAGACCTACTCGTCAGCAACGGCATCCTGGACATTTGAGGCACTATGTTTTGGGTGATGGGGTCACCGAGGACAACTGACCCCTCAGATGGGGGCTATGTAACGGCCGGCAGGATGCCATTGTGTTGACTGTTCTGCACGGCAGTGCAAAGCATCATGGGACTAGGTTATTAGTGTTGTTTAAGTGTTTAGTTTAAGTGGGTAAATGATGTTCTGTTAGTGTTTTTGTTATGCATTTATGTTACCTAGGTTTTAGTCTTGATAATGTGCTCATGTTTATTTACATTACCTTTGTTACATTTGTTACCATGACTGAAACACTGGGGTAGGTTGATGACCTCTGTGTATCGCATGTGTGTAGCGGTTGAATAAACTTCCACAGAGTTCCATATCTCTGGCTCTTCGACTTCTTCCACGTAGCTCGCTATAGTTACATAAGAAATGAAGTGCTCCAAATATAGGCAGTTTAAAACATGGCAACCGTATTGTCGTTAGCGTTGAGCCCTGCTATAGCAAATGGAAATTATTCAATTTAAAATCGGGAGTCCATCTGTCTGTCCATCCAACCATTCATCCAATCGACTTTACACTTGGCTGAGGACTCAAGAAGTGCAGTGTTGAGTGCCTACAGACCTACAGGACATATTTTTTAGTAGTGCGTTATGTACAAACTGTGTAGTGTATTGAGAGGGGACCCCTATTAACAGTAATCACAGTGATGGCAAATCAAATTATTTTCACTGGACATTATGACCAGAGAGTTAGATATGTCAGACTTCAACAGATTTTCCCCGTTAAAAAAAAGGGGAAGTACCGGATAACGAAAATGCTGACTGGAAGTGAAGGGTTCCCGAAAGATCAAGCTGACAGCACTATACACTTTTCGTTGCTGAGCCTCCTGACTGAGTTGGACATTACTATTTCACACAGCCGCTCCACAGCCAAAGTCCTCTCCCATCTCCAGATCACTGGGGACTTCTCATGGATTTTTTACAGAAGCTGAGATAGGCGGAGGGCAAGGATGAGGAGCGTCAGCAGTGTGAGTGCTTTACATGGTGAGAACCCTCGCAGCTCCTCATTTGAAAGGCAGAGAGTGAGGAGGTGTCAGACTAATCCTTGACACTAAGATTGGCTGAACTAAAATGCAAAAAAGGGCTATGCATCACCGCTGAGTGAACTGGAGAATAGGTGCTGGAGACACTAAAAGGACAGGACTCAAAAACACACACTCCCATTTGTGCTACTTGTTCACTGACATTCTCTCACACGCTAACCGCAACATGAACTCGAAAAGAAATCGGATTCAAATCTCGAAGGAACAGTAGTTTTGTATGCTTAGCTGTATTCTTTACATTACTGCCAACCATTTCCCAAAGCATACCATCTATTTTAGGATACATTTCTTATTTTGCAGGCTTCTTCTTGTTACGGTTTGTTCTAGTATAGTATAAAACCGACATGCTTGAGATAGGTACAGTAATCCATAAAAGTGTATTTAGTTGCATTTGTTAAAGTCAAAGTCACGTATCACTGCGTAATTATGCAGTTGTGAGCAGTAAAAAATGTTAAGATTCTCACAAATTGTTCACAAAGTTGTTATGGGAAACAGCAACATTTGAGACATGAGTTGGCTGACCAAAAGCAAACCCTGCAAGAAGACCAAATTCACAGTATACCACATATGACATCCATTTTTGCTTGTTAGTCTTCTGAGTTTGATTTTCTGACATGGCTCATAAATGTGTTTCTATTTGATGGCCTACTCTCAAATCATAGATGTAGATATGAGACAACATTCAATTAATTGATTGGTTGATTGACAGAAGATTTGTTGGGAACTATTTTGCTAACCAATTAAGTCATTTAAAAAAAATATACCGATTCAAGCATGTCAAATATTAATATTTGCTGCTTAGCCTGATAGTAAACTGAATATCTTTGAATTTTGGAGCATTCTGGACATGCCGCTTAGGTGTAAATGGCATTGTAACCAAAAACAATGAAATGGATATTCTTTTTTTTATATCTGATAAAACACATTGACATTTATTCTGAACTTAATATGACCTGCTGTAAAGTATAGATTCCCAAAGATCAATATTCAATAATTCAAGGAGACGGAATGGAATAATTATGAAATAAATAGCAACCATTTTATTATAACTTTTACTGGATTTTATTATTTAATTCCAGGCATTTGTATTTTATTTTTTTAAATCACTGCCCTCTTACACTTGTGGCTTATGTAATGCTTTTGGATGTTCATGTGAAAGAAATGCAAAAGCTAAGCAACATGGAAAAAGGTATTTGACATTATAATACTGTTACGAACATGTTGAATTTTAATACCACAAGAGGTAACGTAAATCCTTCTTTTAAGCTGACATAAAGTTAAGTTACTGTCCTGATACTAAATTAAGCTAACGCTAGCTTATGTCAAAAAAATGATGAATGACACAATGAATGAAAATTATGTTTGTCATGTATGTTATTCAAGTGGCAGCTCCGGGGCTAAACTGCAGTTCCTCAAATGGCCAATTGAGGCAAGTCAATCCCCATAGACTTCCATGTTAAAAAATCCCAACTTCACAACAGAAATAAACTAAAAACTAAACTAAAAATGGGTTTGGTCTCTAAAGTTTACTCCAAAAATGGGCAAAGAGCTGAAGCATGGATGGAGCTTGGGCAGGCCAAATGAAGCCTACAGTCATGGCCCCTATTTGACCTGGTGTTGAAAGCCGAGCTGAGTAATCCTATCACAAGTAGACAGGTCAGGTGTGAATGCAAAAAAGGAAGCATTGAGAATTGATCATTTAGACCACATTCAGATGTGGTCTGGGCCACATGTGGCCACATTCTTACAGCAGTGTGTATGTGTGTCCAGGGCCTCATTTAGGACTATCTACTCAACTGTGAGTGGAACTGTGTATTTATTCAGGTTGGGTATTCATCAGCAGTAACTTAACACAACTCCTAAATGAACATGAAACATAAAATAAAGTAGATATAGAAAGGAAACTTCTTTTAGAGATTTAATTAGATTATCGACGACGTTTCATTTATGGGACTGTTTGCCGGATGTCCCGCCTTTTTCGGCCAGATGTCCCTTACCTTCCGCTTTCTTTGTGTCGGCATGCATTGTTTAGGCTATTACCCTTAGGATTGGGTACCTTTCGCATCTGAACCAATATCGGTACCGATACCTGAAATTCTGTTTTCGGTACTTTCCCTCTGTAATTACAAAACAATTATTTCAGTTGTAAAAATAATTCCAAACCTATTTATCCTATGTACTTAGAACATTATGTTATTAGAATATGTTACACTCTAAAGAAATTAAACAAAAATAAAAATCCTACAACCTATTAAATTGAATAATTATTCATTTGTTACTCACTGTAACTTGTATTTGTATATTATTCTTTCTTCTAGTTTTATTTTCATCATGACCGTTTCTAACTGCTCTTTAATGTTTCATGTAAAGCACTTTGAATTGCCTTGTTGCTGAAAGGTGCTGTAGAAATAAAGTTGCCTTGCCTTCAAACCTCAGCCTGTCAGTCAGTCACCAGGGCATAGAAACCACTGTGCCTGCTGCTTGTCTCACAGGAAGTGTAACGTCAACAGCACCGCGACCGCTTTCGGCTTGCCATTAATATCATATCGCAGCAAACGCTGTCTGCATGAAGTTTTTAAAAACTGTAACCACGCTTGCAACCACTTTATCGGCATTGCCGTGACTTCAACAAAACTGCAGAGCCGACGTAGTTTGCATCGTCTGCACCTCTGCATGTGTGCGAGTGTGTGTCAGAGCTCTGCTCTCTGTAAACTTTCAGAGAGGACAGATAAGCTGTGGGCTGCAGCAGCCGTGCCGGAGCTCAATCGAGCTCACAGCAGGCCGGGATCTGTGGAGGAAGGCAGGCCGGGCGGCGAGGCACCAACACAGGCAGCTGAACTCCGACACACAGTTTTACCAAATTTGCAATTAGCCATCCATTTTCGTAAAACGGCCCATATTTGAGCTTTATATAGTTATAAAAAATATATAAAAAAGTCTCAGAAGTGAATTTGGCATTGGAATTTGGTAAGGAAACATTAACATGAGATTCTGTCGCGTTTCTAATGTGTGTGTATTGGCGATTCGCTCAACCAATCAGCGCGCGTCTCTACGTTGTTGTTTCGGGCTAAGGCTCAACCAAGCAGCGCGCAGCTCATCTAAATATTCATGACCATACCATATTTGGAAGAAAAGCTATTGTTACAAATTGGGCCAAAACACAGGGATGCATAAGGGCCAATAAAATATCAACCAGGCCATTTTCAGCCCAACTAATGTTACATACCCCATTAGGAGACCATAAGGAACAGTGTGAAATACCCTATATAATCATTCTATCACCCCTTTAAGCCTGCCCACAGGCTGCATCTTCACAAGCAAGTGATCCAATGAAATGAATGACTTTTGTGAGCAAGCTTTTCAAGCAAGTTCAATGAGACAGACACAGACTGTAGCTTTTAGCTAATATGAAACGCAAAGCAAAGCAGCTTGTTTTCATTTAAATTCATCAAGAAACGCTCCGAGGAACAGGAGGAGGAAACTCCTGCCATTTTAAGTAACGCGGTTACAAGTGACGAGTTACCATCCTGCTCGGCCGCCCTCTCTCCATCAAGTCCTCCCATAGCCACCCCCTCACACCAGCAAGGCAAGTAGGCTAAAATTAACGTTAGTGTCTGGCTGTCTGTATGCAGGGGAAACCCGTTTTTTTTGGCTTATTTTAACTGGCCCATCCAGTTTTATGGAGGCCCACCTACAATCAAAATCCTGGCACCGCTAGTGGTCTGTCAAGGCCAGAGGGGATCAGACCCTTTGTGGGTGATGGCTCAATGCATGCAGCTTCACTGCATGAAAGAGGAGCCGGTCACATTGTTTACAGATACACATTTTGTAGCATGAAATTGTCAAGCAATATTCCAACTCCACCACCCCCAAGGCGTACGCTGAATGTTGACGTTGAATGGTACGAAAAGCAATTACCCGGCACATGTGTCCACTGTCAGGCAGCTGCCAAGGCTGCAGTTTGAGAGGTGGACTCCCCAGTGATTACAGAGCATAGATCTGGAGCTGTGTCAGTTATAGGTTGTTTCTGTTAGATCCTCCTGTTACACCAGAGGCCCAACTGCCTTACAGGCCTGATTGACTGAGACAGCCTCTGACAGTTATTGACAGGCTGCTGCACTTTCCAGAAAGGGGAACAGAGAGCGAGGGAGAGAGATTGGGAAGCAAATCCCCATGTAAGGGCTGCTCACATATCCTGTTTCTACTTAGTCTTGAAGTGGGATGCTTTCCTTTATATTATTTGAAGGTGTTTCTTGTGGGTCGTTTCTTCGGTCGTTTCTAAGATGGGTCGATATTGGCTGTTTATTAAATATCTGAAGAACCCAAAAGCTTCATTGGCTTTACTAAAATAATAAGTTGGGGAAATCCTGCACTAAGTTTTTTAGTGTTAATAGTGACCAAACCTATCTAGAAGAGGAACAAATCTCTGTCCGTCCTGCTTATTGTCTGGCTCTCTGTCCAACTTGCATGCCCAAAAGAACAATAACAAAGACGTTACACGTAGCACACTAATGTAAGGAAGAAAACATGGAGGCCACTGTGTGTTATCATTTGACATACTTTTGTGTTAATAAACTAGGGCTGCCCCCTGAATGAGACCTTGTTATTTAATTGTTAAGTAATTTCTTTAACAATAATAATGATAGCAATTCCGCCATTCAACGCTAACTTTGGCGTTATGAACCAGCAATATCGTTAACAAAAAGATAAAAACTCTCCGTCTCTGGACTCGGTCTGGTTCCGGTGGTTGATTAACTGCCATGAGTCCATGAATGAGGCAAATATCTGTGATTACTTCAAATGTGTGTAATAACAGCAGTTGAATGTCTGACCCTAACCCTAACCCAACTCCATTCTGCCCCCAGAGACTAAATCATCGTCAGACAGATAGACAATGGATTCTGAGATTGGGTCAGGGGTAAATTCTGGCAGAAATAGGCAAAAGAAATGTAAAAAGCCAATCAATCAATTTAGATTCATTATTCTTTATATCACGATTTGAAGTAAGGTGTGGAGATGAAATGATTAATAGAGTAATCAGATTATTAATAGGCAACAAATTTGATAATTGATTAATATTTTGAGTAATTCTTGAAGAAAAAATGCCAAACTTTACCTAGTTTAGCTTCAACATTTGCTGCTTGTCTTCACCTTATGTGATAGTAAACTGAATATCTTTTAATTATGGACTGTGAGTCAGACAAAACAAGCTATTTAAAGATGTCAACTTGGGAAGTTGTGACTATGAAAAATAGACTGCTCTTGCAAAAAAACAGGAGAGCATCAGTCGTTTCAGCAAATGCCCAAAAAAGTCATATGTTTACGTGCCAATGACAGCGTCCTCTCATGGCTGTAGTAATTATAACTAGGAAAGTTGGGTGATGTTATGACAGAGCAACAAAGTCTGCATAGGGAGAAGGTTGGATGTATCAATGGGTCAACAAAACATTAGACTTTGACATGGGAACTGTTGTTTGTTTCCCTTTTTCCACTGACAGTTACATTGACTAGTGTCATCCCCTAACTTGAAACCGTAATGACAAAGGTCCAAACCTTAACAAAGTAGCAATTGTAACCCAAACCACAATGTTTCCCTAACGAAGTCTGTTTTGTGCCTAGCTGTCTAAGATCAGAAAATGGTTTTAATTTTAAAACAGCAATGTCCAATGTCAATAGGGGTGTGTTTTTCCATTTTCAGACTTGTAGTCTTCAGACCCAACCGACACTGACTCAAGTGATATCACTTTAAGGATATTTATCAGACTTCACACAGCTACTTCCTGAGCCACAGAAGACAACAACAAAAAAACAAACTGTAATGTATAAAAAAAAAACTGTACCATTAAAGAGATGGCTGTAAAACACAATGCCTCGTTAGTATGTCGGATTTGGCAGTGTTCAGACTGTTTAAGGGCAAAAGGCAGAAATCTGACTTTTAATAAATAACTAGACATAGAAAATAACTAAATCTGTAATTTTCAGGAAACGTCTCAGCACACATGGCCGAACAATGCTGTGTTTTGTGTTTTGGTTTGATTTGAAGGTTGAGTTGGAGAAGAGAAAGGGGTTATGGGAATGATACTTGAGAACACAGTCAGTGTCCAATACTCATTGGAAATGCTTTCAAAAGATGGTGATCTCTGAGGGCAGGTTTAATGCTGTTGATATTGCAAGCTTTTTTCAATGCAAGTAAGTGAACATTTGAAATTTCCTTGAAAGCTAGTGTGGTATACGATTAACTATGCCATTACTGGTCAACCATCACTTGCTGTAAATGTCGACACTCAACCAGCCACACCATTAACAACCAGCATTATTTGAACAAATGGACACAATACAGCACAATTAGTATTATAATAGAATGGCTTGGACATGCAGTCAAACAGCTTAAGGCATATTTAAACCTGGAATCTAAAGTATATTGCAGAAGTTGTAAATCTTTTTTCAGCCAAGGAAACCTTACCAGATAGAGAATATATCTGGGAATCCCTCATGTATTTCCCTTGGAATAATTTGAGGTAGCCTATTTTTTACAGTTCTATAGTCTTATGGGCTGTAACGGTACGTTAATTCCTCTCAAACCATTTCGGTACAGGACGGAAACATTTTATTTACCGCAGCTACACCCGAATGTGTCGTTTAATGAAACAAAAGCAAAACAGACTGAAAGGCGAGTCCTTTTCCTCACAGCCTTCAGGCAGCCTACCATTGCAGATTCACACCATGCCCACTAAGCTACAGAGTGTTTACTCCTGCCTATATGCTACAACACTAAGTCATAGAAAATAATGGATTTAAATATGTTCAAAGTGCTTGAGTGGACCTTCACATGGTAATTTTAGTCAGTCCGTTGTGCCTGCCCTGTATAAATGAGCACAAGCTGCAGTCCAGTTCAGAAATTATTAACATGACACAAAAAAGATGAGCTGTCAAACCCCCTGGCAGAGTGCCACAGATCCCACTTTGAGGATCACTAGTAAATTGCCATGGAATCACCACATACAGTATTCCACCCATCAACACACTCTGTAAGGTCTTATTCGGCTCAGCATATTTTCCGTGTTGACACATTGATGGGTGAAAACCTGTGAAAATACCAGACTGTAGACAAGGAGAGAAATTTTCCCATCAACATGCATTCAGGTGTTGATTTCAGTCTACGAGCCATTTCAATCATCCTCTGATAACCAGAGGGCTATTTCACAAAACCAAGATAAGGGATTAAGCCGTGATTTCCCAGTTATCGGGGCTCAATTTAGCCTTGACTCGGTTTCACAAAAGCAGAGGCACCTAAGTTACCAAAAAGATTTATTCTGTACAGCTAGCCTGGTCCCGACTAGGCCAACAGCCAGGATTTATTAATCCTGCTGCCGTTTCTGTTTACTCAGCAGTGCTTTTACCTTATTGTTATCAGCCTGCATTAAAATACAACAGGTGCGTATTGCTGTTCAGTTAATTCATGTGACATTGTTACTGTTATATTGCTGTATGAAGAATGCTGTTCATATTGTTGTTAGAAGTTTGATGAATATATTATGGTAGTTGTTGAGCTAATTAGAAAAGGCTGATCAAATGTGTTTTAAATTAAGTATGTTACTAAGGGCAATACTGTACATGTGTGTTTCTATAGTAGACCAATGCACCTTGAATTATTTTAGTTGATTCATGTTTTCAAAATTCTTCAACAATAAAAGATCATGTTTGTTCCGCTTCCATGTGCATTGTATTTGGCATTCTTAGCACACCATTTGTGTTGTCCAGTAAACTGGGACTATAATTTGGGAGGAGTGTACAATTTTAAGAACATCCTAATTGTACAATCCTCCCAAATTATAGTCTTAGTTCACTGGACCAGTAACTATCTAGTGTTGTAGGCTACTGTACAACAGGGAGACAACAGGGAGAAGAAACCCCCAATGGATAACTGATGATTATCACTCTGTTACATTCATGTTTACATTGTGCATGGAATTCATCACTTAATTATAGAGTCCAATTTTGTGTCCATATAAACAAGGGAGCAAAGCATATTAATATGTTAAGAAGGAAACTCGGCCTCTGTAAAAAAATAAAATAAAAACGTGAGAAAAAGCGTGGCAGATAATAGCAGACCGACTGAATGATATATCTAAAAATATACATTTATGAACTACTGCTCTTAACTGGAAGCACTCAATGATTCACTTGTCATTTGCAAAAACAAACAGTTGTACACTTTGCATTAAAAGCGAGCAGTGGAAGTTAATATGACTTAGGTAATTAATATTTTAGCCCATGAGAGAGAAAATGGATCTTCATGGCAAATCTCCTGAGTAACATTATCTTCTGCTTATTTTTAAGGCAAAGAGTACAACTGTTAATTTGTGCAAATGATTAGTAGCCTAATCCCTGAATGGCATGATTATGACGGTTTCAATTCAGAGCAGTGGTCAGTTAATGTATATATTTAGTACAGTGTTCATTTTAGGACATCCTCAGATCTCAGACTCATGTGTCAGAATCAAACAAAACATCCTCGGCATCAGAAAAACCTCTCTCAGCCTCAGACAAAACAGCCTCGGCGTCAGAAAAACCTCTGACATCCTCAGACAAAACGGCCTCGGCATCAGAAAACACTCTCTCATCCTCAGAAAAAAGATATATTTTTTTATTTTACAAATAATGTGTTTCACGTTATCCATCCATCCCATCTATCCATCTTCGTCCGGTTATCCGGGGTCGGGTCGCGGGGGCAGCAGCTCCAGCAGGGGGCCCCAAACTTCCCTTTCCCGAGCCACATGAACCAGCTCCGACTGGGGGATCCCGAGGTGTTCCCAGGACCTCCACATAGTCCTGGGTCTTCCCCGAGGCCTATTCCCAGCTGGACGTGCCTGTAACACCTCCCTAGGGAAGCGCTCAGGGGGCATCCTTACCAGATGCCCGAACCACTTTCAACACAAAGGAGCAGCAGCTCTACTCCGAGCTCCTCAAGGATGAGGAGCTTCTCACCCTATCTCTAAGGGAGACGTCAGCCATCCTCCTGAGGAAACCCATTTCGGCCGCTTGTACCCTGGATCTTGTTCTTTCAGTCATGACCCAGCCCTCATGACCATAGATGAGGGTAGGAACGAAAACTGCCCGGTAGATCAAGAGCTTTGCCTCTGGCTCAGCTCTCTTTTCCTCACAACGGTGCGATAAATTGAATGTAATACTGCCCCCGCTGCGCCGATTGTCCGACCAATCTCCCACTCCATTGTCCCCTCACTCACTCCCCAAGTGAAGTCCTTCACTTGGGGTAAGGACTCATTCCCTACCCGGAGAAGGCACTCCATTGGTTTCCTGCTGAGAACCATGGCCTCAGATTTAGAGGTGCTGATCCTCATTCAAGCCGCTTCACACTCGGCCGCAAACCGATCCAGTGAGTGCTGAAGGTCACAGGCCAATGATGCCATCAGGACCACATCATCTGCAAAGAGCATCGATGAGATCCCCAGCCCACCGAACTGCAAGCCCTCCCCACCCCGACTACGCCTTGATATCCTGTCCATAAATATTACAAACAGGATTGGTGACAAAGCGCAGCCCTGGCGAAGGCCAACCCTCACCTGAAACGAAGCTGACTCACTGCCGAGAACCCGGACGCAGCTCTCGCTTTCATACAGAGATTGGATGGCCCTGAGAAGGGACCCCTCACCCCATACTCCCGCAGCACCTTCTCCAGATCCACAAAACACATGTAGACCGGATGGGCATACTCCCAGGCTCCCTCCAGGATCCTTGCGAGTGTGTAGATCTGGTCCGTTGTTCCACAACCAGGACGGAATCTGCGTTTCACGTTATCCATAAGAAGCTGCTGCCCACTCTGTGTAAAGTATGTACAATGCGTATTCTCCATTTTAGCATCAGTAAATCTGTGATCGACTTCGCGGTCTGTTAAAGAAAGCCGTGAATGCGCATCTATCCAAATTACTTCATCCTGGCTCAACCTAGTCGCACCTCCTCAGCCTGGCTTGGCCTTCGTGAAACGCACCTAGCCGGGATGCACAGATTAAACTAGGTCAAGCCTCTGCTTTTGTGAAATAGCCTCCAGCCTCCAATAGGCTCAGTGTTGATTAACACATTAAAAGGAAAAAAAAAAACATTCAACATTCATTCACTCAAAGGCAGAATTCATGCAACCCCCATAAGGATTTTGCATATGGAATCCTAAAGTGTTCAATAATAAACACATATAGGCTAGACATATTATTTCATTATGGGAAATATATAAATGACCCAACAAAAATCCAATTCATTATTATAAAAAAAATGTCATTATTCATTTTCATAGTAACTGAATAAAATGTAATATAATTTTTATTTCAAGATTGCCCCCTTAAAATGCCATTATTACAAAATGTAATTGAATCTTAAAATAGAAAGTCAAATCACTTCTAGGATTTTGATGCTACACATTTCGGTCTGTGGCAGAAAACGCTGAAATGGTTTTGACTAGCAAAGTTAGTCACCAGAGCCTAATCCAATTTTCACCTGTTTCCCTCCTTGACCAGACTGAAGGTCAAAGAACAAGCAAGAATTGAATCTGGCATATTTCCAGGGAAGATACTTAGTCATTGAATGCAAAGTTGTTTTGTAAGTGTACATTACATTCTGTCCTCTTGGGGGGTACTGTACAAAAACAGCTCTGGATGCAACAACACTCAAATACATAAAAGCATGCAAAGAAACAAAAATAAAACATTTCTAGACTTTAACCTCACAGTGATTGTTTCTTTTCAAATCTAGTGTGCTGCAGTAGAGCCAACACAAAGAATATGTCACTGCCCTAATACTTTCTATTTTCCCAGCCAGTATAAATCTACCTTCTCTAAAACATTGGTAGTCTTTGATTATCATCTCACTGAGAGAAATTACTAGAAGCAAATTAATTTAGCTACCAAATGCTCTTTAAACACCTTGGATCTTCAAACAGAGGACATTTGGGCATAAAATTAATTTGATTTGTTTTGTAAGATTATATACCAGACATGTTCTTCAAAGCACAATGCTTGTGTCAGCTGCCTACAGGTCAAACAACCTGACAAGACATCTATCTATGTCTGTCTATTCCTGTTTTATGCCTTGGGATTAATTTTTTATCTGATGAGCCATAAATGCACGGTAAGCGCGGCTACAAGACAATCCATGCCAGTGATAGATTTTGTAGTAATATGTAAATCAGTGTCATCAGTATTTCCAGCAACAACAATTCTACAGTGGCTTGAAGTCAAATAAAGGGTGGATTGATTCAGCAGTATTGTAAGGATTAGGACTGTAGACCCCTCATGTTTATACATGAGACCCAAATGTAATGCTGATGAGCCCACGGCTTACTGGTAGAACCATCGGTATCCTTTAGGACAGCTAACTATGTTAACAAGCCATTTCTCAGTGAACTGAAATGTATGAGAAAACTTTTTTCTTTTTCTTTTTTGGAGGCAAACACCTGGGAAAATAAAGTAAAATGATGAACTGCATGGTATTTAGCCGTGATCACCTTTTAAGTATGTAAATGTTTTTCCTTGGATTAGTGACAGCAGCAATTTACTGGAGTAAATGTACTTAGTTACATTCCAGTTACATTGTTAAAATGTAAATATTTCTTTGTATGAATTATGTGCAGCCAAAATTAAAATTTTCCTGTATTGTATATACATGTGTACCCTTAGGGAAATGTTGTATTACCTGATGCAATTGTTAGGGGTTCAAGCCTGAGGGGGCTAGGATCTAGCTAGATGCAAGGCAACGCGGATCCCAGTACCAGCGATTATTATGATTTTTCTTATTTTTCCGTTGCTAAAAGTGTCGCTACAGCCTAAACCGTGCATGGTGGGGCGGTGCCATTTTTAGGACTGGTCCAGAATCCTGCAAGGATCTCGGACATAAAAAATTGACACACTTACTTAACTCCCATACCGTGCATCGCACATTTAAAAACCTTATATGCACGCGTTCCCTGAATGGAGCTGAATCTCCTGATATAGGCCACACCCATTTTGGATTGACCTCTTACACTAAAGTGAACAACTTCAAATTAATAGGGTAGATGTACAATGCATCAAAGACCTCACATACCAAAAATTATGTATATATACTATAATGCTATAATCAACGTAGACGTGGTTTGGCCTATAACTCGCACATTACACATTGCACATTTAAAAACCTTACATCTATGCGTTACTTAAATCGAGCTGAATCACATGATATAGGCCACGTCCTTTTCCGCAATGAAGTTTTACGCAAAATAGCAAAATTTGCAAACTCCTCCCAGGTCATGTGTCCGAACTGCATGAAACTTGGCATGTAGCATCTCCAGACGGACCTAAAAAAAAGTCAACAAAATAATTTTAAATGTTGTTAAAATATGCGCAAACTACGAACAAACAAAATTTTGCAGCTAGCTACCAAACATGAATTTATGAGCAAATCTCGGCCAAAGAAAAGGCAAAATTTGAGATTATTGCCACTCCAAGGCCCTGTACCGAATTTGGCAAAGATTGGCAATTTATAGAGGCGTTTAGGCCAATAACTTAATGAATGTAAATGGAAAATTTGCAATTGCAATTGCAATTTCTGTGCCACAGAGGGTTTAACAGCCACATCAAACCTCCACACAACTTAAAAAAATTTGTTTATTATATAAAGTGAGTGGCGTTTCAGGCAGTGACAGTTCTGTTGTAAACTTTGTGAAAGACTGTCTACGACAAATTCATAATTATTCGTGCCTTGCTGTAAAGTTGGCATACATGCTGTAAGACATTAAGTTGTTTCTTTCTTAGGGTCAGTCATTGGTGCCGGCAGCCCTAATCCTGTACGCACTATGCGTTTTTTCTGTGAGACATTGCAACACATCTAATGATAATAATGTAATTTGTCCCCTTGGAAAAATTTATTTCTGTAAGTTTTATTGTCACTGTTTTGAGGTTTATTGAACCGGTTAAAGAACTTAACTCTTCTTTTCCACTCATAAGTGGAACATTACAGTGAGAACGAATAATAATGGCCAACGCATATGCCTACAGCGCACTGTAAATATTTTTGTACCATATCATAATCACTGCTCCCCCTGGTGGATAGATAAACCATTGCAAGCAGTTTGCAAAAATGGGCACTCACAAGCGTTACGAGTCAGCCATGGGTTTACTACGTTATCAAAGGGGATTTAATTTCAGGAAGAGTCAAGAACAGTCCAACCGGGTATCAGTCACAGACCTGCCTGGGCCCCAGAACAGAGGCACAGGAAATATATATATATATATATATATATATATATATAGTACAGGCCAAAAGTTTGGACACACCTTCTCATTCAATGTGTTTCTTTATTTTCATGACTATTTACATTGTAGATTCTCACTGAAGGCATCAAAAGTATGAATGAACACATATGGAATTATGTACTTAACAAAAAGTGTGAAATAACTGAAAACATGTCTTATATTTTGATTCCTCAGAAGTACCCTTTGCGCTTTTTGATATTTCTGCAAACCTGGTGTTGTCTCTCAATGAGCTTCATGAGGTAGTCACGTCAAATGGATTTCACTTCAAGGTGTGCTTTGTTAATTAGTTGAAATTTTTTTTTATTAATAAAAAGCAAAGGGTTGGCTACTTTGAGAATCATCGTTTTTTCAATTCTCCTTTTGTTTAAGTACATAATTCATATTATTCTTTGTTCTTGCTTGTGAAATCACAATGTAAATATCTGAAATAAAAGAGCGTTGAATGAAAGTGGTCAAACTTGGCTCTTATATATATATATATATAATATATATATATTATAACTCATTACCTGCGTTTCTTGCATTTAACGTACTGTGCAGGGCAAGGTTTGGAGCGAGCCCTGTTCGAACGGGCTGAGTGAAGTTTTATCTTTATAAGCGTTGTGTTACGCCAGACTATCTTGCACTTCGCCAGTGCTGGACACGGCATGTATCATTCCTATTTGTCACCCTCCACAGACGCACGTTGGTAAATAGGGAATGTTATTGCTTCAGGCGGTTCAGCGAAGAAGGGGGGGCGTGTTCGCTTAACGCGTTACCTGGTGCTATTGTACGTTTCAGAAAACAATCCGATGACCAGGAAAAACATTCAAAGTCAGTGGCTATTCTAAAGTCAGTAGCGGCGTTATTCAGATGCTATTTTGAGGGCATGCTTGGCCGCATAATGTAGCGCGTGTCGCATACACTTCTCTCATCTAAACGGACGCAGCAGTTCTAATTTTTGCAAACCATACATAATTACAAAGAAAAATATTACTGAAAATGCGCTTCAGGTGTTCGGATAGATCAGGAGGCACTTTACAGTACAGTCCTCAAAAAGTCACAGCATTCTTTGTGGCTTGTTGTGTTTTACACAACCTTTCCATGAATCATGGATCCGGAATCTGGTCCGGGAGTAATGCGCGATGCGCTCCTAGTGGAGCGGATGGACGGAGATGGAGTGGGGGGAGGAGGAAGGTGCAGGTGGTGCATTTGGAGGCCCACGCTCCATGGCTGCAGCAATCCTCTCCAGACTTGAGGAGATGCGCCCGAGAGGCCGCAGCAACATCGCCACCCGGCCAAGATGGGCATTTATTACTTTGCCGCATCTCGGACAGCTCCCGCTGGCGTGCGCCAGGCAAATCCGCCGTCATAATAGCAATCTGCCATGGAACAAGCGCGCCTGCTCTTAAAGGGAATGTGAGATGATGCTCTGATTGGTTATTTTCACGTTACGCCCAAACCACACCTAGCTACTTCAGACCAACCCATTTAAGATTTGCATCGGGCGCAAGACTCATTTATCCCGCCGGTATAATAGCAACAGCGCCCGAGATCTGCCCACAAAGCTACTTGCGTTTTGCGTTTCATACTTGCGTTTCAGATCGTTAAAATAGGGCCCCTTGTGTTTTAGGCTCCCAGACTGTGGTCAGCAAGTACAGGGGAGACATTCCCTCCAGGGCCGATGCTCCTTCGGGGGTAACACCCTTCACTGTACCTGCAGTATTGACAACAGATGAAGCCACTCATACGCTAAATTACTCTCACTCTGACACAGCTACCGCTCAATCTCCTAGCTTGACCACACACTCACTCAACACACTTGCCATTCTCGCTCTAATGTAACACATTTCAATCTTCGCGTCTCATCTAGAGATTCAGCGTGTCTCCTTTTTTTCGTATAGTCGTCACACATCCAAGTAGTGATGTGGCCCTGGCGGAGGAAGCAGGGAACCCGGCTCAGCTTGCTGGTATATCTGCTACAGCCCGCAGAACAACCGGAGAAATGTACACAACCACCGGCAACAAAACACCGTGCTGGAGAGCCCAAGAGCCTGGGCGTTCATCTAATACGTGTTTGTGTGCGATTAGTTTCATCATTTGCACGCAGGGTAGACAGCAATCACTTTTTGGCGGATGATCACTTTTTGGCACGACACCAGACCCACTGCACATATACTTATACATATACTTGGACTCTCCATTGGTATAGCAACTCCCGGCCAACACTCGATTCCTCGATTTATAGTTAGCTATCTGTAGATGATGATAAATTTAATCCATTACACGAGCTGATGGGGCATGTACCACACAACAACTTTTGTAGTCGAGAGTCACTAACAAAATATATTAGAGCATAACTGCCAGCAAGTCAGATCCACACACACACACACACACACACACACACACACACACACACACACACACACCACAACAACAGCAAACCAGCATTTACGTTTAAACACAGACCCACACAATGCTGTACCAGAACCAAAGACACTACCAACATGCCAAAGAGGTAGACAGACTTTTCTCCCATACAGTAGCTAGGCATCTATTAGGCAACATCTAGGCATCTAATAGTGTGAACAGTACGGCGATCTGATGACTGTGTAGTGTGAACTAGGCATAAGCAAGCAGGCTGCAGGCTAGACACCTTATTTGATTGCGGCATGCTGGTTGTTAGAGCTGAACTCAGCTGCTGGGACTCTGAGAACAGGCAAGGTCAAATGCACAAGTATTCATTCCCACATGACAACACACCCACGCACTGCACACACATTTTCCATTCCTAATTAGCATTAATCACTGGCCCTTTTGTAAATGCTGCTGGCTGCCAATTATCAATAATTACGCACTATTAGCTACTGGGAAGGTGACAAGGGTCAAGGCTGGCCCTTTTCACTGGACATTATTCAGTAGAAATCACATGCATGGTCATAGCAATGAAGATAACTTTCCCCCCATATTTATGATATAACCATTGAGCTAGAAATGGGCCACCAGCAGGAACCTCACTGAATTGTAGTCATATTTATTATTCTCAACCACACCAACATGAACAACATAGATGAATTTCTGTCATTTTTTTCTGATCTCTGAGGCCAAGCAGTTTTAGACTTCAAAGTGATATTCATTGCAGTCATTCGAGTTATTGTTGATACAATGTACAGTTACTCTACATTTATTGCACTACATCTAGTCTGTCTGCCTGGAAAATATATAGATATATAGATAATGAATTGAGCCTAACAGTGTTGAGAGTGGCAGTCGAAAAATGACTTAAATTCCAAAGAAGTAATACATAAAAAAATATTTTATTATATTATTATGAATTAACATTTGCATTTAAATTATACATCAAACACATTACAATCTTAAAATTGTCCAATTAATAAACTTTAATTTTAACAATTTAAATATTGTATTGCATTTTCATTGCACATTCATTTTCAGTTACTATATGACACATCAGAGAAAGAGAAGATAAACATCAATTCATGACTGCAATATAAATATTCACAAACAGCACCTGTAAAACAATGTTGGAGGAAGAGAAAATATCCCTCAGAGTGCATGGCTTATGAGTTTTCTATATTCATTCTTTAAATGATGAATTGATTAATACATTTTAAAATGGAATCACAATATTTTACTTTTTAGTATTCCATTTACAAATTTAAAAAAATGCATTGGAACCCTGACAAAATTAATGACTCAATCAACTCAATTACGTGTGTGTGTGTGTGTGGTGGTGGTGGTGGTGGTGGGGGGGGGGGTTGTTAAGATTCTCTTTGAAGACATGTAAGCAGTGTGCCGACCTAAAAATAAAATGGGATGCAATTTACAGAGGATTGAGAATCAGAGCCTAACAGCTGGCCAATCATCATCTAAAAAGTTTATCAGTGAAAAACCGATTGAAACATTTAAACATTGAAAAAGCCTATGACTCTTCTTAAGCCATACTACAGTTTCACATAAAGCTGCGATAATAAAAAAAAAAATAAACAAGCTGAAAACTAAATGAACGTGCTAGCTAAATATTTGCCTTTACACACATCCAGCAGACACAGGAGTCAGTTTCTGTTGAACACAAGTCCAACATGCACTGTCCTTTTAGCTCGAATTTGGCCTCCACCAACTTCTGAGAAAAATATCCAACCAAAAACAATTGAAACAAAGAAGCTAAAACACTTCAGAGAGCTAAATGCAGAATCGGCTTTTCTGTGGGCAACTTCTTTCACATGGCACTTAGTCATTTGATCCACTGTTCATCTAAAATAATTAGTGCAGCTTTACATTACAATTGGTCAACAACTTTTTAAAGTAGGTGTTGCAAACTTATTATGCAATTTCTGCCTCTCTGGTTGCCTCCGATTTCCAGAAAAACTTCTTTTCGGTGGATAATTTAGTGGAAATGTAGCTACAATATCTTTTCAGTTCAATTGACAAAAGTAGAAACCAATGGCAAGCTCAGATAGACGTGACTTCATCCAATGAGAAGTAGCTGCTGTTGTTTGAGCAAAGAGAAATGTCAATCATCCATTCTCTCTCTGTACAGCCGAGTTGAAATTACTTCTCTCCCGAGCAATATGCCTATTCAGCCTTGCCAGACTACAATAAGCAAAGCGAAAATTGTGGGCTGGCGTTGCCAGGTGACAGTAATTTTTGCCTTTTTGGTGTGCTCCCTTTTCCTCAGCCTGCCTTGTCTACTTCTTCAGTTAGTGGTTTCCAATGTGGAGAATGTAATAGGAATAGTTAGGTATAGCAATACCCCCTCCCCAACAAACACCTGTCTAGGATAGATTTCCCCCTGTATAATTTTTAGGCAACTTTAAATGGAACCCACTGATTTCATTCCAAGGGACTGAGATCAAAATGTTTGCTGTTGATGTTTGAGATAGCTGAATAATGTTCTGCTGTCAGACTGCGCTGTAGCTGTGCTCAAAATATCTTGACATTTAATTTACATTTGGCTGGTTAAATAAAAAAAAAAAGAAAAAAAAAAAAGAAAAGAAATACACCAGCAAGCAACAAAACGGAACCATGATACAATACCAATAGCCATTTTGGGCGATGGAAAAGTTTTTAAGGGTGGATTTCTCCTTTTTATATTGGCAGTAATTGGATATTTGACAGGCTTTTTTGAATTACATGAAAATGTGGAAATTCAATCATAATACCACACATTTTAGTAATACACCTAAAAACATTTGCTTATCTTCTTAAGTGCTGTTTAAAGATAGAGTGGTGTCCCAGGTTATAGAATACAGCACATAGCCGTTGAGGAGAAAAAAGATGAATAAATAATTAAAGTAGAAGGCGAAGGGGGGGACTTGATACTAATTTGCATTGCACAATTGATTTCTCGCAATACCCTGTCCGCAACGTCAGTCATTCCCTCTTTTGAGTTTTAATTAAATCCCCGACTGAGTTCTGTTCAAATTTCTGATTTGAAGCCACAGTCAATAACAGCAAAGTGTCCAAAGATTGGGCCCCGTTCACTAAATCAATTCCAACAACGCTTCCAAGCCTGTGCCTCAGCAGAAGGAGTCAGGTGCACAATGGTTGTCAGAAGAGATAATATCTTCCCGCTTGTAACCATCCCTTCCCTGCTGGGGGGAACATTTCAAAACAGGCCTATCAGTTCCCCTTCCTCCTCCTGCCTCATGTTATGATTTAATTTTGCTAAATTATAATGTGATGATGCTCATAATGAATGGTAATGAAGAATGAATTATCCACTTTTTAATGGATATGATAGCACCCAGCCTTTATATTACATGATAAGTCCTGCTAAATATTGTATGATAACATATCCTTGGCATGTACTTTATGTGGATGTACTACTTGTTATGTTTCACACTTATTACATAATAAAATAGACGTGCACATACATACATATACATATACTGTATACATTGAACACTTGTTAAATATAAAGGTCAATGAAATATGATTGGTTTGTATGCAAAGTCTTCTGCCAATTGGATCTCAACCATTTTCTACAGGAAAGATATTCACTAACCCCTGGTGATGAAGCATGGAAAATATGAGCTTTCCAGACAAAGCGGTGTGGTAGCATTTATGAATAGGACCTATTGAGGACCCAGGTGCCTGCTCCCACTCATTATGCCTCACCTCCGGCAGGTTCTGTGTTGCATTTTTAATGAAATGGAGAGCAGAGCAACAGCTTTCATTTCACATCTCACATTCCTTCAGAAAGCCAAGTCATCTGTCAGAGATGATAAACTCCAATTTGGTGAGAGGTCAAGTGAAATATTAACAAGGGCCTCCAGCAAACCACCCAATCAATTGATAAATGATGTATTCATAAATCAATGGGATGGAGCTGACAGCTGCTTCAAAATGCTTTGTTGCAGGGAGATTGGCATATTGGCTTTTGGAGCTAATTAAGTTTTCCTTTATCTTGCCTAGTTCTTTATGTTAAAGTCAAAGTTACCAGTTTCCTCTGATTTACTTCCAGATGTGACATTTCAGTGGGTGCAACAGTACATCCCTGCTTAGGGCTGGGCGATATGGCTGAAAACTGTATCACGATATAAGTGTTTCATATCGGTCGATATCGATAATTATTGATATTTTTTATGACCTATTTAAAATAAGGACCAGGAGAAAAATATATTAAATTTAAAATTTTTTATTTTAAACTTAACCTTCCTCTGATTATAATCCCCTCAGTTATAAAAGCAGAAATGTCAACACAACCATGGAAATCAAAATTAAAATGTAAACATAAGTCTAAAATCACAGTGAAGAAAGAATAAGTACGAATTGCTTAATAAGGTGTAATAAAATGGTGCAAAGTGTTAAATATAAACATAGAGAAACCTGAAACCTGAGAAGAACTATTTTCTGCAGGTTTAGTGCTAGGTTGGTAACCTGGCTTCTGGACAGTGCTCAGCACGTCTGTCTCCGTTATTTCTTTGTAGCGTTTAGTAAGGCGCTGATGCAGAGTACCTCTCCATGGCGGTCTGCTACTTGTGCGGTGTAGCAGCTGCAGATGTTGTTGGACATTGCTGGCGAATACGGCTTTGCTCCAAAGTGTGAGCGCGGCTAAGGTGGTGAAACAAGTTTGCGGTAGTGTTGGTGGGGACGACGGTCAGACTTATAAAATCCCCAAAACTGCCATACTGACTTTTCATGTTTTATCAACAATTTCCTCGCTCGCTGCGGCACTCGATTTCCACTTATCGCTACACGCCGCGGTTCTGTTATTGTAGAATCCAACACGAGACAGCGATGTGGCGCAACCAAACTTGATACTGTTACATGATTGGCTGTTAGAGTGTCACTCCCTACGTTGCTAGGTTACCAGAGAGTGAGTGCCTTTGTTCATGCAACCAAACTTGCTTCGCAACTTCTGGTTTCTTCCGAAGAAGAAAAACAAGTTATCGAACGTTTTATCGAACGCATTTTCTATTGATATTGATTACGTGTCTATCGCGATACATATCGTTATCGTTTTATCGCCCAGCCCTATCCCTGCTGCTCTTTTAAACTTGAGGAAGACATACAGGCATAGGCGGAAATCACAGGTGGGTTGGGGGAGTCAGGACCTACCCCATCTGAGGGTTCTGCCCCCCTTACATTTTCATTAAAAAACATATATACCATTGTAACAGGACATAAACATTTTTTTTAAGCGTTTAAAGTTTAGAAACATTTTCAGTCCCCCCTCCCAGGCTTTACGTTACCTAAACACACAAGTCCGGTGGGAGCGAACAAACTACGAAGTTCAATGTAAACATTGAATGAAGTGAATTTTTTTATATAGATAATGCTGATTTATTAATGAATTAGTCATGACAAAAAATTATGATAACTGATGTATTTTTCCATGAGTCTGCTTTACTCTGTCCCAGACGAAACCTAATCTTTATGTGAAGGATGCAAGATAATTTATTAATTATAATATGACCACATGGTGAACCTATGACCCTAACTCATATTTAAACAACTATCACTTTGTGTTGTTGGCCAGAGAAAATGGACCTTATGACCTCATGTTCATTTTTCCTTTCTCTGTCATTTTATCATTTTCAGTGAACCAGAATGGAAGACATCTCTTACTTGACGTTAGATATTATATACTGTATATCATGAAAAAATACATTGATTATCGTCATTTTTTTGTCATGACTAATTTATTTATGACTTAGCATCATCTGTATTAATGAAAACAATCACTTAATTTGATGTTTAAAGTGAATAAAATAACCTTGGCAGCCTAATTACTGGAGTTCCATGACTACACATATCCCGCTGTATTATTTGTGTCCCCTTCAAAAGAAGCTCTTGAGAATGTTATATTTATTGTCCCTCCCAACTGTTAGATGAATTTGAATATATGCCCATTATGTGTTGCTGAAGAATCCTCCATAATCATGGGTCATCATGATCTCTTGAGCTTATATCTACAATGAACTGTGCTAACATTAAAGTTACACTTTGCAACTTTTGGAAGAAGAAAAAGATTAAATATCATCATGCAAATGACAAGTTAAATGTATAAGCTATAAAACGTACCCTTTCTCAATTCAATACACTGATGACTTCTACTACTGTTTTATTTAGTCTGGTATTACCAGTAACTTATGTTAACTGATGCTAGCAAAGTTAAGATAGATATTGCTGTAAAACTGACATTACTGAGTTAGTGTGTATGACTCTTCTCTACCTGTGCTACAGGGTTAGGTTTGGAACTTTGGTGTGGATCAAACTACTTCACAGAGGCTGAAAAGGTTGGTGTCCATATGCTTCCAGTTTGATTCATTTATGGTGCAAATGAAACTGGACCACATACATATAAATTCGAATATAAATTCGAACAGCAACAACTTCTACATTTGCACAATTTCTGTGCTGATAATTGGAACTGTCAAGTGATGTATTTAATTATGTAAGATAATTTGGTTACTACATATAATAATAATATTATTATTATTATTATTATTATTATTATTATTAAGTAATACTTAGTTAGAACACACTATGCAGGTTCTATACATGCACAAATGGAGAGATATCAGAGTGAGGGATCTGCGACTGCTGGACAGGCGCCCCGAGCAGCTGCTCAAGAGCACCGTTGCCCAGTAGGTGAACTCTCCAACTACCAGTCCACACTCCGTACTTTGGTCCGTGCAGGGACTTGAACCAGCGGCCCTACGGTTCCCGGACTTCCCATGGACTGAGCTACTGCCCCCTATATGCACGTCAGCATGAGTGCAGGGATGTCTCATCCTGGGAACATGACATTTTTTTTTGTCATAGTTGTTGAGACATTTCGCTAAAGGTGGTGATGGCACAGTGGATGACACATGCCTTTGATGTGGGAGATCTGGGTTCGATTACCACTGCAATACATTAACTAATGTGTCCCTGAGCAAGACACTTAACCCCTAGTTGATCCAGAGGCGTGCAACCTCTGTTATTTAGCAATTGTACGTCGCTGTGGATAAAAGCGTCAGCTAAATGACATGTAATGTAATAAAAAAGCAAGCAAAGGTCAACCTCATGGTGGCGCTAGAGGAAAAGTCAGAAGATTACCAACATCAGTGGTATTCATCCTCTGAGAACCATGAATGTTTGTACAAAAGTGTGCCTATTCTTCTTGTAGATTTTGAGATATTTCAAAGGACATAAAAACCTTGACCTGATAGTGGTGCTAGAATAGAAGTCAGGGGAGTCAGCAAACTCTGTAGGACTATTTTCCTAGAGACCGTGAATGTCTGTTACAGAAATCATACTAATCCACCCCGTAGTTGCTGAGATATTTTAGTCTGGACCAAAGTGATAAACCGAATGACTGATACCGAGACACACATTGACATCCCTCGATGACAAAAAAAATATGTTTTATGGTACAAGACACCCGTTTCCACCTGCCCAACATTGTTTATTCCCAATGAGGTTTAGTTGCAGTTTCAACTTATAATATTTCCAATCACCTATTTCTTCATGAGCTCTTTGTGAACACCAGAGAAAAAGACAAGGGATTCAAGCAGCGCAAAGTGCAGCATACACTTATATACCAACAGTCACAGGATTACACATTGATTTAATGTTCTATCATAGGTAGTTAAGATGCAGGATGACATCACCAAAACTGCCCTGAACAAGTTACTGGTCAGTCCATGTACCTCCAAGATCACACTCATTATTACTAATAAGTTAGTGTGAATACATAACTGATTAAAACTATGTATAATTTTTATTTCTTTGGTCCTGGACCAAGTGAAACAAGTACTGTGGTGGTTAGTACTGTCATCTAGGAGCCAAAAGGTCATGGTTGTTTGATTCTTTTATATGTGCACATGTGATTGCAGGGTTCTTTTACAATCCAAAGACATACAAGTCTTAAACCACTTAAAATGTCAAGGATAGACAGGGGCGGACTGGGACAAAAATTCAGCCCTGGCACTGTAACCACACCAGCCCACATTACCACCCACATGCAGCCCCACCCACGGACACGTGCATTCACTAATTACAGTATAAGATGTAAACATTGCAGCTAAATGTTTGTATGTGTGTAAGTGTCATCTGTGTGTGTGTGTGTATGTGTGTGTGTGTGTGTGTGTGTGTGTGTGTGTGTGTGTGTGTGTGTGTGTGTGTGTGTGTGTGTGTGTGACACTTGACTCTGCTGCAGTGGCTTATAATACCTCATCTAACTACTGCATATGAGTGCCTGTAATAGAAGCCTATGTGCCACCCTACCTAAGGATTAATTACATACCTATGTCATGTATTCAATGTTTTATTTTAATATATGACTAGCTAGGCATTCAAAGTAAAGTTCACAAAAAATGTCTACAGTACTATGGCTATTGCTATAGGTTTATGACATGTTAAGACTATATTGCAAGTAGCCTAAAGCAGTCTGTTTACCCTATTTGGCAGCGTCGGACTTAAAGCAACACTAGAGAACTTTTCCCACTTCGGTCCCCCTACAGGTTGGAAGCGGAATTGTCCATTACATTACATTGTCCAGTTCATTTGAACTACAGATCCGCTACCCGATCTGGCAAACTTGCATAATGTAATGTAATGTACAACTCCACTTCCAACCTGTAGGGGGACCGAAGTGGGAAAAGTTCTCTAGTGTTGCTTTAAGAGCCCTTTTTTTTGCTTTATCAAAGATTTTCTGCAACGCCTTTTCTCTTTTTACGGTCCATTATCTAGCTTTTACTGACAACCAGCTTTTAGCTTGTGTTGCACTCTCTCCGATGATGTGCTTGATTTTGACTGAACATCCCAATTTGAGTAACCTCTAATTGGGTCGGTTGGCCCATCTCGGGTCCAGGCCGGCCGTTGCCAACTGGCCAAATGCTTAATATTTATTATTATCATCATCATCATCATTATTATTATTATTATTATTATTATTATTATCATCATCATTATTATTATAACCATAGTGAAATCGTGCAAGCGATAAAAACCTGTCTAATGCGCTGTCGGCCTGTAAAGACAATTTTATTATAAAAAATCTGACCGGTTCAAATTTTTAAAAAAATGGTCCGGCCCCTCTGGCATTTGCAAGAATTGCCAGATTGCCAATCAGCCCCTGATGATAGACCTGTCAGGATTGTTCGCGTTCCAACCATTGTTCCTGTGTTTCTTACATAGGCTCAAGCACAATGACCCTGAAAAACTAAATGTTTAGATTATAAAACAGCAGGCTCAAATTACTGTTTTGCCCCAGTGGAAACTACACAATTTCGGCCGAGTGAGAGGGTTGCATTAATGCATAGAAACTATCAGTGTTCTGTCACTAACTGTGATTGTGTGACTGTGGTTGAAGCACCTTGAGTTTTTCTCTGCAGTGTTAAATACGTTTTATCAGAGCCTCAGCTCAGGTTTAGAGGCCATTTCCCATGAATCCTAGTGTGGGCCCTCGATAGCCCTCATCAGCCAGCTTGTAAATAAATCAGCCCCAACCATATGGCTCTCGTCTTTTGAGACTGAATTTACCGCAGACCGCAGTAAGCTGGACAGTTAGAGGTTAAGAGGGGGCCAGACTTATGCAGAGTGAGTCTTGAGTTTGACAAGCTGAACTTCATTCATCCCCATCTCTCTGTTTTGACAGGGAAAATGGAATTGGAGCTTTGGCAGGCAGTCACAGTTGGTAATTAGTTACTGGCCTTACAATTTAAATCTGGCAGAAACAGCAACAGTAACACTTAAGCCATTTGCCATCGCTGAAAGAGTGATTAAAGCCATTCAGTTGATCAGACATGTTCTATTCCAAAAGTGGCAGCAGACCTTTTAGCATTTTCAGACAAGTCAGTTTAGGGGGATACTGTCTCTGTGATATTTCATTGATGTCTATTTTTACTTGCACTCTAAATGGACAGCACACAAAGTCTTAAAAATACACTGTATAGGGACCAAAGACTCTGATGATGAACAACATTAAGCTTAATCATGAACCAACTTGTTCTAAAAAACAAATTGGACATTGGTTTTAAAATGAAACAAGTTCAGACTTTTTTTGCATCCATAGTGGGTGAAACGTATAGTACTTTGTTAGGCTCTTTTCAGATTGGCTAGTCATTTTCCGTCAACAGAAAAGCTGTGAAGAAATGTGTCAATATATGAGTAGGTTTTGCTGAAGGTTGAATTACAACAATCTTTTTTGGTACACTACGTTTGTATTTTTACATTTCTGTTGCTATATGATTTAGCCAGTCGTGCTGCTTCCACTTGCTTTCAGGATTTATGCTAAGCTAAGCTAATTGCCTCTTGGCTTTAGCCCCTCACTTAATACATCAATATTCTTATCTAACTTTTACTAAGAAAATCAATAAATATATTTCCTACGTAAATTCCTTCCTCATAAATTTGAAAAATAATAAATAATATTTTAAATCCAAAACTGTCAGTAACCAATAGTATGAATCTAAACAAGCATTCCAATCCATGCACACAGGCGACCCCTCCCAGGCTTCCCCACAACCCTGTGTCTTGCGCTCTCAATGGCTGTAGATCCCTGACAGGCCCACATATAGGGATGCATCTATGTGTCTGTGATGCATCTGAGCCTTGTATCTTTGAACAGTTCACAGTGCATTACTTTGCAAGCAGCCAGCCCACGCTGATAGCAGGGCCAAAGTTGCCTAGTGTAATCTAGGCATTAAACAATGCTCCTGCATCACACATAAAGTAAGAAAGAAAAGCTGACAGAGAGAGAGATACGGGAGTGGGGTGCACTCTCTGAACACCCTGATCTGGATGTGTTGATGTCTCCACTCTCTGAGAAGGAGTGCCGAGTCAGCACAGAATAGAATGGCAAGACAGAGACAGAGTAAATCTGGTAAAGAGCGTCTGGGAGTGCATCTCAAATAGAAGAAAGCTGACTTTTTGTTATGCCACAACTGTCAAAGAAAGGAGATTAGAAGTGCAGCTTTTATGCAGTTTGCTTTCTTAATTGATACCCCACATTTAGGACTGTAAGATAAACATAAAAAAATGCTAACACAGGTTTAAAATACATCACTATTTTTTGTGATTATTGCACACACGTCATTCTATCCAACAATTCCCTCTTACTAACATCCCCTACCCCTCAACACGTGGATCAGGAGCTGAGTTATGAGCATGTCATCTACTTAACTTGTTTGTAAGTATCATGCATCAAATCCTGGAGCAAAGACAGGTGAGCTGCAGGCTCTCAGGTGACCTCTAATGATGTCACAGTGAAATATCTATAGCCATAAGCTGATTAAAAAGGAAATAAAAGTATCCACTTTTCACAATTTTTCCAGAGCCTGCGGTGAAATCTTCAAATATCTTTTTTTTGTCTGACCAGTCATGGACCAGTACAAAAACAGCTTCAATTTACAATGACATTCAAAGAGATTAATTGCAAATCCTCACATTTAACCTTTATTTATTTAGGGAAGGTTCACTGAGAGGCAGCCTCTCTTTTGCAGGAACGCCCTGATCACATTCACACAGTTCCACATTCATACCTGGAAGCTGCCCAGTACAACCACAGTCTGATCTGCTGGCCACTGAGCAGCTCCACTGGAGCGGTTGGGGTTAAGGGCCTTGCTCAAGGGCACCTCAGTGATGGTAATGAGGGAGGGACAAGCACTGCTCTTTCACTTTCCTCACCCAGATTTTATCCTGTCGGTCTGGGGATTGAACCGACGACCTCCTGGTCACAAGCTCGCGTCTCTAAACTTTAGGCCACCACTGCCCTTTTTTATTTATTTTTTTTTTATTTGGGAAGCCACACAAGAAAATATGTGTTTTTGATTAAAGCGATTAAACAATTATAGGGCTGTCAATCCATTAAAATATTGGGTAACACTTTACTTGAAGTTTTCTACATAAGAGTGACATGACACTGTCATGACACATGAACCCTAACCCTAACCATAACTTGTTTATAATGTCAATGACAAGACACATTCATGACAGTGTCATGTCACTCTTATGTAGAAAACTTCAAGTAAAGTGTAACCAAAGATTGTAATCACGATTAATCACATCGCAAATTAATCACACATTTTTTATCTGTTCTAAATATACTTTTAAAGGGATATTTTTTAAGTTTTTGGTAGCACTTTACGTTACACCACAACCACATAACATGCAATTACCAATGTAATAACTAGGAAAGGGTTCAATGATAACCATATGTATATTTGGGTAATGGTAATATAGTTATATTAATATTGTAATAACATGATAATAATGGGGTAATATATGTTGATGTTTTCACAGTATTATAGGCTACTATCAGCGTAATACCTACCAAATTAGATAAAACTTCTTGGAATTTAAAATTGGTAATTACCATATTATAATGCTGAAATTCATCCACCCTTTATGTTCCAAATATTTCCCTTTTGTTTCAAGGTAATACTTTACAAATGATATGTTTAACCTTGTGACTTCTTACCTGGACACATGTCTGGTTGTTTCTGTGTAATAACCATGAATCAGTGCTGCAAAATGCAAAACTACCTGTTTCTATTTCATTACATGTAATATTAGAATAACAGAGGTGCCGAGATTACCTGGAAATGCTTCTGTTAGGTTCTGTGTAACAACCATGAATCAGTGCTGCAAAATGCAAAACTACCTGTTTCTATTTTATTACATGGTAATAATAGAACACCAGAAGTGTAGAGATTACCTGGAAATGCTTCTGGTAGTTTCCAGGTAATCTCTGCACCTCTGTTATTCTAATATTACCATGAAATGTGTCTTGTCCTGCATGCACGTAAACCTGTGCAATCTAACCAGCAGCTAAACACCTTCCACCATCAAGCACTGGAGACTGGGAATGTCGTAACTCAGTTTTTTTTTACTTAGAAAGGGTGAAACTGGGAAATGAAACACAATGACCAGTTACTTACATATTGATGAGTCACAAACATTATACAATGATAATTGTAAAAACAATATAACTACACGTCACTGTAATGCGGTAGTATATACAGTAGCTAACATGTAAGCTGAAATAAAGGAAATATGTAATGTGTTGTTATACAGTGTGCGTAGTATAAACTATATTGTTTATCTGAATAAACTAAAATATACTTACATAGAGATAGAGATAGAGAGAGAGAGAGAGAGAGAGAGAGAGAGAAGAGAGAGAGAGAGACAAAGACAGAGAGGGGTGCGCTCATAAAAGTTAAAACATTTAGAGACCGACAACCCCAACCCTGTTAACATTCCCTGATGGGTATTTTTTATGAAATATATATTGTAATGGGAGGGAATTACATATAAGCTATCGGCTTCTTGAGCCGTGTGTTGCCAATGCACACATCGGTTTAAATTATTTTTTTATATATTGTATTTGCTCTCACGATGGCTTCCCACTGTCAGGGTTGCAACTGAAATAATAGGCTAAAGCAACGGCAGTTTATGGAAAGCACAAGTGTAATTATGGTCAGATTTTGGTCCTGACTGATGGGGAAGTGATATTGATAAGCATTGTGATTTACGCATCTACAGCGTCGGCTTTTTTTTTTTGCCAGCTTTCCTCCTGTTTTAGGAAGTAGCAACTGTATTGCATTTTTTCCTGCAAAACCGTGTCTGTGTTCTTCAGATTTATGTAGAATTATAATTTCCTCTTCTTATATAAAATATCTGGTAGATGTTTGCAATTGGTCATGCTGTGCATACACCGCCTCTTTTATGTGAATGCACGCACCGCTGGATTGGGAAACCCTGGGTTGATTGAACTAGTTGTTAACCACCATCGTGACACAGCTTACGCGGGACCACAGTTGTTAGGGTTAGTGAAGCCGGGTAACTGAAAAAAATCCAGGGCATGTTGATCTTGATTCGTAGTACAGGCCTCAGAACGTCACCGGGGCGTGACAAGCTGAGATCAGTTGCATTGTTTTTTTTAACCAGAGCAGGAGTTTTCAGATTACATTATGTGCTTACATAATTGCAAAAGGGTTCTCCAATGTTTTCTCAGTTAGCCTTTTTAAATGATATCAGATTAGTAAACAGAATGTGCCTTTGGAACATTGGATGAATGGTTGCTGATAATGGGCAATGTAGATATTGCATTAAAGATCAGCCACCCACTCAGATCAGCTGGTATTCTGTCTATAATGGAGTGGAATGGAAATTTCTAAGTGACCCAAACTTTTGACCGGTAGTGTAATTCTGCAGTGAACGATCCTGCATCGTATCACCACAGGACATACCAGAATGTTTTGAAGAGAACTAATTATCACAATCATTGTTGGCAATGCAGTTTTCTTTGCTTTGCTATGTGATCTTGATTCTTTTGTTTTAGTGCTTCTCTGCTTTGACCAAAGCTGCTTCTGTCCACTGAACTTCCCCTGCAAAATTTCCATCTTGAAGTTGTCATCTTTAACCTTTACGCCAGGTCAGCTTACTACTTTATGTCATGAAGAATGGCAGAGGTGCTGTGATGAACAAACTGTGTCTGAAACTGTCTTTTAAAGCAGTTTAAGAGGTGAATGGAATTTCTATACAATGACAGACAAAAATGTTATCAAGACAGGGCTTTAAAAGGCCTTAATAAAAATATTCTCATCTCTTGTTAGTGTGGACAGTTTTGCCAAATGTTTTCACTCCATTTCACTGACACTTAACAAGAGCCAGGAGAGGATCCCACTTATTTAACATTACCTCTCCACTGGCGGCCTCATTATCTTCCAGAGAAACTGCTCAAGAGCAAGATACAGCATGAGGGGAAGACAGGTTTCAGCTTTGACTGTCAAACCAAAGATGATGTGTATTCGCTGGACTGGATTGAAAAATATGCCATATCTATATATCCTAAACATGTATTATAATTGATGTAGGTGGAATTAGAGCAGCAGCATCCCCAATGACAAGTTCCGATTTAATTCAAGACTTCTACATCTCACTCAGACAGAGTTTGGGCCAATATCAACAATTTAGCAATGTGTCCAAAAGCAAGCCTTTGGTGGACTGAGCTGAAGAAACAAGAAAGTCTACACTAATGTTTGGCACATTTAGTCTTGTCTCAGCCATGTGGAGCTTGTTTGAAGTAGCTACTGATGTGCTGTTATTTATGCAAGACCACAGAGACCACAAGCAGAGAGCTGTGTGACCCACATTCAGCAGACTTGAAAGTGGTGCTCAAGTTTAACAGAGGGCAAAAGTACACAGAGGGCATGGCTGTTTCATCTAGGCTGCTTGTCCTGTGCAGCCACCTATAAAAATACATAGCACCGAAATGTTTCACGAATAACAGGAAATTAACAATTATTTCTCGACAATCTGCGTTCCTTTGCAGTTCTTCTTAATTTTGGTAAAATTGTGGGTGCTTAAAAGGTCATTGCATTGGTATGTAACGATATACAGGACTCTGAAATACAAATTATATATCTATTTTGTTGCAGAATTAATATTTAAACCACACAAATATTATAAAAATTTCCAAAGAAAATGTAAGATAAAACATAAGATTGACTTACTCTGCCTTGATTTTGGAATACTGATTTTTTACTTTTTATCTTGGGGAAAATGTGTTTACATCATTTTAATTTGGTGTCTTTATCGTTCTGTCGGACACTATGGTGTTTTTGCACTGTACCTCCCAGAGATTAACTGTCAATCATGAGTGGGTCCATTAGGCCTACTCATCTTTTCCTTGGATTTTCTATTCGTAAAAGTTTGTAAAACGCAACATTTCCTGTTGAATGACTTCAGCATTGGTAATTTGTTTTAACCTCCTGTGGTCCGGAATGTTGTTTTTCAGTCGCAAAGGCAGAAAAAGAGTGACATTGATATAGGGCAGTACTTAGGGAGGAGGCTGATGTGAAAGTCTTTAGCTTAAGCGTTGGCCAAATTGAACCTTTGACCTGATACCTGCTAGATACCATGTTATACAGTACAGGCCAAAAGTTTGGACAAACTTTCTCATTCAATGCGTTTCCTTTTTATTTTCATGACTATTTACATTGTAGATTCTCACTGAAGGCATCAAAACTATGAATGAAAAAAAAAAGTGTGAAATAACTGAAAACGTGTCTTATATTTTAGATTCCTCAAAGTAGCCACCCTTTGCTTTTTTATTAATAAGGGAAACAATTTCACTAATTAACCCTGACAAAGCACACCTGTGAAGTGAAAACCATTTCAGGTGACTACCTCATGAAGCTCATTGAGAGAACACCAAGGGTTTGCAGAGTTATCAAAAAAAGCAAAGGGTGGCTACTTTGAGGAATCTAAAATATAAGACATGTTTTCAGTTATTTCACACTTTTTTGTTAAGTACATAATTCCATATGTGTTCATTCATAGTTTTGATGCCTTCAGTGAGAATCTACAATGTAAATAGTCATGAAAATAAAGAAACACATTGAATGAGAAGGTGTGTCCAAACTTTTGGCCTGTACTGTAGCATCAATTAAGACGTCAAATGTCGGAACCAACTTTTATGGGAATCCACCCAAATGTTGTCAAGACATAGAAACCATGAGGTTTGTATGTCTTGACAACATTGACAACATTCCTAGTGTCATACAGACACTACGAATGTTGCAGGGAATCACCAAACATAATATGTGGTGGTAAATCATGTCAAAAGAGTTGTTGGGTTGTTTTAGTCTGAACCAAAGCTGGAACGACCAACTGACTCTAAACATTCTAAACACTCTTAACACTGACTCTCGACGACCAAATCTCCCTTACTGCCAACATTGCTGCAATAACCCAATCGTGTTGATACATGCTCCACAACATCAGAAGGATATGTCCCACTCTAACCCAAAATTTGCCTCATGTTCTGGTTGATCCTCTTGTCATCTCATGCCTAGATTACTGCAACTCCCTCTTGGCTGGTCTGCCTGCATGTGCCATCCATCCTCTGCTGCTCATCCAGAATGTAGCAGCTCAACCAAGTTCTTTCACACTACATTGATCTTCCGCTCCCTCACTGGTTACCAGTTGCTGCCCGCATCCACTTCAAGGTGCGCTGTTGGAGTGTTCTGCAGTTATTAGTCATGATCAGACATGGGCCTAACAATCAGTATTAGACCAATGCATAGTCATAACAGGTTTTTATCAAAATAATATATAATTTGATACATTAAATTGGTTCAGTGTGAATAGGCCATCTGCTTCACCAACCTTGGCTGAAGAAAAATGCTGATGTTGGGAGCAGTTCTATGGTCGCACAACTGTGATATACAGTAACTGCGGACGTAAATGTGCAGGGCACAAGGGTGCGAAAGAAATCTTCACGACTGTACATGCGTGAAGTGATTAACCCAATAGCAACAGCTCTTAGAGGGCTACGCCTATATCATAGAATCTCGAGTTACAATACGTAACTATCGTTAAAACAGCTGGGGAAATAAACTGGTGTGCATCATATTTTATTGAGCTAAATATTAAGCACATAGCTCATCTCAAACTGTGAGGATGTTTCTCTCTGCCTGTTCTCTAATGTGAAGTTTGTTTTCTTAGAGACAACTAGTAACGATCTCTTTCTGCATTGCAAAGTACAAAGAACATAACGTTTGATCTAGGTAAAGTACAGCACTGAGATATTAAATTTACATTAAGGGTTGTTATACAACCTGGCAAAACTGTTGCATAGTCTGTTCTTTGGAACCTTTATCTAAAAATCTATTTTTGTGTGGTTTCTTGACATGTAACAACTATTCAAGTTAATTATTATATACATTTTTTATAATTATAAATATGAATGTGAATCCATTTGGACTTCAGAGAGAAAAGCTGATTATTAATATAAAATAACTGAACTGGATATAAATGTCATATAACAAAAAAATATCAAGAAGAAAAACTTATTTCCTGATATGTCAATGCTACATATTGTAGCTGCAGTTTGAATAGAGTTTAAATAAAAGTATACTCCTTCATGTCTTTTTCCAAAGAGGTCAGGGAGTCACCTAATCAACTGTTGTGTTCTGTGCTGTGTCAACAGCGCAAACCAGACTTGATTTACCTCACTGTACGTCAGAAGCCAATGCTGGCTGGCAGTCGGAAGGGAATTAATTACACACTCACAGATTCACAGTTCTGACTGCAAACACAATGAGTTCAACACAAACAAACACTGGTCAGCATTCATTCCTGCAGATGAATAAAACACCAATCATTATCTACGCCTCACATCTCTCCTTTGTCTCAGCTGCTCCACTTTGCCTAGAATTTTCTGACAGCCTTTATTGTGCAGTTCAATATCAGAGACAAAAATGCATCCGATTTCTTTCCCTCAAAGATCCTACAAGACGATCTATCATTTAACTCACTGCTGTGCTAATGAATAAATACATAATGCCTCATTGTAATGCAAGGAATTTTCCCTCTGAAAAGCCCAGATTAAAATAAATTGGTAATGATTAAACCTATTAAATCCTTCTTTGTCAGGTTTAGTCTGTGCAATAAACTTAAATGCTTGTTGATGATCAAACAAAAAGCCACAGTGTGATTATATACTATTGTTGCACAATCAGTTAATGGAAATGATTATAGTCTTGCATTCATTTGGTGCTCTCATAAGCTGAGACACATGAGGCTTCATTATTGAAAGGGTAAATGAAAATCATTAGAGCCCTCCTAATTTCACTCTGCTTGACTTGCTGACAAAAGTTCTTTGTATTTAGCTATATTATCAATACCGTATCACTTACAAGCCATTTCATAGTTACCTACCTTCATATTTCCTAACAGGTTAGAGAGAAACTCCACATCATGTACATAATTTGATCATTACCAATTATGTTACATCAGCGTAAAGGGAAAAGGGAAAAGCTAATCCTGAAAAAAAGAAAGATAAAAGGCTTCCCTATTCAATATGGTATTACTTAAACAAGCTACTGGGACTTGCTATGGGAGAAAATAGCTGTGAGTGTGTAAATTACCTACTTTGAGACAGAATATGTGAATGGGGGTTAAGTTTGAAGCTTATCTTAGCAGGTCTACCTTTAATGTATGCTAGCTGTGGTGTTAGCATTGGTATTTTAATGTGCATCGGGTCTGTCCTGTTTTCTAACAGTGAATGTCTCTAACATGCATATTTACTTATACACCCAGAGTCAAACACCTGCTTTGTAAATCCCTCACTTCTGCTATCAATAGTGCTGATCATACAGTGAGTTATATTAAGTTGACAATGAATCAGTGTCTGGTCAGACTCAGCAGACATAGCTGAGAGTTTCAGTCCATGCAGCTGCACAGTAGCCTCACACTGCAAAAAGACATGCGGATACAAAGAGGCAGGCTGTCTCCAGTCTCTCACTAAATCTGGAGCTTTCGGTGTTTAGTGCTCAGCACATAATTTGCATATGTCTAATGGTGAGTTTTTGACTTTTCCATGGGATGGGAGAGCTGGCAAAATTTATTGGCATCGTTGTCCTTTATCTTAGCTGGCATTGGTGTTGGTCTCAGTTCCAACATTGTTCAGCATCCTTTTTATCAGGCTCAAAAGGGGTAACAGTAGGAGAGTACCAATGGTTAGTTCAGTACCTACGTTGCTGCTTTTAAAAGATAAAAGATAGAGAAATAAATGATTGATGTGCTACTTGGTGCATTTTTGCCTACTTGAATCTCTTCTGCTGGCTACTGAATTGACAAAAACCTGTCATCCTGCCCCTTCCTGCCTTCTTTACCATTTGTATGTGGACGTTTGAATGCATTTAGGCCACGCCATCACATATCCAGTAGGAAGACCTCTTACTAAGTTACTATTCAAGATGCAAAGTTCAAATTCTAGTGTAAGTGCACCACTCACAATAATATGATAATATAAAAAGGAAAAATCACATTTTTATTTGTGTTCATCATACCATTTAAGGATTATACTATGCAGGAAGCTACACATATGCTTTATGCACATAGCAAGTCAAGAAAAACGTGTGTGACAAGTAACGCTATTAGCACACTATCCCCCCTTCATGCCATGCCCGGAAAGTGTGGAAAGAGCAGAATTGGAGACGGTTGTGTTTTTTTTCCAGCAGAGCAGGGCCTGATCCTTGAGCTGAAGGAGCATTGCTCTTCCCAGACACACTTCCTGCACACACAGCAATACTGGGGAACTCAAGCCTGATTGGAGAGGACAGGCTGGTCCAGTATTGCCAGCAGAGTGTTCCGGATTCGGCATTTGCGATGGCGTCCTGGCAGGGACATCGGTTCACCGGGCTCTGATTGACAACAGGAGCCAACATGGCTCAATAGCAGCACACCTGATGATGGGAAGTTCAGCCAGATAAGGCTGTCTTGATGCTGCCCATATGACAGCCAGCCATAATCATACATTGTTCTGAAAGGGCTGCCTGTACCCTGGGTATAACTACATCAAACTGGAGGAGATCACTCTTTAGCCAAACATGGCTCTCTCCAGCTCAGTGACGTGATGGATGGCCAAGCAGGCAGGACAGCCTAGTGGACAAATAACTTACTCTTGCATGCTCCTCCACCACAGAGGACTTGTGTCAAAAGTAATGCTTGACACCACGGCTGTGAAGCCTAATGGCATTTAGGTTGTGGGCAGACAGCTGATTAGAGAGGGGTGCATAAAACGTAGAGTTCATTATTAAGCGTAATGAATGTCAGCACACCGAGCTCATCTGACACATCAGGTACCAATTATAGAGGTGGGCCCTGATTTGGTTCTAAACTCAATGCACCGAGGAGGAGCTCCTTTGGCCTAACTGACATCTGCCTCGTTAACTCAGAGAAACTGGAGGAGAAGGCTAGCGACTATCCTCGCCTCCAGGCCTCCGTGGGCCCTCACGGGGGCACAGGGACACACATTCTCCCCGCTGCATCCCCACTAAGTGCACTCCTTACCTATTATTGATGAGTTTGAGGGTGAATGGAATATGAATGGGAGACAGCCAGAGTGACATTTGGAGGTGATTAGGTACTCTTGTGCACCATAGTTGGAGTGTTTGGCAGGGTAGTTCATTCATTAGTCATCACTGCATAGTGCTTCAAATCTTCACGCATAAACAGGGTAAATAAAGCATTCATGGGTATCATTGCCTTGGGCAGCCGGAGAAAACACTATTGATTTTTCTGGAGTGTTCTAAAATAATGGTCACAGATGTGTCAAGACATTCATCAAACCGTCTCTATGAGCCAAATCCACAATGCAGTAAAAAGCCAATATGCTGCTCTGTTCTCTCAGAGTAATCGGAAATCTGTGCCAGTGTTAGTGGTGACAGTTTAGCTATTTGGTACAATATACTGACAACCAATCACACACACGCACATGCACACGTATATACCCACACACACACACACACACACACTCAAATGCACAGCAACCCCACAAGCACCAGCATTTTTCCTTTCACAGAAAAACGTGCAGCGTTTGTTTGAACTCCAGTTTTCGGATAGACTGGACCAGATTGTAATTTAAGATCAGGATTCAACATACTATATGAAAATTCTCTTCAAGCTGAAGAATATTGCATCCACAGATTTATATGTCCCCCAAGTCTGACGCAACAAGCCTTAAGGAGCATGTTGTCTACTCTTTCAATAATATGTAATGTACTCTTGACTATAAAGCAGATTCTCCCAAGGCACCACCAGCTGTCTCACAATATATTCTTGGTTGACTTGGTAGCACTGATTATTAGGCCAATACATCATGGCAACAGCAAGAAACAACAGGAGAAGAGGGCAACCATGGGGAGTTTTTATACCTGTCCGGACTGAGCTTTATCAGAGGAAGTATAACAGGTCAGCTGAGAGGTGACTAGATAATTTGACCTCAGCTAGGGATGACCACAAGGGAATGCACAAAGAAAAGACATTCTATACTAGTAAAGTGACTCTATAGAGTGCACAACCCTGATCAAATAACTATCCATCAACAAATTAATGGGGGGAGTGGGGTGCAGAATTAGGCTGAGGCACTGGAAATGGTTGTAGAGTGATTTGTACTTACAGTGGGGCAAAAAGTATTTAGTCAGCCCCCAATTGTGCAAGTTCTCCCACTTAAAAAGATGAGAGGCCTGTAATTTTCATCATAAGTACACTTCAGAAAATCACATTGTAGGATTTTTAATGAATTTATTTGCAAATTATGGTGGAAAATAAGTATTTGGTCAATAACAAAAGTTCATCTCAATACTTTGTTATATACCCTTTGTTGGCAATGACAGAGGTCAAACGTTATCTGTAAGTCTTCACAAGGTTTTCACACACTGTTGCTGGTATTTTGGCCCATTCCTCCATGCAGATCTCCTCTAGATCAGTGATGTTTTGGGGCTGTCGCTGGGCAACACAGACTTTCAACTCCCTCCAAAGATTTTCTATGGGGTTGAGATCTGGAGACTGGCTAGGCCACTCCAGGACCTTGAAATGCTTCTTACGAAGCCACTCCTTCATTGCCCGGGCGGTGTGTTTGGGATCATTGTCATGCTGAAAGACCCAGCCATGTTTCATCTTTAATGCCCTTGCTGATGGAAGGAGGTTTTCACTCAAAATCTCACGATACATGGCCCCATTCATTCTTTCCTTTACACGGATCAGTCGTCCTGGTCCCTTTGCAGAAAAACAGCCCCAAAGCATGATGTTTCCACCCCCATGCTTCACAGTAGGTATGGTGTTCTTTGGATGCAACTCAGCATTCTTTCGCCTCCAAACACGACGAGTTGAGTTTTTAACCAAAAAGTTCTATTTTGGTTTCATCTGACCATATGACATTCTCCCAATCCTCTTCTGGATCATCCAAATGCTCTCTAGCAAACTTCAGACGGGCCTGGACACGTACTGGCTTAAGCAGGGGGACACGTCTGGCACTGCAGGATTTGAGTCCCTGGCGGCGTAGTGGGTTACTGATGGTAGCCTTTGTTACTTTGGTCCCAGCTCTCTGCAGGTCATTCACTAGGTCCCCCCATGTGGTTCTGGGATTTTTGCTCACCGTTCTTGTGATCATTTGGACCCCACGGGGTGAGATCTTGCGTGGAGCCCCAAATCGAGGGAGATTATCAGTGGTCTTATATGTCTTCCATTTTCTAATAATTGGAGCGTGACTGTTTGAGGTTGGGGACAGGTGTCTTTTATACTGATAACAAGATCAAACAGGTGCCATTAATACAGGTAATGAGTGGAGGACAGAGGAGCCTCTTAAAGAAGAAGTTACAGGTCTGTGAGAGCCAGAAATCTTGCTTGTTTGTAGGTGACCAAATACTTATTTTACAGAGGAATTTACCAATTAATTCATTAAAAATCCTACAATGTGATTTTCTGGATTTCTTTTTCTCGTTTTGTCTCTTATAGTTGAAGTGTACCTATGATGAAAATTACAGGCCTCTCTCATCTTTTTAAGTGAGAGAACTTGCACAATTGGTGGCTGACTAAATACTTTTTTGCCCCACTGTAAGTACAAATCCCTCTACAACCATTTCCAGTGCCTCAGCCTAATTCTGCACCCCACTCCCCCCATTAATTTGTTGATGGATAGTTATTTGATCAGGGTTGTGCACTCTATAGAGTCACTTTACTAGGATAGAATGTCTTTTCTTTGTGCATTCCCTTGTGGTCATCCCTAGCTGAGGTCAAATGTTGTGTTCCGACATGTTAGGGGTTTCCTCTTTGAAATATCACCCACAGCCTGCCTTTGGCAATTAAAACAACATCATGTACGTACTTGAGTGACACAATAAAGATGAGGAAAATCTGTTGTACCTTTAAAGGGTACTTCCAACAATTTCAATTAGATTATACTGTTTGTAGTTCTGAAATGTCAAGATGAATTAGATTTTTCCTTCTAAATCTCAGGCAGCACAATTTAGTAATGCCACAAAATTAATTAAATTGTAAAGACTTTTATCTTAAAAGCCTTGAACAAGCAGCGTTTTGCTGAACAACCTAAACAGCTGTAGTGTGTATGTTAACAGCAATATCTAGTAAAGCTTACTCACCTGATTGACAGATCGTGGATAACGACACAGTGCAACAGCAGATAGCGAAAGAGAAGAAGAGAAAAAAGAAATTAGCAACTTTCAGAGATGTTCACAAGTCATTTTTTGGAAGTCCAAGTCTTTGAGCTTGAGTCCAATTCAAGTCTCAAGTCTTTGAGGGGCAAGTTCAAGTCAAGTCTCAAGTCCCTGGCCATCTGATCTGTCACTAACACTGTATTGTTAAATCTTATGAATTCAAAGCATGTCCTGTAGCTACCATCCATACAGTACAGTATCAAAATCAATTGTAGGATAACTTTATGGGGTTTACTTAACACATCCCTCTAGCCCTCGGACCTGGTGAAATATTAACCTAAGCCAGTCACATCATATGGATACAACTATAAAGATACAATTTGCCTCTTCCCAGCATTAGCACAACACTTTGCGATGGTTAGCTTGTTACCTGTAATGATATACGCTAAATGTAACGTCTCTTTCACTCAAAAAAATGTCTAATGTCGAAGTGGAAATCAAGAGAGTTGCTGTTGTTACAGAACAACATGCATCTCAGTGTCAGTCCAAATTACGCACAATAAACAGTTTGAACTCACTGATGTAATGCCATTTATTATCTAAGTGTTAGTACGCTCAGTGAAACTTGAGTCCAGCACGAGGGAGATCCGACTCAGAGGAGGAGAGGCCAGCGTCTCAACGGCAGGTGACAGTGCACACGGATCCGCATGGATGAAATAATGAAATAGTAACTAGGACTACAGTAACAGAAATATGTGCAGAATTAAGACAGTAAAGACGGCCCAGTGTTTGGTGGACGGGGTACACCTTGTTCACTTAATAGCCTACAAATCATCCACAGCACCATAGATGTCTGAGCCTCAGCAACTACTAACTATAAAGATACAATTTGCCTGTTCCCACTTTGCGATGGTTAGCTTGATAACTGTGACGATATATGCTAAACGTATCGTCTCTTTCACATTAGCAAGTGACTGACCTATCTGGGTGTGTTTTGAGATGCCTGATGAAGTTCGACGTTGTTGATCAACCTGTCAGACCTGTGCACTACCACAGTCATATCACTCTTCATAAACGGCCATTGTAGCCAACAGCCACTGCCTAAAAGCCTTATGTTTCAATGGCCATCACGGCTTGCTCAAAATGTTCACTGCTCCTCTCACTACTTCAAGGGAGACACATACACCATAAATACTTCATGCCAGACAACTCTTGAATCATATCTAGTACAAGGAAACTAAGGGATTGAGAGTGGGGGGTGGAAATCTCCTGGCAACTTGAGAACAGGGAAAATACTCTTTTTTTCTCTTTTGGAGAGAAGGTGGAAGGAAATAAATTTGAGGAGATTTAATCAAATCTGCGTTGGCATCTCAGGGTGCCCCAACTGTTTTTTCACACTGTTTTTTTAAAATTCCACTTAATAAATAAAACCCTGGTCAAGCCAGCAGCTAAAAGTTCGCCCACCTTCAAATTCACATAAGTTTATTGTGGCATTGAGTCCAACGCAGGCTGGATGTGCGAGTTTGGGTGGGTCGCTGGTCATGACCTAGCGGTAGGAGCTTGCTCCCAAAGGCCTACTGGACAGTCCTGGCCGGTGACACATTGATGTATGAGCTCCAGATTTTTCTCCCTCTCCCCCTCAGCACAGAGAAGCAGGTGTGCTGATCAGTGCCACTTGATCTGTCAGTCGGATGGATAAAAATAGCCTTGGAGATTGAGCTGGGAAAAAAGAACCGCCTAACTCTTCAGTGGAAACTCAATTGACTTTGAAAGGCTACTAGAATGTTCTTGACCACGGTACAAAAGCCAAAGTCTTCTCAAGGTTGAACATCTTAAGTGCTGTTTTTCAGTTATCTGTCGAGAAGAAGACTTGTCTTACTGTTAAGTGTCTATTATCTTGAAAGGAAGAACTGCCCTTGATTGAAATCTGCAGTGCACGGACAAGGTTATTATCTGAAAATAAGTTATAATACTCTTGATTAATGATTTTTGTTGGCTGTCAAAATACACAATTCTTAAGATATAAGATATAATAAAATAAATAGAGACAAACTAGCATTTGCCCAACTGTCTTGATGCAACCAAAGTTTAAGTATATCAGGTCAGGCTACTATCCAGATTAATGCAAAAGTTCTTTGCTGCCTAGCTTTTTTTTCTTTTCTGGCAATTTACAGACAGATTTACTTGGAATATCCTGGGCTATCCTCTCCTGCTGAAGGCTCTGAAAGATGCAATATTTTACAAGTTTTCTCTGAAGTTCCTGATCAAGAGAGATTAAGAGCAGAGACTCTAGATGGAAGTAAAGCTGCGGCATCAGCAGCTTTCATTGTGGGAAGGCTGAAAAGGCTCTGCTAGTTGTTGGAACAGCAGGCGGCTATTACACCACATGGAAGCTCAGAGTAATTAAATGTGCTTTGTTTCCCTCCATGTTCATTTCTCTCTCTTTCCACCAAGCCTTACATCTGCACAGATTTTAAGAGGTGTTAATTTCAATGTTGTTAGCTGAAATCTTTTTCTGCCAAATGTAGCAGAAGTGTTTGATTCAATTGTTGTAGCCTCACAGTTACAGCAGGACTGATAAAAAGCACCCAAGTGAACATGCATGTTGGTTAGGCTGCATGATTAAGTCCTCCATTAAATCCTCAAGTGAATTAGTTATGTTGTAGTTACGTTCCCTTTGACTGGGTTCACTTTTAATGAACAATTCTCTATTTCTTTTCCACTTGACACGCTCCTATCTAACTTTGTCAAAGGTACAAAATGAGGTGCTAAGGAGAAGCTTGTCTAATTAGCTAGCCACTTGTCGTGGTCTCAACAGCGACCGCCATTTCAGAAATTGAAGCTATTATCATGATCACTATCACCATTAACATAAAAGAAGGCAATGGGTCATTTAATGTGGATTGCTACGTAAACACCTTGCAAAGCATATTCAAATTACAGGGAGATACAGGCTAAGCAGGTAGCTAGGTTACATTTTAGGTAATAATTATTAAGCTAATAAAAGGAACATCTGGCTGTCTTAAGCATATGTTAAATAGATAAATGAGAATGGTGGTCATAACAGTCATTAGTCTACTGAAACTCCCCAGTAAATCAGTCGATAAGTGTCTCAAACTACTTAAAGTGCTGACTCACTAAGTCCCCGGAGTATTCATTCATAACTTAAAAGGCCACGCTAATCTCAGATCAGCTCAGAGAAAAGACAAATATGATCATATTCCATTTTAGAGGGAGATTAACAGTATTAGCAATAGACCCTAAAATAGGGCAGAGGAGATAGGTGTCTGTTTCGTATTTGAGAAGAATATGCATGAGAAAAGACGGTCACAGCTGTCAGGAACGAAATATCTGGGTTTGCGACAATTAAAAAACATCCATTTACCTAAGGCAAGAGGTTGCAGCATTGAGAAAGAGTCAAGACATAATTTAAAGAAAGGAAATCTAGCCAACACAAGCTAGATGTATTGGCTGATGGAAGCATGTTACACCCAGTGCTTGAGCATTTATATTTAGTATAACTTCTTCATCTTCATCCCTGCTAGTATGAGGAAAGAAATAAGGAAAGATGGAAAATGTTTTTTAATAAAATATATTGTTTCATCACTCTGCTTTGTTCATGTCCTGGGACTATTCAGGAAGAATATACAGGATAAACGTTGGTGTGGAAACACAGAACTACACTACACTACAGCTACACTACGTTGAGGGCACAAGAACCCTCCCTCCATTCAACAAAACACGACAAATGGGAATAAAGATGGCAGCAAAACGGAGAGCACTTAATCTCCAGTGTTCTGAACAAAGTTGGGGCTTTTGTCATTGGCTTCTTGGCAAGACGTTAGGTAAATCATGTCCAATACCTCCTGTGTCTTAGAAAATATGCATCTGCTGCTTATTCAGACTACGCAAAATAAGTCAACATGTTAATCCTGCATGACTGGTCCAGTTTTAGGTATGGTCGGGGAAAGGGTTTGATGGGAATAATTTACACGCATCATCTAAATGACTGTCGGGGGAATCGGCGCAGAGGACAGAAAATCTGAAAGACGCCTGCTGTAATCTCAGCTAAAATAAATGAATAAGCATGGTTGTTTATTTGCTGCCTCTCAGCATAAAAATAGACATCAAATATGACCACGGTGAAAGCACATAAGACACAATGAAAAACCAGCAAACAAAAATATATATTCAACAAAAGTTTGAAGAATGATAGGTCTAACAATAATAGTATTGTATTTGCACATGACAAACACAGTATGGTTAAACCTTCAACAACTGTTTTTTTTTGTCAGTAACACTTTACAATAAGGTACACGTCTTGAGTAGTTACCAAATAAAAAATGAATGAGGAACTAATTACTAGTGAACCATTAGTTAATGAGTAACTCCTAATCAAATTTGAAAAATGATCGCTGGCTCCAAAAAGTAGTCAAGCCCTATAGATTCCCATGTTAAAATGCCTGACTTTACAACAGAATTAAGTTTACAGCCTGGTACAAAAAAACGGTTTTGGTCTCTATAGCTAGATTCCCCAATAATGACTCACCCGTTTTAATAATATTCAGGCTTAAAGTTCTGCATAATTAAGGCCATTTAGCTTTGAGTGACAGGTGGGCTGCCGTCACAGCAGGGGAGCATAGATTGTAGGCTTCATATAGCCCCCCTCAGCTCTATCCATGCTTCACATCTTTGCCCATTTTTGGATTAGCTGATGTCAGGCACTGCCAAGACGGCGACGGTCGGAGCCACCGGGAGCTGTCCACTTTATTTTGGGTCTTCAGAAAGCTACAGTTAATGCCACATAGACTATGTCCATATTTTATACAATCTATAGCTGACTCACAGTAAGCTCCCTAAATCCACATACCTGCAAACTCAGAAGGGCTGAAAAAGGTGACACATAATCTCAATAACTTATTTCATCAGTAAATTCCTGTTAAATGACAAAAACAACCACTGAATGGGAAAAGGATATTTTACAACAACTTTGAATGCAGCAAAAGGCTGGCGAGGCGAATTTCAAGTGAACACAACATCTGAGTTGTTTTTCACAGTTCTACAGACTGTTGTTGGAATCTTCTACAGTGAAATACAGACACACTTTTACACCGTTCAGCTGTCAGCATTTTAACCGTGTTTACTCCAGCTGCTAGTTAACGGTAGGCTAACGTTACCTACGTTACGTAAATCAACTTAGTATTTTTCAATGTAAATATATTTGTAAAACCTTCTATTATGTCTGGATTCTTTTGAGACTGTTTTTCCGCGCCGTTTGTCACAAACTATTTTTATCTCAAGTGACGGCCCGACGCTCTCCAGTAGATGGCGGAAATGCAACAATTATGGATGCCATCCACAGTTAAACTACATGAAGAAGATGAAGAAGCCTTGTCACCAAGGGGGTAAGCGAGCATCGGCAAAGCGTACCTCCTATGGGGAAATTCTGAGGCTAAGGTACTGTTTGTTATTTATTTAAGGGGCCACCAGAGGAGTTTTGGTCAAAATAGACTTAACCCTCCCTTCGCCAGTAATACATTTTCTATGAGCCTCCAAAATGATTGGGAAAAGAGACATGATCCTCCCCAACAAATTATTGATGCCTTCTGTACTTTTTTGCGCTTGGCAAAAATGTACAGACGCCCTTTGTTTTTTTACAGCCATGGCATACATGACTTAACCTCTGCTTTCTGATCTTACACATCACACTCCACTGTTATGGTGTGGTGGCCATTTCAGTAGATTTACTCTGTGGAAACACAATAAGCATGGAAACTAAATGCACACTTCCTGCATTACTACATTACTTCCCTGCCCGGAGGAAGCCCGGGGCCCCGGTCTGGAGCCAGGCCCAGATGGCGGGCTCGTCAGCGAGTGTCTGGTGGCCGGGTTTGCCACGGAGCCCGGCCGGGCACAGCCCGAAAAAGCTATGTGGCTCCCATCTCTCCAGCCCATGGGCCCACCACCTGTGGGAGGAACCGCTGGGGTCGGGTGCGCTGCCACATGGGTGGCAGTGAAGGTCAGGGGCCTCGACGGACCAGACCCGGGCAGCAGACGCTGGCTCTGGGGACGTGGAACGTCACCTCTCTGTGGGGGAAGGAGCCGAAACTGGTGCGGGAGGTGGAGCGTGGACTACGCCTGCGGGTTGTGGGGGGAAAACTCTGACTGTTGTTTGTGCATATGCACCAAACAGGAGTTCAGAGTATTCGGCCTTCTTGGAGACCTTGAGTGGAGTCCTGCATGGGGCTCCAGAGGGGGACTCCATTGTTCTGCTGGGGGACTTCAACGCGCACGTGGGCAATGATGGAGAGGCGTGATTGGGAGGAACGGCCTCCCTGATCTAAACCAGAGTGGTTGTTTGTTGTTGGACTTCTGTGCTAGTCATGGATTGTCTATAACAAACACCATGTTCGAACATAGGGATGCTCATAAGTGTACTTGGTACCAGAGCACCCTAGGCCAAAGGTCAATGATCGATTTTACAATCATTTCATCTGATCTGAGGCCATATGTTTTGGACACTCGGGTGAAGAGAGGGGCGGAGCTGTCAAGCGATCACCATCTGGTGGTGAGTTGGGTCAGGGGGTGGGGGAAGACTCTGGACAGACCTGGTAAGCCCAAAGGGGTAGTTCAGGTAAATTGGGAATGTCTGGAGGAGGCCCCTGTCCAACAGACTTTCAACTCACACCTCTGGCGGAGCTTTTCGTGCATCCCTGTGGAGGCTGGGGGCATTGAACCCGAGTGGACAATGTTCAAAGTTTCCATTGCTGAAGCTGCGGCGAGGAGCTGTGGTCTTAGGGTCTTAGGTGCCTCAAGGGGCGGTAACCCACGAACACCGTGGTGGACAACGGTGGTCAGGGAAGCCGTCCGACTGAAGAAGGAGTCTTTCCGGGATATGTTATCCCAGAGAACTCCGGAGGCAGTTGCAGGGTACCGAAGGGCCTGAAGAGCTGCAGCCTCTGCCGTGAAAGAGGCAAAGCAATGGGTGTGGGAGAAGTTTAGAGAAGACATGGAGAAGGACTTTCAGTCGGCACCAAGGTGCTTCTGGAAAACTGTTCACCACCTCAGGAGGGGGAAGCGGGGAACCATCCAAGCTGTGTACAGTAAGGATGGGACACTGTTGACCTCTACTGAGGAGGTAATAGGGCGGTGGAAGGAGCACTTTGAGGAACTCCTGAATCCGACTAATACGCCCTCTATGTTAGAGGCAGAGCTGGAGGATGATGGGGAATCATTGTCAATTTCCCAGTCAGAAGTCACTGATGTAGTCAAACAACTCCACAGTGGCAAAGCCCCTGGGATTGATGAGATCCGTCCAGAAACGCTCAAGGCTCTGGGTGTGGAGGGGCTGTCCTGGTTGACACGCCTCTTCAACATTGCGTGAAAGTCTGGGAAAGTGCCAAAGGAGTGGCAGACCGGGGTGGTGGTTCCCCTTTTTAAAAAGGGGGACCAGAGGGTGTGTGCCAATTACAGGGGTATCACACTTCTCAGCCTCCCTGGTAAAGTCTACTCCAAGGTGCTGGAAAGGAGGGTTCGGCCGATAGTCGACCCTCGGGTTGAAGAGGAACAATGCGGATTCCATCCTGGTCATGGAACAACGGACCAGCTCTTCACTCTCGCAAGGATCCTGGAGGGAGCCTGGGAGTATGCCCAACCGGTCTACATGAGTTTTGTGGATCTGGAAAAGGCGTATGACCGGGTCCCCCGGGAGATACTGTGGGAGATGCTGTGGGAGTATGGGGTGAGGGGGGTTCTCAACAGTAAGTCGGACTCGTTTCAGGTGAGGGTTGGCCTCTGCCAGGGCTGTGCTCTGTCACCAATCCTGTTTGTAATATTTATGGACAGGATATCAAGGCGTAGTCGGGGTGGGGAGGGGTTGCAGTTCGGTGGGCTGGGGATCTCATTGCTGCTCTTTGCAGATGATGTGGTCCTGATGGCATCATCGGCCTGTGACCTTCAGCACTCACTGGATCGGTTCGCAGCCGAGTGTGAAGCGGCTGGGATGAGGATCAGCACCTCTAAATCTGAGGCCATGGTTCTCAGCAGGAAATTGATGGAGTGCCTACTCCAGGTAGGGAATGAGTCCTTACCCCAAGTGAAGGAGTTCAAGTACCTTGGGGTTTTGTTCGCGAGTGAGGGGACAATGGAGCGGGAGATTGGTCGGAGAATCGGCGCAAAGACGAAAAGAGAGCTGAGCCAGAAGGCAAAGCTCTCGATCTACCGGTCAGTTTTCGTTCCTACCCTCACCTATGGTCATGAAGGCTGGGTCATGACCGAAAGAACGAGATGGGTTTCCTCAGGAGGGTGGCTGGCGTCTCCCTTAGAGATAGGGTGAGAAGCTCAGTCATCCGTGAGGAGCTCGGAGTAGAGCCGCTGCTCCTTCACGTCGGAAGGAGCCAGTTGAGGTGGTTTGGGCATCTGGTAAGGATGCCCCCTGGGCGCCTCCCTAGGTGTTCCAGGCATGTCCAGCTGGGAGGAGGCCTTGGGGAAGACCCAGGACTAGGTGGAGGGATTATATCTCCAACCTGGCCTGGGAACACCTCGGGAACCCCCAGTCGGAGCTGGTTAATGTGGCTCGGGAAAGGGAAGTTTGGGGTACCCTGCTGGAGCTGCTCCCCCCGCAACCCGACACCGAATAAGCGGACGAAGATGGATCGATAGAAGAAGTTGACTCCGATATTACTGACTTTTAGTGGGCCTAGTTGTAAAGCTAGTGAATGTATTTGGTATCATAAGACACTAGACAATCTAAGGAATCCATTGATATCAACCATGTCATGCTTGTTCATAAGTAATATAATAACGTTCCAAAGTTAGGCCATTTTCCAAACCAAACTAAAAGGCAACCAGCTAGAAATGTTTCAGTCTTCACAGTCTTCACAGGCTTCTATAACATAATCACTCTCCTATAATATTAAGGGTAAGGTGATTTCTGGCCTCATTAGTTATTTATTGCCTCTAATGACTGAACATCTGGTCAGTGATCTGGTCAGCGATCCTTGCATTTATCACCCTGACCACCAAAAATTCCTCTTAGGCCAGGATCCTGCAGGGTTTCTCCTCCAGCAGCTCTGCATCTTTAGCTGATCACCAGCTATTCAGGGTAACTAGACCTCCTGCCTCCAGCTTATGTACTTGAAATCAGAGAAATCACACAGCTCAAATCACTTCAATCTGTATGATAATTTGAGACTCTCATCTGGGATTTGGTGTCCAGTTCAGCGGCTAGAAAGTGTCAGATTGGTTAGTGATTTAATTAACATAATAGTCTAAGTAATGTACATATGGTGCAACAAGCTTGTGTGAAAAGCACTCCATAGAATAAATTAATCAAAATCTGGTGTTTTTAATGTACATAGAAACCACCTTGGTACTCCATGTTAGAAGCCAGGGAGTTTAAAGTTAAGGCTATGTTTACACGGAAACGATCTGGAGAGAAAACGCAAAAGTGGCGTTGCGTTATCACTTTTTATTCTGAGTTTAGACGAGCGTTATGGGGGGGAAATCTGCGTGCATATGGTGACGCAAAAGTGAGTGAAATTCGATGTAGTATGCACTCCAGGTGACTAGGTGGCACTGCCACACAACATCACCAAGGCACCCGGCGCTGGAACCTTCCTTCTACTTCTCTCCTTAGTAGCGCGAAACCAAAACATGCCGAAGCGAACAACAAAAGCTTGTCTGGAAAGACGAGGAGGTGGAGTTGCATGTTTGTCTGATGATGACCGGCACAGTTGACCGTGATAAGCCACAACACAGCACCCACGGGAGCACTACCAATACCCTTAGCCTCGTAGCATTTCAGCCGCTGCTTGAGAGCGAGAGGCAGCGGGCAGAGGAGGCTGAAGCAGACCCTCCTCTGCCGGCTGGCCGCTGCCACTCGCTCGCGCTCTCTCTCTCTCTCTTCATCTGCAACGTTGTCGCCTACTCTGGCTCAAATGAATAGCCTACATATCGTCATCGAACTATAACAACCTTATCCACATTGTCGAAATCATTTAAATATTGAGCCATTACATTGAAATTCTAACAGGACCCTATAATTTCTGTTAGCCCCGTAACAACAAAGGCTTTTTTCTCGTCTCTCTACACACCTCTGTCTTCAGACTTTTGTGCTTTTACCCTTTAGACGGTAACGCGACGGTGGAGCGTTTTGAAGATTTCCACTCTGGAGGGTGGTTTCACAAAACACCGTCGCCGTATATAAACGAAAGGCACATCCGATGAAATATTTTTTCGTTTTCACCCGAGAGCGTCATCGTGTAAACAGGGCCTAAGTCTTAAAGTTTTGTGGCATAATATATGGATCATATCTGAGGTGACCACTGATAACATTTTAAAGAATCTTAAGTAAAGACACAATTAGATAATTGTGTGCTACACCAACTTCTTATCAAAGCCTTAAAGATATGATATGTAATATTTCTGCAATAAAATGTCTAAAAATGACTATACCTTATTTTTAATGATTATCTTTTGGGCTTTTATGGTCTTTAATTGAAGGGATAGCTTGAAGAAATAAAGGGGAGAGAGAGGGAGGATGACATGCAGCAAAGGGCAGCAGGCTGGACTCGAACCCTGCTAAGGCCTCAGCCTACATGGGGCGCACACTTTACTGGGTGAGCTAGAGGTCGCCCAAGAACTTTGTAATTTTAATCAATGACACGGACTGCATCCTAGTTGCCTGTCAATGGCGTTATATAGGCTTTGACCCCTCTAGTTGATTTAACTTCCTGCGAAACACTGAAAATCACAAGATGATACATTCAAGACTAACTGTAAATCATACAATGTCAATTAATTACATGTCACTTTGCAACATAGTATTACAGTAGAGACTTAATTTATTGATATGATATTTCAATATCGACCTAGCTTACTACTACAATGTGCTATGTTGACAAGTGGCTAATGCTAAGGCCGGTTACACACTGGAAGCGTCGCGCGAGCGTGTCAGCTGCGTGGCGTGTCTGTTTATATTTTTCGGGTCCCATGTTAACAGGTTAGAGCTTACACACTGCCGGCGTGAGACGCGTGCCTGCTAGAAATAGAACCGACGCCTATTTTTCACGCGAGACGCGAGCGTGTTGGAAGCATTTCCAGGCAAAATAGAATAGGAAAATATGTTTATATGTCATTTAGACACAAATACATATTAATAAATGACATATTGATGTTTGAAAGTCTAGGTTTTGACATCAATGTAGATATAAATGTAATACAAAATTTCAGAGAAAAGATTTTCAAATATTGCACCTGTCATACAGAACGAAATATTCTGTAACATATTTTGCAGTCAATTTGCCGATGTTGTCTTGCTTTAATCAAATCAGTAGGCTACATATAAATGGTAGGATAGGCTACGATAACAAGTGTGTGTTCTGAGTTCTGGTCCAACATCAGATAGGCTATATAGGCTCTTTACAGCTACACAAAGTTGTTCAGACAGCCCACCTACCCATTTATCAGTTTGAATCTGTCGGCACTATGTCCCGAGATCAGCCCTCCCTGTACCTAGCAGCAGGAGCAGCGCCGCGTCAGACACGCTTCTGGTATGTAGGACACAGAAAAATCCACGCAGCTGACATGCAGCTGAGACGCAACAGAAACGGCACGCTCGCGAGACGCGTGCAGTGTGTAACCGGCCTAATGCTTGGTGGCTAAACTTTACAACTTTCAACACGCTCATAATTTTTAATTAGTTTAATTGTTTGGGCCACGGTTAAAAGAGCTGGGCTAATCCACGATTAAATTCGCCATGTAACGTCAGCTGTATGGGTAGTTGGTTTATATAATGCTAAGTTAGCCAGCTAGTGGTCCGTTTGCCTCGCTCCCCGGCGCTAAGAGACTTGAGTCTAGGGTGACCAAACGTCCTCTTTAGCCCGGACATGTCCACTTTTTACCTTCTGTCCAGGGCATCCGGGAGGGTTTTATAAATTCAAGAAAATGTCTGGTTTTCACTGTTTTTCATGGGACCATTAAACGTGTACTTAAATGGACTGGCGCTTTGCACACAATACTACGGTACTTTGTTGTGTGACGTAATTCCTGAGAGGCTGCCTTGTGGGTGGCTCTGCGACGCGCACATACACAGGGACCAGAGCAGACAGTGGAGCAGCATTGCACACAAAATGCCGATTTCCTGCTAAAGATTTCACACCGTGGTCAGAAAACACAGGGGAGACACTTTGTTTCTATCACTCTAGAGTCGTACTCGCTCGCCGTCACTCTCACTTCTCCCTTCTCCCTCGCTCTATCACCCACTCCCCACACACACACACACACACACACATGCCGGCTCGACGCACACACCAGCGCACTTAAGGCCATTTTACCGTTGTGTGGAGGCTCCACGCAGAGGTCTCGCCGTTGCCTACGTAAGTGGCCTGATGTTTATACTTGTGCGCTGGTGTGTGCGTTGAGCCGGCATGTGTGTGTGTGTGGGGAGTGGGTGATAGAGCGAGGGAGAAGTGAGAGAGTGATGGCGATTAGCTTTGGAGTGAGTAGCGACTCTAGAGTCATAGTGAGTGGGAAATCTGGAGCAGGAAAAGTTAACCCTCTCCTGGATTTCATGTTGTTTATGGAGAAGGAGAATTTTGAATCTCGCTTCACGCAGCTGAATGAGTTGGCCAAGGGCACAGATGGTAAGCTGGATGTTATCCGAACTGAATTGGCAGCGTTCTCAGGGAGTATTGGCTTAATTAAAGCTGAAATGTTGACCATAAAAGTTGCCGTTGAAGACAACTCAAAGGTGTAATGGACCACGCGGCAGCCTTAAGTAGCCTTGAACTTAAAATGGCGGACATGGAAGACAGGAGCCGAAATTGCAACTTACGCATTAATGGTTTGAAATAGGGGACCGAGGGCTCGAACGCTGTACAGTTTCTGACACGATCTCTGCCTGAGTGGTTCCCGTCCCTACAGACCGAGCAGCTGGAAATCATGCAGGCTCATCGGATTTACAGTGGCCATTCAGCCAGGGACAGACCTCGTACTCTTATTTTAAACACCCTTTGTTATTCGTCTTGCCAGGCTGTTCTCCGAGCCGCAAAGAAGGACCCGGTCATTATTGACGGCAAAACTGTGAGGTTTGCTGCAGACTACAGTAACAATACAATCAAACGCCGAAAAGCTTTTGGCCCAGTGATGGACACAGCACGGAAGAGAGGTATGGAATTTTTTCTACTGTACCCAGCGAGCCTGAAGATTAAAAACGGATTGGACTACCGTGTGTTTTACCATCCCTGCGAAGCTGAGGACTTGCTTAACTCCCGGCCGATGTCGACGCGGGAGAGCAACCGATTATACGCCTATCTTCGCCTTTTGATTTTGGTCACAGTCCCCACGGACTCAGTTCTTTTTCACGGCTGGACATGCTGGACGATTTCTTCCTCTGCCGCCTGACTTTTTATTATTTATATTTTCCTGATGGTGATGTTCACTGGTACAAAGTAACATACATTCATTTTATTTGGGTTAATCTGCCTTATTCGCTCATATGTTCAGTCTATAATTTGTATGATGTAGCTAACTTTTCTTTTAATTAACGGTTTTACCTCATACAAAGAATTAAAGCGCATTCCCTGTATACTGCCGCTTCACCTAGCTACAACAGCTAGACTTTACTGCACTAGAATTATTTGTTTATTTCTCTTTCTTTATAATGCGTCCTTAAATGCGCTGTATGTTGGGCTTTTGCCATGGCGGTATTAAAATAACGGCTTTTACTTTGGCACTTGTGATAGCCTAAATTCTAAGGTTTTTTTTCATGTTATCCTGAATGTAGCTCCTTGCAGCCTTTACTAGTTTGTTATGAGTAATGGGATAATATTTTACTGGGGCATTTCACGGGGCATGGTATCCACTCTTTATCAGTATATAAGGGAAGCCTCACACCAGACACTTCCACTAGACAGAGTATGGAGGAGTGATTTCCCAGGGCTAGAGCTAGATTTCGACTGGAGCAGTGTATGGAATAATGTCAAATTGGCTTCTAGAAATCCCGACCACCAGCAGATTCACTATAATTTTGTCCATAGGACTTATTTGACCCCTCGTAGGCTGTGCCTGATGAAAATGATTGGTGACGCTTCATGCACACTGTGTTCACTGAAGACCATGGGCACATTTCTTCATATGTTTTGGGAGTGTCCCCCTGTTGCACGGTTCTGGCAAAATGTTGCCTCAGAACTGTCGACATTCGTCTCTGGGACGGTATCCGCGACAATACCAGTTGTGCTGCTGAATGACACTTCTTCACTCCAGATTTCTAAATGTCAGAAAAGGATAGTCCTTGCCGGGCTCACGGCTGCAAAGAAAATGGTGGCGGTGCGCTGGAAGCAATGGCTTCTGACCTTTCTAGACATACTGTAGTTTATATGGAACTTTCAACAGCTCGCATCAAATATGTGGCTTTTAATGGCAGAGACATTAAAAGGCCGACTGTGATTACAGCTGCCAGCCCACGGGGTCCTGGGGAGGGTGGGTTGATATTGTTTTAAGTGTACAGTTCTTATTTCATTTTAATTCATTAATGTAATTTTTATTTTTTATCTCATTTCTGTATTTATTTTTATTTGTGGGGAGGGGGGGGGGGTGTTACATGTATGTTCTGTTACCTGTAACATACTGCTGGTTGTGTCTATGTGTGTTGAATAAAAACATTTGATCACAAAAAAAGAAGTGACCTGTTTGATATTCTCCCTATGACTGGACAAAAGGGTATGATCCCCCACTGACCGAGGGTCAAACACCATCTCCTCAGTTTGTTTAATGTTAATGGTGAGATGGTTCTTGTCACACTACAAAACAAACAAACAAATTTGTTAACCTCCGTAAAGTACAGTGATGGATCTGAGTTCTGGTGAAGCAGACTAAGAATGGCAGTGTCATCAGAAAATTAAAAAAACAGGTTGCCCGGGAGACTATTAGTACAGTCATTAGTATAAAGGGTGAACAGGACCGGTGAACTTACACAACCCTGAGGTGCACCCGTACTGATGCATTTTGATTCAGAAAGCGAGTCGTTAATCCTAACATTTTGGGTTCTATCTGTTAAAAAAGAATAAAACCATTTAATAATAGAAGGATTAACATTCATCTGAGTCATTTTCTGTAAGAGCAGATGAGGCCGTAATGTATTAAAAGCAGAACTAAAATCAATGAACAAAAGGCGTGCATAGGCCTTGGGATCCTCCAGGTGCTTAAGAGTTAGGTGGGTGATGCTATTAATTGCTTCGTCTGTACTCCTCCCCTGCCTATAAGCAAACTGGAGTGGATCTAGTTCAAGATTCAGATTTCAGTATGGATACCATATATTTTTCAAAACATTTCATGACAACAGAAGTTAAAGCCACCGGTCTATAATCATTGTTTTCTCTAGGACAGGGTTTCTTTGGAATGGGAATAATGGTAGATTTTTTCCAGAGAGCAGGAACCAGATGGGAGACCTCTAAAACACAGGGCACCATGCTGGGGTTAGCTCTGCAGCAAAGGTCTTAAGTAGAAAAGCAGAGATGCCGTCCGGGCCTGCAGATTTCTTTTTACATACATGGCTGAAAAGTGACTGAATTTTGAGGGGATCAACTACTAACCTAGAACAGGGGTCAGTTGTAAATGACTGTAGTACATTATTACATTCCAAAGAATAGTCCTGTGTATCAAACCTCAGAAAGAAATCATTAAATTCATCTTCTTTACTCTGCTCATCATATGTTGTGAGGCCCTTTCTATGTGTTGTCATATTTGTAACAGATTTCATGGAGACCCAAAGTTTTTTAGAGTCCATAGAGGCAAAATTCTGTTCTATGACATCCCTATGTTTCCTTCTTGCATCCCTTAATGACTGGTTATGCTACCTTTAAACTGACTTCAACCCCATCCTATCATGATTCCTAAAAGCCATTTTTTTCCAGTTGATACAGTCCTTTAACTCTTTGGTGATGTATGGCTTATTGTTCGGGTAGATTGTAATAACCTTCTTTGTGGCCAAACAATCCTCACAGAATTTAATATAATCCGTAATAGTGTCAGTGGCCTCATCAATACCCAAACCATGGAAAATATCCCAGTCTGTACAGAGAAATGAGCCCTTCAGTGTCTCCATACCATCTTTAGACCATACAGTCACTGTCTTAGTTAGTGGTTTACTGCTCTTCAAACCAGTCTTATAAGTAGGTATTAGATAGAGTGTGTTATGGTCAGAGTTTGACAAAGGGGGCTTTGGACTGGCCCTGTATGCATGTCTTATATTACCGTAACATTTGTCCAACACACTATTGTCTCAGGTGCCACACTTGACATATTGTTCGAATCCAGGAAGGGAAAGTTCCAATTTACAGTGTTTAAAATCTCCAAGAATAAAAACAGGGGCTCCCGGAGTGCGTTGCAGTTGGTGGTGGACACAATGTGCAACACGAGCTGCAGCTCGGGCCGCATTCCCGCTGGGTGGCACATACGCTGAGCAAATTATGATATTGCCAAACTCCCTCGGGAGGTAAAAGGGTCTTAGAGAAATGCACAGCAGTTCAATGTCAGGGCTGCACACAGTCTCTCTCACAGAATAGTTCCTGCACCAGCTGTCACTCACAAACACACAGATACCTCCTCCTTGACTTTTCCCCGAAGTTTTATCCCTGTCTGCATGGACAAGGGAGAAACCCTCCAGCTCGATCAAGGAGTTGGGGATGTCTTCATGGAGCCAAGTCTCAGTAAATACCAGCAAGCCCGCCTCACGGTATTCAAAGCATACCCTCATGTTGATACGGAGCTCATCCATTTTGTTTTTAAGAGAGCGAACATTGCTTAGGATCATACCAGGCAGCGGAGGTCTACTGCCTCTCCGGTGGAGACGCTGTCGGGTCCCCCCACGTCAGCCTCTCTTCCGTAGTATTCTGCGAAACGGCAGGATTTTAAATGCCTCGGGCACGTTGAATAAATCCACAGGTGGCAATGTTATTCTTGTGTAACGGAGAGACAACAGCGTGTCTCTGGAGTAGGTAAGTGGTAGCCCGCCCTCCAAGTGTGGAAAAGTTTGGCACAACCTTAAAAGCTGCCAGACAATCAGTACAAGTAATAGTCCTTGTGCAAATAATGCCATGGTGTTCCTCTAAAGACGAGTAAAAACAAAACATAGATAAAAACAGCAGCAGCAGAACACGAGCACACGAGCACACGAGTCCAGGTCGCCAGCAGAGCAGCGCAACCGGAAGCTCACTAATGGAGGGACATGAATAAACATTACCTGTAATGTGTATGAAACTATAATAGAATAACTGAACAGAACAGAAACATTTTATCGGCAATGGTGGTTAACAATGAAGACAACTCCCATGATCCCACGCAACTTCACAATTTCATCAAAAGTCTGCGTTGTACATGCATGGTTTCAACTTAGAGACCACTAGCGGTAGAAAATTACATATTGTAAGTTTAAACTGATATGGTTATATTGGGTGTAAACAAAATAAGCTGTTAAAATACACTGCTTTAGGCACATGGATATCAGTTCCCTTGGGATTTTATAGTCTTTTGTATTTTCAGCATTACATTGCACACAGTAAGTGTTAGATTTTATTCATGACTTCCATTATGCAGAGTTCTGGAAACCACTTTTACTTCATGTGCAGCACTTGCTGTTATGAATGGCTATGTTGCACTTTCTGCCACTTTTGCCTTCAGCTTGAGTTCCTTAATTCCCTCCTCTGCATTTCCTGTACTTTATCATGTCCAGCCCGGCTGCATAAAGCATATCCAAGGGTCAAGGGTTAAGGTCAGACAATTAGATTCACACAGCCACTTTACTGTTGACTTAATAAGCAAGACACTTATCTGAAATTAATATGATAGATGCCATTGTCTGCTGCTGCTCTGCTCAGTCAGATCTTGGCAGGGCTTCGCGTTATGATTACTGAGTATGCATCCACTGTATTAGTTTGAATAATGACACTCTCCGTGCAGCTGTTTCTGTTTCATCACAGATAATGTGATTATTAGTTACATGTAGTATGCTCCCAGCTAAACACAGTCATCACTCAATCAGAGGGGTCAAGGTTGATGGCATTACTGCAAGATTTGGATGCAGTCGATGCTATGTGCTCAGTAAAGGAAATTCATAAATAATCAATTTTCCAAACTGTGAGCAATTGCCTTTATGACTTAGATGGCACAGTTTAACCTTGTGTTGACTTCGGGTCAAATTGACCCGTTTTCAATTTTTGTTTTATATCAGAAAATATGGGACGTAGAAATAAGCTTTTTCAAATTTGACGGGAAGACAGGGTTAAATGGAATTCAGTAAAATAATTGTGAAAAATAAGACTTTTTTTTTTTTCAAGTGTGCAGTTTCACATGAGGCCATTTTTCTTTGTGGAGATACTAAAGAATATTTCCGAACACTACACTGTGTGGCTTCTTCAAGTAGCTTAAATCTTAGAGTAAATCACCTCCACAGTGCAATTCAGGTTCAGATTTTGTTGTGCAATTTGCACTACAGAGTTCAGTGTTTTCTAGCAGCTTTAGCTTTTGACACCTGTTATCGCACTGGTTTTACCATCTGACACCCAATAACATTTGAAGAGCTATTCCTTAAGGACAGCAACAAAGGTACTAAGGGGCATATTGCTGCAGCTGGCTCAGTCTTATACTGAGTGCTGTTAAGGATTTGCAGTACTGAACTTTTGCGACCTGATCTGTGGCGGGTCACCATCGAGTTCATATCAGTAATTCATATCACAGCTCAACCCCCTTCCCTGTTATGAAACAAATCTTGTTAGGAAGTGCTGCCAACACCTTCTCCATCTCACTACCCGACTTTATTTGTAACTCTCCATGCTAAGACTGGAAATATGGTGGAGATGGGTTTGGGAAAGATTAGCTCAGTTCATCTACATGAAGCAGCAGGGACAGGAAGGAAGCTTGAATCTGGCGTGTGATCTGAAAAATGGAGTCTCCCCCATGGATGTATTAAGAGAGCTGGATACAGTGTTCGGCGGGAAGCCCCGTACGTTCCAATGAGAGTGCTCAAAAGCGCATTAAAACAACATGGAGCTCGGCTTTTCCGCATTTTTGGCCCATGACGTCACGGTGGACACGCGCACTAGCAACAATTTGTTTGTGTTGTCGTAGCAACCGGTAGCAACATGCTCGTTCATGAGCTTATCTCTCGTGGCTCTTACAAGTGGCGAACTCATGAACTCGCCGTTTTCATTGTCTAAAATATTCACTAACGTTAAACATTGTGTTTTCGTTTACCCGATCGTTTACATGCTTAGTTAAATAAACGATAGATGTATTTAGCTAGACAACCAAGGACATTTAATCATTATGTCGTGCTACTAGCTAGCTAGCTACTAGCTAGCGCTAGCAGTTAGCCTGCAGTTTCGGGAACAGAGCTCATCCTTGGCTTCATCTCTCATCCACGTTACAAGCTTTACAGCATACAGCCCTCGGATGTATCATAAGAGAGAACCAAGGCCATGTAATCACTATGTCTGTAGTAACGTTATGTAGGCATGATCTTAATACAGCCATGCTAGCTAACCCTGATGTTAGCAACTAGCTAGCTAGCCGATAGCCCCGCCAGTTTGGGAAACGCTAATGACGTTACATCCACGTAACAGGCTTTACAACATACATACATCCCTCGGATGTATCATAACTTCATAAGATAATACCATGGACGAACATGGTGAATTACAACCATTAGCTATATCCGTTATTACAGCTAGCTACATGAGCTCGGGAGAACAGTCATGTGAGCGGACGTGCGCAGTCCCGTGGGTCTGCTCGCATCCATTATGCGCGTTCATCATTTCAAATTTAATAATTCTGGATTTGCTTCTAGTGAATGTTAAAAATGTTAAAAACGTAACGTTTTAAACAAGGACCCTTTCAGTGTTCGGGCTGGTAGGTTGATATACCCCGAAACAAATTATCCGCTGAAATATAGACGTTTCTTTCGCCATGTAATGTCTATGTGAAAAGTCTTTCTGGGCCATGGGGTGCAGTACCACCGTTATCCGCTAAGCCCATGTTGGCATATAGACTTAGCGCTCCTCCTGGGGACTTGGTCTCCCCACACTGTCTTACATCCTTTCCAAGGGCTGGAATAGATGAGTTCATGAAAACCAGATAGAGTATGGCCCTTTCGCTTTATCCTCGCAGCATGGCTTCTATACAGCCTCCTCTGGTTTATTGTGGAACAAGCTAGAGCTGTCAAAGGCTCAGAGATGAGATCCAGGGAGACTCCTTTCCATCCCTCTCTGCATCCCCCACAGCTGGCAGCAAGCGACAGTAACCTTTTCCATCAATGACAGATGCTAAAAGCAGCGCGGGGACTTGGGGGCATCATGTTTGACTTCTTTCAAATTAGCAAAATTTTTTGGTTGTTGTCTTCTCCTGGCTCTGCTTATCAAGGTGGCTGTAATCAGTCAATTCACCGTGAATAATTACACGCCCGGGGATATTGAGCACATGATGAACATTCTGTAAACATTTTACATAATACGCAGTTATTCATAAAAACTTAAAAAAAAAACAATTTAAGACATGAACAAATCAAACGCACCACTTGACACTCCTTACAGGAGACTTCAAATGTCTCAGGCCTCGATCACTCTGCTCCAGTTTAAATGAGATCCAGTCACCAGAGTAAGACAGGTCTGACAGTTCCCCTTTATATTAGCGTGCTAATGAGGTCCCAGTGTGATACTTATTAATGAAACCATCCAGGAGGTCAATTGTCCATAACTAATTATCATATGCTAATTGGCACACTAAAGGGCAGAAAGAGGACTGGTTTTGTTTGCCTGCATCTCTCATTTGTTATTTTTCTCTGTGCGTGCATTGTATAAAATGCGCTTTATCATTGTAGCTATGGCTAAAAGATGGCACAACTCAAATGCGTCTATAAACAAGAATGTATCTGCATGTGAGTGTGTAATTTGGAAACGTAAAAAATGTTAATATCCAGCGTATAATGACCTTGGTGGTGTACCTCAGAGAAAACAATAGCTTTGACTGTTCTACAGTCACACTGATGTGTGATTATTATTTTGATCACAGCATTTTGCTCTGTCTACGGTGGTCTTGATAAGCCAGGTGTAACAAATTCTTAATGCAATATTGCACATTATTCTCATTGCCATTTTAGGCACTCCGAATTATGAAAAAGAGTGAAGAAGAAATCTCCTATAGATCCCACTGATCTGAGATAGAATGAACCCAGATGAATAGCACCATATCGAATTACACTCAAGAAGGGAAGAACATTGGGTGGCACCTGGCAACAGACCATATTGGTTCAGTTCTGGTTCAGCGTGCCAGAAAATGGGACAGGGACCACAAACAAATACAAATAACTGCTATTGCTTTAGAGATTGCAGCTGACCAGCTCTGCAAACTGAATATAGCAATAGGTTCTGGTTCAGAGCGCATCACAAAAGAGGGGGTCCTGCTGGAAACGTGGGGAAAGCTGCTACCTAGTGAGAAAAACAACATCAAGATTGGTCTCGTCGTGGCACTGAGCTGGAAATAATCAATCTGGACATCACATTGTGTCAAAGGGATGCTTGACAGGCTAACCAAACAGCACAGACAAATTGGCAGGATTGCATGGCACCCATTTGTCTATGGTCCATGTGTCCTCAGAAGTCATAATGTTTCGTTCCATTTTTATGCTGACGACTGCCAAATATATGTACCGCTAAGTCAGTCAAAAACTCTTTTAGAGTGTCTGAATGAAGTGAAAGCATGGATGGCTATGAATATTTTGTATTTAAATGAGAGCAAAACTGAGTTTGTGTTATTTGCTCCTAGTGACTCAGCTGCTGCGGTTCCTGTTGACGTAGGTTGTCTAACCGGACACATTAGCCCTGTGGTTACAAACCTGGGTGTCAAGTTGGACGGTCGTTTAAAACTTGATGCGCAGATTGGTGCAGCGGTGAAGACCGGCTTCTTCCAGCTGAGGCAACTAGCCAAAGTAAAACCGGTTCTATCTCGACATGATTTTGAAATTTTATTCCATATCTTGTTTAGATTATTGCAATGCACTTTACACTGGTATTAGCAAATCAAATATGGCACGATTACAGCTAGTCCAAAATGCAGCTGCTCGTCTTTTAACTGGAACTAGAAAATTTGACCATATTACACCTATCCTCCAATCACTCCACTGGCTCCCTGTGCACTTTCGCACTGATTTTAAAATTCAGTTATTTGTTTTTAAATGTCTGCATGGCCTGGCCCCCCAGTACCTGTCTAATCTGCTCGTGCCCTACACCCCCTCTCGTTTGCTGCGGTCGGCTGACCAGGCACTACTGGTCGTCCCCAAGACTAAACGTAAATCCAGAGGTGACCATGCGTTTGCCGTGGCAGCTCCGAGACTCTGGAATGAGCTGCCTTTGCACATCAGACTGACTGAGTCTCTTGCTGCTTTTAAATCTCGTCTTAAAGGAACACGCCGACTTATTGGGAATTTAGCTTATTCACCGTAACCCCCAGAGTAAGACAAGTCGATACATACCCTTCTCATCTCCGTGCGTGCTGTAACGCTGTCTGACGGCTCCAGCATTAGCTTAGCCTAGCACAGATCCTGCAGGTAACTGGTTCCAACTAACCTACTGCTCCGAATTGTGACAAAAGTGACAAAATAACACCAACATGTTCCTATTTACATGTTGTGATTTGTAGAGTCACAGCATGTACAAAAAACAACGTAACATGAGACACAGTCATCTTCTATCCGTAAACAAACCGGGAACTATATTCTCAGACAGGCTTGCTGTGAGCATATCACTCCGCCCAAGCACTATATTCTTCCGCCTGTGAATATAGTTCCCGATTTGTTTACGGTTAGAAGATGGCTGTGTCTCATGTTATGTTGTTTTTTGTACACGCTGTGACTCTACAAATCACAACATGTAAATAGGCTATCATGTAGTTATTTTTCACTGTCGGAGCAGTAGGATTACTGAACCATTCACCTGCATGTTCTGCTGGCCTGATGCCGCTGGAGCTGTCAGACAGCTTTACAGCACGCACGGAGATGAGAAGGGTATGTATCGACTTGTCTTACTCTGGGGGTTACGGTGAATAAGCTAAAGTCCCAATAAGTCGGCGTGTTCCTTTAAAACTCATTTATTTTCTTTGGCTTTTAACTCAGTTTGAGGGTTGACTTTGAGTTTTGTATTGCTGTATTTATTTTTATTGTTTTATTATTTTTGTGTTGTGCCTCTGTTGTATGTTATTGTTTATTCATAGACTGTGTTCAGCACTTTGGTCAACAGTGTTGTTTTTAAGGTGCTTTATAAATAAAGGTGGATTGGATTGGATTCTTGTGTGAAAATCCATGCCATCCCCACTGCTCCCCTCGGTCTTAGCATATAAAAAACGTCCAGATTCTATTTTGCTAATTTAGGTGGTCATTAGGCTTTTGGCAATTAGCTATGCATGATGAAGCCTTGAGGTAGGACAGAGGTGCTGGATTCCCATTAGCTCATTTGTGTAGGGTCATTAGACAGTGCTACGAGAGCCACGCAAGTTGTTTGCTGCACGGCAATGCACATAGCACGAGGACTGGGGTTGACTCTGGTGACTGATAGGCTTTCCACACTCAGCAAATAGGGATATTTCAATGTTAATGATTATGGTGCACAGCAATTCTTGAAAAAGCCATTACAATTCGCTGAATTCTTAGTCATCTCCAGTTAGCAATTCCCTGCAGTTACTCTGGACAATGATTTTTTTTAAAGGTTGTTGAACAATGTAAAGTCATTGGATAATGTCAGAGTTTTAACTAATAGCCATGTCTGATTTGAAGCTTTTATATTGAAAAAGGATTTTCACTATACCTTTTATGGAGTGTGACAACTCATCAAATCAGAGGACTCAACATGCATTTACATCGCTGCTCAATTACATCACCAGAGACATATGTGAATTACCTTATACTGCAGTAAAATGCATTAAGATAAAAACAAAATAGGAGACTTGGGTGTCTTGGATATTTGGGAAAACTAATGGCCTGTGATGAGCTCTGAGAAATATTGTCAGTATAATTGTTCACCCCAATAATAAAGGCTTGTGTGGGCTTGATGGATGGCAGATTTTCATTGGTAAGCCATCATGTCATGCCAATACTTTCCGGGGAAGAAAATATTTTTATGCTGAGAGTGCTATGTAATGGAGATGCTCAATGAGGAGACAGTGTTTTGTCTGTTGAGGAAAGCAGTGGTGGACCATAATAAGTTTGCCATCTCCTGAACCTCAGAAAACATGCTTTCATGGTTTCCTTTTTTTTCTCCCAATAGTATTGTATCCACGCTTCCACCTAGATACACTGATGTGGAGCTGCGGCTTCTGAGAACATATCGATTAGCCAGGCTGAGAAAAAGGTGGAATTTCAAACAGGTTCCTGATAACCGAAGGCTAAAATCATTCATCACCCTGGACTGCTTCAAATTTAGACATCAAAAAAGCTACCTTATGGATTGATCTTGGTGATCATATAATGGATTTCACCAGTACCAGACTGAAGGCTGTAATGGGTTTCTATGCCGGCTGGCTATCGGAAGTCTGTCAGTTGCACCGGCTCTCCATGGAGCGCTCTATACATTTGCTCCTTGTACCTGCTCTTGGGGGACCATATAGTAAATTTACTTCAGAAGCACTGAAGGAAACTAGAGAAAGAAACATTAGCAACTCCTGTAGGCAGAAATATACTACATAAAGACATCTTTTTGTAATTCATGTCTACCATGCACAGATGCCGTTAAAAAAAAGAAAGAAATTGCAGCCAATACTCTCCAAACTCTCCACAGAAAATGGCCGTAGTTAATTTAATCCCAATTTGATACAGAATATTCACTGAGTCAACAGCAGATAACTACAGGCTATTTTGCAATATAATGAATAAGTTACATGTGAATCAAATTAAGCAAATGGAGCAACTGACAGAATTATGTGAACGGCATTCTTGAGATGGAAAAATTTCCTTTGCAAGTCTGATGACTGATTTTCCAGTTAACTGAACGGCTGGTGCATTTGTCCTGTTCATTGACAATAACCCGTCATTTGGAGCACTTAATCTAGTCGAAGACAAAGCACAGCTTTCAATTAACTCGTCAAATAGGCCATGTGACACATCCATCATATGCTTGGCAAATTATATTTCAAACCACAATGCTAGGGCACACCAGGCATTTATCTCAGAAAAGAAAATAAGTCTCTATCTATTCTTTAAAGGCTATAATTGTGTAAAGCACTACAATTGTATGACAAGAACTATAAATATATTTATACATATTATAAAAACCAGAGGTGGGGGACTCAAGTCGCAAATCTTCACTTGAGTCAGACTCGAGTCGCAAATTTGAGGACTTGAGACTTGTTTGATTGACATTAATAAATGACTCGACTAACTTTGACTTGGTAATCAAGACTTGCGACTTGACTTAGACTTGAGACAGGTGACTCGAAAAGACTTGACATTTTAATAATGTAATACAAAGTAATATTTGCTTTTTTTCAAGATATTGAGCAGTTGGCCCAACGTCAAATATTCAAGTAAATTTGCCACTGAAGACCAGCCAACAGACTGATCTTTTTTTTTTTATTATTCTTTTAAGTTGGTAAATGTAGCTGAAGAACATTTACGTGTTATTAATAATGTAACGTTAGTCTGTCTATATTGTTGTTTTTAAATTATTATTGTGCTTTGTTAACTTAGTAAGTAGTAATTAGTAAGTTGCCATCATATAAAAATAATAACATTTGGATTCAAGGATTATGTAGTTGATGACCGTAGTACGAAGAAAACAGCGGTGTGCTAGGTCTTCAGCTCAAAAATCATGGACACGACCACCACAACATCTAACTTCATCCGTCACTACAAAACCCACAAAGAAAGGTACGTGAATGTGTCTTTTCAACTAAATAAATCGGCTGGTTAAAAATTACCTAGTCTTTTTAAACTGAGGAAACTGGGGTAGATTATCGGAATCTTGTATGATTTGTGACTTGTTTGACTTATAACACGCACTTGACTTGACTTGCTTGATTCTCACCACAGTGACTTGAAACTTGCTTGTGACTTGCACATGTGTGATTTACTCCCACCTCTGATATACACACAAACTAAATGAATGATTTTCTCCATTTAGAGACGCGAATTGACGCTTTACTGCTCCTCTACGCCTGTAGGCTACATTGATGGTACTGTATTTATGTGTGAGTGTTAACGATTTACTTTAATGATTAAAGAGACTGCTTGTAAAATGTTTCCATACGTGCAGTAATACAGCCACTACAGCTATTAGTGTGGGACATTTAAGCAGCAAAACTAAACAGTGTAGTTATAAACTTGACAGAGGAAACGGAACTAAAACTTTCACTTCTGAAATAATAATAATGAAGTTATGCTGATGCTCTGGTTATTCACATTGTGGAGAACGTCATTAATATTTTCCTCATTAATTATGTATAATTTCACTCACCCGCTATTAATCAGAATGTTAATTTATATGATCCAACCGGTCCGATCCATGGATTAACCATGTTGATATAACTATATTTTATTCCTCTCTCCTTCCCTCTCTCTCTCTCTCTCTCTCTCTCTCTGTCACAACTCTTTGTTTACATGGCATGGGTGATAAGACTTCTGCTGAGGATACATGAGTGCATCCTCGATTATAGCTCCATAGGCGAGCGTCCTCACGCCTCTATGTGCATATTTAGGAATATGGACGTCCTTTAAGATGGCGTGCTGAGAATGATTTCTGAGTAACAAGCCGGAGGATGATGGTGCATTTGAGGAGGTACAAATTCTGGAATTGGGAAAGGCCCCATGGCTTAAGTTGTGCCCACAGCTAACTCATATAATTCATAACAACATTATCTGATATAAGGTGACCTTGAGTGTTTTGAAAGGCACCTCGAAATAAAATGTATGATTGTTATTGATGTCATTATTATTATATTTATATTTACTGTTTAAACTGTCTACTCCAAGCTCCTCACGGATGACTGAGCGTCTCTAAAGGAGACGCCAGCCACCCACCTGAGGAAACCCATTTCGGCTGCTTGTACCCTGGATCTCGTCCTTTCGGTCATGACCCAGCCTTCATGACCATAGGTGAGGGTAGGAACGAAAATTGACTGGTAGATCGAGAGCTTTACCTTCTGGCTCAGCTCTCTTTTCGTCACAACGATGCGATAAATTGAATGTAATACCGCACCCGCTGCGCCGATTCTCCGACCAATCTCCCGCTCCATTGTCCCCTCACTCGCGAACAAGACCCCAAGGTACTTGAACTCCTTCACTTGGGGTAAGGACTCATCCCCTACATGGAGTAGGCACTCCATCGGTTTCCTGCTGAGAACCATGGCCTCAGATTTAGAGGTGCTGATCCTCATCCCAGCCGCTTCACACTCGGCTGCGAACCGATCCAGTGAGTGCTGAAGGTCGTTGGCCGATAATGCCATCAGGACCGCATCATCTGCAAAGAGCAGCGATGAGATCCCCAGCCCACCGAACTGCAAACCCTCCCCACCCCTACTATGCCTCGATATCCTGTCCATAAATATTACAAACAGGATTGGTGACAAAGCGCAGCCCTGGCGGAGGCCAACCCTCACCTGAAACGGGTCCGACTTACTGCCGAGAACCCGGACACATCCCTCGCTTTGGTCATACAGAGATTGGATGGCCCTAAGAAGGGACCCCCTCACCCCATACTCCTGCAGCACCTCCCACAGTAACTCCCGGTGGACCCGGTCATACGCCTTTTCCAGATCCACAAAACACATGTAGACCATACCATGTTGGGCATACTCCCAGGCTCCCTCCAGGATCCTTACGAGAGTGAAGAGCTGGTCCGTTTTTCCACGACCAGGACGAAACCTGCATTGTTCCTCTTCAACCCGAGGTTCGACTATCGGCCGAACCCTCCTTTCCAGCACCTTGGAGTAGACTTTACCAGGGATGCTGAAAAGTGTTATACCCCTGTAATTGGCACACACCCTTTGGTCCCCATTTTTGAACAGGGGAACCACCACCCCTGTCTGCCACTCCTTAGGTACTGTCCCAAACTTCCACGCAATGTTGAAGAGGCGTGTCAACCAAGATCGCCCCTCCACACCCAGAGCTTTAAGCATTTCTGGACAGATCTCATCAATCCCTGGGGCTTTGCCACTGTGGAGTTGTTTGACTACCTCAGTGACTTCCACTAGGGAAACTGATGACAATCCCCCATCACCCTCCAGCTTTGCCTCTGACATAGAGGGCATATTAGTTGGATTTAGGAGTTCCTCAAAGTGCTCCTTGTGCGGGTCCTCCCACAGGTGGTGGGCCCATGGAATAGAGAGGGAGGTGCCACGTTGCTTTTTCAGGCTGTGCCCAACCGGACTCCGTGGCAAACCCGGCTACCTCGCTGACGAGCCCTCCATCTGGGCCCCGGGCTTCCTCCGGGCAGGGTAACTTCACCTCTTCCTCGATGACTCATAGGGGTTTATGAACCATTCTTTGTCTGGCCCCTCACCTGAAACCTCCTAGATTCCTAGGACTCCCAAAAGATTTACTGTGTGCCATTCCGTTTGTTATAATGTGATAACTTGTAATTTCATTTGGGAATATAGAAATATGTAAACTCACATTATCAACTGACATGATCAAGGCCTAAATTTGTTTAGTTTTTTCAACCAGGACCCTATTTTCCTATGTATTTGTTTGTAAATGACTGATGGCAATAATGATCTTTGACATTGATCCAGTGTTGAGAGGGAACGCTGTGACCCGGCAGCCGTAAACCGGGCTGCAATGTAATCCTATAGGGCAAATTTGCATCATCCGTTTCGTCCACTAAAAGAGCTGTTTTTGACACTGAGATGCTCAGATTGTTATTATAAGTGTGGAAAAGATCCCTACAGAGATACACCTTTTTTCTTAAAGAGTAAAATTGTCTTTGCTTAACCAGACACAGCCCTAGAGCGCTATCGCCAAACCCACCAGACTAAATAAACAATACTTTAAGGGTGTATAGAGCCAGCATATTTTCACTTGTAAATCTGTAAATTATGTGCAGAGGTGGAAAGTAAGTTCACTCTTTTACACTTACTTTACTGTAATTAAGTAGTTTCTTTCTGTACTTTCTGTACTAGTTTTTAAAATCTGTACTTTTACCGAAGTATGTTATGTTTGAAGTATTGTACTTTGTACTGTGCTACATTTTAAATCACAGAGGTTACTGAGATAAAAAAAAAAAAATGTAAATAAAAAAACTGCAAGGAAAATACTGCACCTGGAAACTACTGCCGTGAACGATGGACACTCGATGGTGTTTTAAGCCCCCAACGTCGACTTCAAGGCAGCGCTGCGACCGTCGACTTGCCGCAGCGGCCGCAGCTTTGGTTCTGACCTTTTCTGCATGTCATTCCCCCTCTCTCTCCCCTTTCATGTCTAAGCTGTCCTATGAAATAAAGGCCTAAAATGCCACAAAAAATCTTTAAATTCTGCTGAAACTGAACTTAAAGGTCCAAAATGTAATACATTTACTGTAATAAATCCAAATATGAAATTGAATTGAATTGAAATTCTATCTTTTCTGACAACAATGCTAATGTCAGTATTGTCTCCTTTTGAAATTTATGTTGCGTGACAGAATTTCTGTTTGTGTTTTGGCCTATGTGTTGTTCATCAACTGCTCAGTTTGACAGCCAGGCCAGGTTGCCATATAAACCTGTAAAAACTTAAACCCAGTGCGCTACAGCTGTAACGTTAGTACAGCCATGAAAGCAGCAAACAAATGAACGGGATCAACAGAGATAAATTCTACCCGACCTAAAAAAAAGATGGCATGTTTCTGACAGACGTAACAAACCCCGGGTAAATATTGGAGATGTATTTGAAAGATAGCGACAGCTTAGAGCCCAAAAGGACGCAAAGTTGGCTAATTTAGGTAAGCATTTACTTCAGGCTAATTTATCACGGCTACAAGGGACTCGCATTTTTTGTCATTTCAACATTTGTGTACTCACAATGAGTTATATAGCTAGGTTACCTAGCAAAAACAATTGAGACACAGCCAGTAAAGTGATCCCGACTGGTCCTGGCCAAGGCCGCCATGCTAACCCTGCTAACTGCTAGTTCACGTCATTTCCTTTAAAGGTGTAATCTGTAATACTGACAGCTAGTGTTTGAAATAGTTACTGCAGTAGAAATTCAAAATACTGGAGAGAGTCGTCTCCCCCGCCCCCTCCTCCCCAGACTCGAAGTTCACGGAGGTTGCCAGTCTGAGACCGCAGCATCCGTTGCTAGACGCTTGTCTCAGTAGCCCTGGCCATATTTGAGCGAACACTTCAGCTTTAGGTGCAAGAAAGGCACCAGCTTTATTATGCAGTGTAAGCTGTGTTTGCCCAAAGAGACCAAACTAGCAGCTTATAAAATCTCGAACCTGTGCAAGCATGTAGAGGTAACGTTAAATAATACTTGTACCATTGCATTGGTAGTTATATAAAATAATAAATAATTATAATAAATAGTTTTCATAGTGTAGTAAAAAGTTTTGCTCAAATTAGCCAAAAAGACATCAGTGCATGACATCGCTAATGTTGGTGGACATTACACATTACACTCTGTTTAAATACATAAAGTCTGGTGGGATAGCACTTTCATGGATATTTCTATGTTTAAAATAAGATCTTACTCTTTAACAGAAAGGTGGACCTCTGTAGGAATCCTTTCATAATGTTGTCAAACACTTGGAACAATAATCTGAGCATGTAAATGGAAAAACAAGCACTTTTGTGGATGTAAATTGAAGGTGCGCGATTGCCCAAAACTTATATTGTAGCTCGTTTCGCAGACTGCCGACTGCAGTGAACTTACTTAATACTGGACCAATGTCAAAGATTGTTGTTCCCATCAGCCACTCAAACACAAAAACATAGGGAAATAGGGTCCAGGTTGAAAAAAATTAAGTTACTCTTTAATGTGGGTCCTGATCATGAGGCCCTGTCCTGAAGAGGGGCCATGTGAAAACCTAAAAAAAAAAATACTTTTCATATTTCAGATGCTACTATGCATACATGTTGCATAATCTTAAATGTATTTGTTTGTAATGAAATTACCACAGAGTAAACCTGGAGCTGTGTAATACTCCAGTATAAAAACACTGTGAACACTGCAAAGTGAGGAGATGGAACGAAGGGTTACTATGGTAAATGTGTGACCCAGGACTCCCAAGCAAGTTAATAAGGCTGTGTCCATATTCATGCAAACTTACATGTATTTTCATCAATTCAGGAAAAGGGCTTCCCATAGACAACCAGTGTAGTTTTGGTGAATCAATCCATCTGCACCATATTCATCATATCAGAGCTGGATGGCCAGCTGGTGTTGACCGGCTATATTGGCAAATGCATCAGTCCAGCCCCAGTAGACAGAGCTAGATTTACAGTTAGAAAAACTGCACTTCATCTACATATATTCAGTGTCAGTATAATTTCCAGTGTTAGCACTGTTATTTGATGAAGCGGTGACACCAGAGCCCACTGTACTCTCAAAATTCAATATATTCCTGAAGGAGAGCAGGCCGCACGCAGACTGTTCTCAGAAGTGAAAACGATGAAGTCTATAACACAAACTATCTTTGCTCTTAAAAATGACTAAAGGATGAATCTTCAGGCAGAAAGCTGTTGATGCAGTGCCATTAGAGTAATAATCTCTCAAAGCAGGACCTTTTGGAGCCTTTGACACCTCCTCTTCCTCATTATCCCATCACTGATTGTCCCTTATGGTGGTCCTCGGGGTCTGCATCCTTCTCACTAAATTGGGAGACTTGGGATATCTCCGAGCGAATTTAGCTTTGATGTTTAATTTAAAAAAGAGTCAAATAGGAAGTGACATCCCAGTGGAGAATATTATGTTAATCACAAAAATGTTAATCAGACCCAAAGGGTTAATTTCTCCTCCTTTATCAACTCTATACTTTAATCTGCCTCTCAGTTAAAATGCTCATGCTGGTGAATGCATAGAAAAAGAATTAGTGTTCAAAACATTACTTTTGCTTCCTTTTAGCTAAAGGTTTCCTTAATCCTCCTTCATTGAAATGTAATACAATCCCACAGCCAAGGAGATCTCTCATCAAGCCACAAAATAACAATCTTTTTTCACATAAATTCGACAACATATATAGCATTTCTTCCTGTATATTGCTCAGTAAATATTTTCTGGTACAAATGACTATTAAGAAAAGAGAAGGTCAAGTATTATCTCTACAAACAAAACAAAAAAACTGATAACTATTATGGAAAACAAAACAGATTAAGACATCAACTTCATTACATTTCATTCATGGATTTCTTGCCTGAGATGCAGCAAACTATAGGCTATCTAAATGGATGATAATTACTTTATACCAAGGGTGCTATTTTTTCTGTACACAGATAAATGCAGAGAAGCTCTTCTCAGTACAATGTCAATGGAAAACAACCTGTAAAGTCAATGGGGGCCATGTAAAATGCTTGATTCAATTAAGTGCATTGTGCACTTGAGGGCGAATTTCACTCACAGCTCAAACCAATGAGGGCCCTCAGACAAAATGTATCATCCCTACAGGCTAGTTCATTCACCTTCACATTTCCCACAAAGCCAGTGTCTCCATTTCTACCATTTTATTAGTGTTAATTTCTCCTCAGGAAATGGGAGGAACGTCAAAGCACAGGGTCCTTTTTTGAGATGCCGAAAAGAATGAACAGCTCTCACTACTCACACTGAGTGATGAACAATGTCCTGACATGGCAGCTAACAGTTATGTATCACCCTTCTTCCTATATGTGACACATTGAAATGATAGGCGTTACATCGTGGAGTGATGGATTCTGCAGTATAGAGGGAGCTTACGTGCAATGGTTGAATTGTAGAGTAGAATATTTATCTCAAGGTTGGTCTAAAAGTAAAATTAAAGGGGTGTGAAGCTTGACAGTTTCAAGGTTATGGTCACATCAATTCATTTCCCTTATTTTCTTTTTTCTAAGCAGTGTTAAATGTCTACAAAGGCATAATTAAAAATAATGATTCAGAATAACAGATTCATTGAATTCCATAGCTAAATTTACATTAGGTGCTGCTGTATCTTTGCTGCTGTATCTTTAACTGTAAATAACTGTATTTCTATTTTTTAGGAGGATATACTTTTTAGAACCAAGACAAACTTTAAGTCAGATGTTAGACAAGCCAAAAGATAAGTACAGGCGAATGCAATGGATTTGTGCAGCAATAAAAGATACAGTTGCATTATAATACCAAATTATTTCACACAGCCAATGAAAACAAAATTCCAAGTTTTATTGGAATTACTCACATCAGCGGTCACAGCACATGAAGAAAAACACTTATACAGATGTCACAGGTTTTATTTAATGCCCTTGCTGCCACCTTATGGTACAGCAACGGTAAGCGGGGGATTAAGTTTAAAATGCACTTGGCTACTGTGGATGGTACGTGGCAGCAGAATGCTTAACTCCTGTTAACAGAATGGTTGACAGGATTTTAGGATTTAAGAATAAACCCATGAATGAAACTCACAAGACTTTCTTTTGGTAGACCTGATAATCATCTTACTTAAACATCACATTCATTCAGCTGTGGAACCACATTAACGGTAAGAAATTAAATATGTTATAGAGGATCTTTCGTTAACACTGGAGTAGCCTCCAGTTTTTTCAAAGTCAGACCTGATTTTAGCTAATGCTAGTTAGCCAAATCTGTTAAGTGTGCGTTTGTTGGTCAAACGCTAATTAGCGTTAGCTGAAATGAGGTCGAAGAGACACTGAAGTATAACCTTAATGTTATGGTATTTTTTTCATGCCATTAACGTTTGTCAGAGACTGACTAAAGTGAATCATTTAAGAAACTTGAGCAATACAGGTACATGTACAGGACTGCAGGCAGTGGAAGTAACATAGAATAAAGCCTGTACAGTACATGTCTTTTTTTGGTTTATAACAGTGCACTCTGCATAATGTGATTAGTGAAAATAACTACTATAATATTGGGCAATTATATGTTAATATTTCTGACTGAGCAAGATTTTGGTGCAGCTTCAAAATGTAGTTTGAATCTGAGTTGATTTTACTACTAACCATGCTTTCTGAAACATAACCCAGGAAAACAAAATCACATTTGAAAATGCATCCATCCATCTTCGTCTGCTTATCCGGTGTCGGGTTGCAGGGGGAGCAGCTCCAGCATGGGACCCCAAACTTCCCTTTCCCGAGCCACATTAACCAGCTCCGACTGGGGGATCCCGAGGCGTTCCCAGGCCAGGTTGGAAATATAATCCCTCCACCTAGTCCTGGGTCTTCCCCGAGGCCGCCTCCCAGCTGGACGTGCCTGGAACACATCCCTAGGGAGGCGCCCAGGGGGCATCCTTACCAGATGCCCGAACCACCTCAACTGGCTCCTTTCGACGCGAAGGAGCAGCGGCTCTACTCCGAGCTCCTCACGGATGACTAAGCTTCTCACCCTATCTCTAAGGGAGATGCCAGCCACCCTCCTGAGGAAACCCATTTCGGCCGCTTGTACCCTGGATCTCGTTCTTTCGGTCATGACCCAGCCTTCATGACCATAGGTGAGGGTAGGAACGAAAACTGACCGGTAGATCGAGAGCTTTGCCTTCTGGCTCAGCTCTCTTTTTGTCACAACGGTGCGATAAATTGAATGTAATACCGCACCCGCTGCGCCGATTCTCCGACCAATCTCCCGCTCCATTGTCCCCTCGCTCACGAACAAAACCCCAAGGTACTTGAACTCCTTCACTTGGGGTAAGGACTCATTCCCTACCTGGAGTAGGCACTCCATCGGTTTCCTGCTGAGAACCATGGCCTCAGATTTAGAGGTGCTGATCTTCATCCCATCCCAGCCACTTCACACTCGGCTGCGAACCGATCCAGTGAATGCTGAAGGTCACGGGCCGATGATGCCATCAGGACCACATCATCTGCAAAGAGCAGCGATGAGATCCCCAGCACACTGAACTGCAACCCCTCCCCACCTCGACTACGCCTTGATATCCTGTCCATAAATATTACAAACAGGATTGGTGACAAAGCGCAGCCCAGGCGGAGGCCAACCCTCACCTGAAACGAGTCCGACTTACTGCAGAGAACCCAGACACAGCTCTTACTTTGGTCGTACAGAGATTGGATGGCCCTGAGAAGAGAACCTCTCACCCCATACTCCCGCAGCACCTCCCACAGTATCTCCCGAGGAACCCGGTCATACGCCTTCTCCAAATCCACGAAACACACGTAGACCGGATGGGCATACTCCCAGGCTCCCTCCAGGATCCTTGCGAGAGTGAAGATCTGGTCCATTGTTCCACGACCAGGACGGAATCCACATTGTTCCTCTTCAATCTGAGGTTCGACTATCGAACAAACCCTCCTTTCCAGCACCTTGGAGTAGACTTTACCAGGGAGGCTGAGAAGTGTGATACCCCTGTAATTGGCACACACCCTCTGGTCCCCCTTGTTTGACTACATCAGTGACTTCCGCCTGGGAAATTGACAACGATCCCCCATCATCCTCCAGCTCTGCCTCTAACATAGAGGGCGTATTAGTCAGATTTAGGAGTTCCTCAAAGTGCTCCTTCCACCGCCCTATTACCTCCTCAGTTGAGGTCAACAGTGTCCCATCCTTACTGTACACAGCTTGGATGGTTCCCCGCTTCCCCCTCCTGAGGTGGCGAACAGTTTTCCAGAAGCACCTTGGTGCCGACCGAAAGTCCTTCTCCACGTCTTCTCCAAACTTCTCCCACACCCGCTGCTTTGCCTCTTTCACGGCAGAGGCTGCAGCCCTTCGGGCCCTTCGGTACCCTGCAACTGCCTCCGGAGTCCTCTGGGATAACATATCCCGGAAAGACTCCTTCTTCAGTCGGACGGCTTCCCTGACCACCGGTGTCCACCACGGTGTTCGTGGGTTACCGCCCCTTAAAGCACCTAAGACCCTAAGACCACAGCTCCTCGCCACAGCTTCAGCAATGGAAACTTTGAACATTGTCCACTCGGGTTCAATGCCCCCAGCCTCCACAGGGATGCACGAAAAGCTCCGCCAGAGGTGTGAGTTGAAAGTCTGTTGGACAGGGGCCTCCTCCAGACGTTCCCAATTTACCCGCACTACCAGTTTGGGCTTACCAGGTCTGTCCAGAGTCTTCCCCCACCCCTTGACCCAACTCACCACCAGATGGTGATCGGTTGACAGCTCCGCCCCTCTCTTCACCCGAGTGTCCAAAACATAAGGCTTCAGGTCAAATAAAACGATTATAAAATCAATCATTGACCTTTGGCCTTCGGTGCTCTGGTACCAAGTACACTTATGAGCATCCCTATGTTCGAACATGGTGTTTGTTATAGACAATCCATGACTAGCACAGAAGTCCAACAACAAACAACCACTCTAGTTTAGATCAGGTTCCTCCCACAGGTGGTCGACTGTACTGTATCGACCAGTTGGACAAAGTGATACCGCATGTACTGTAGTTAATACATGTGAATAGATTTTAAACGGCCACCTGCTAATGTACTGTACTGTAAGACTGATATTACTATACTTAAAGGCGCTCTAAGCGATGTTTGTGATGTCACTTCTTGTTGACATTCAAAGTATTTTCAAACAAAACGGAGGCTAGATTGCCCTTCCCTCCTCCTCACCTGTCCCCTCCCTGTCCCTTCCGCGCACTAACCCCCCAACCCCCACCCCCAAATCCTTCTTGTCGGTTATTGGCTGGAACACTATATGTTTCGTGGTGCAGGTTGGCACAATTTGTTTTTGTTGCAATTTGCGAAGCCTGGGCTGTCTACAGAGACCGCGTTTTTTTACAGTGTGTTCAGTGGACAGGCAGCTCGCAGATAGTGAGGAGATGTTTGCTGTATGTGAAAAAAAATTTTGTAGCCTAAAAAACGTGTGACATCGCTTAGAGCACCTTTAATTAAATATTTGAATATTTCATCGTTGAGTTCTAGTGATGGTTATGCTGAGATGAGATTGTTTGATGACATTCTTATGTACGTCCTTTTTTTCTTTATTTATTTTGAACAAAAATTTATAAAATGAAATATAAAAACAGAAAGTGTGTAGCAACACATCAAACGGAAAAACAATGTCTATAAAGTGTTACAAATAATATGTTCAATCTGTCCCAAAAGGAGTGGGATGAAGCCGAAGCTTGTTATTTTTCTCACCCGTATACTATATATATATAGTGGGGAGAGCAAGTATTTGATACACTGCAGATTTTGCAGGTTTTCCCACTTACAAAGCATGTAGAAATTTTCATCATAGGTACTCTTCAACTGCGAGTGACGGAATCTAAAACAAAAATCCAGAAAATCACATTGTATGATTTTTAAGTAATTAATTTGCATGTTATTGCATGACATAAGTATTTGATACATCAGAAAAGCAGAACTTCATATTTCGTACAGAAACCTTTGTTTGCAATTACAGAGATCATACATTTCCTGTAGTTCTTGACCAGGTTTGCACACACTGCAGCAGGGATTTTGGCACACTCCTCCATACAGACCTTCTCCAGATCCTTCAGGTTTTGGGGCTGTCACTGGGCAATACGGACTTTCAGCTCCCTCCAAAGATTTTCTATTGGGTTCAGGTGTGGAGACTGGCTACGCCACTCCAGGACCTTGAGATGCTTCTTACGGAGCCACTCCTTAGTTGCCCTGGCTGTGTGTTTTGGGTCGTTGTCATGCTGGAAGACCCAGCCACGTCCCATCTTCAATGCTCTTACTGAGGGAAGGAGGTTGTTGGCCAAGATCTCGCAATACATGGCCCCATCCATCCTCCCCTCACTACGGTGCAGTCGTCCTGTCCCCTTTGCAGAAAAGCATCCCCAAAGAATGATGTTTCCACCTCCATGCTTCACGGTTGGGATGGTGTTCTTGGGGTTGTACTCATCCTTCTTCTTCCTCCAAACACGGCGAGTGAAGTTTAGACCAAAAAGCTCTATTTTTGTCTCATCACACCACATGACCTTCTCCCATTCCTCCTCTGGATCATCCAGATGGTCATTAACAATTCAGATGGGCCTGGACATGCGCTGGCTTGAGCAGAGGGACATTGCGTGCGCTGAAGGATTTTTTTCTTAAAGAAAAACTAACAGGTCTGTGAGAGCCGGAATTCTTACTGGTTGGTAGGTGATCAAATACTTATGTCATGCAATAAAATGCAAATAAATTATTTAAAAATCATACAATGTGATTTTCTGGATTTTTGTTTTAGATTCCATCTCTCACAGTTGAAGTACCTATGATAAAAATTACAGACCTCTACATGCTTTGTAAGTAGGAAAACCTGCAAAATCGGCAGTGTATCAAATACTTGTTCTCCCCACTGTATATACATAGCAATGATAACAAATTTACATAAAAACATATAATTTTAAACAGCTACCAAACATTTTTATACATTTTGCACCAAACAACCCATTACCCTATCACCCACCCCACTGAAGTTGAATAACACAGATATGCGGGTGGGAGAGGTTGTAAAGCACTTTGTAGCTTTTGTTTAAGTACTGCTACTAGTCTACTACTGTACTTTGGTTGTTAAGTTTAGTTAAGTTGTATGAGCGTGGCACAGCAAAGCAGTACAGCACAGCAGTACAGTTGTACTTTCATCTTTGAATGAAAAGTCAACAGCTACAAGACTTCAAAAGAAATGTTTTCAAAAGAAAATATTATAAAAAATGTTAGACAATGCACAGTAAAGTAAAAACAATGTGACAATGTTGGTACTGTGTTACTGTGGCCTAACGGACAAGTCTCTGGGCAAACTGACAAGTGTTTGCAGCACCTCATTGACACGGTCCACCACCAACTTCCTTTCTCACACTCCCATGGCCATCGGAAACTTCTGGTGCAGCGTGTTCATGACGAACTCCTTTAAATGTTGGGGGAGCTGGAACTTTTTCCTGGTCTGTGGCAGAATTGTTTTCTGAAACTGCAAAATAGCATCAGGGAACGTTTGCGCCTGAACACGCCTCCTCTTTTCGCTGAACCGCCCCCGGGAGCGCAAATTCATTCCAAAATTTACCGACGTGTGTCTGTGGAGGGAAAAGTCCTCTGTGCATCCGGTGCAAAATAGGAATGATACATGCCTCGGTGAACAAAGTCAATTGCGCTGGGTGCAAGATAGGGCCCTACAAGTTACATGTAAATCAGATGATGTTTGTCATATAAGGCGGATTTCCTTCAGTTTTAGCAAGCATGCTCCAAATCACTTTCAACTACTTTCAGCTAATCTTCTACACCCCTGCACCACCTAGCCTATAAGAAGCTACTCTTTTTATGTCTGTCTTATTCAGTTGCATGTTTTCATACAAAAAGGAGCTTTATCAGCGCTGAATATTTGATGACTGAATTGTTATATTTTATGTAGTCTTGATTTGGGTGTTTTTAGTGCTCATTTACATTTAAAAGGGTTGTTAATCTGGTTTTCAAGTTAATTTTTGCACACTATAGTCAACTATATTATACTATATATAACTATATTATATATATATAAAACCGAATAAAACGTAATTTTCCACAAAATAGCGGCTAGTGAAAATGCTGAGTGGCTAGTAGCTTTGGAAAACCACTAGCCACAGTGGTTGGTGAGCAAAAACTGACTGAGTAAATTACATTTAACCATGTATCTGTATAATTTCTCGTCTCGTTAAGCTCTCGTTATGTATTATGTGAACAGTTAACATTTAATATTTTATGTGGCGTTTTTTCTTTTTTTTTTTTTGTGGATTGCAATTGTCCACCAAAACAAATTGTTTCCCAACACTATTTTGCAGAGTCAACTGCATTCAATGCTTAGCGCTGCCCAAGACAATTGTGATTGGTTTAAAGAAATGCAAACAACTCAGATTGTCCTAGAATGTATCTGTGGTGTAGCCAGACCTTACTCAACAGTGCTGTGGAGATAGTTCTGACAATGTGAGACTACTCACACTGTAATTTTTAAAGAATTTTTTCACATCCAATTGCAGCAGAGGATGAAACGAGCTCTGCAAATGCTGCTTCTGTAATGTCACTTCCCTCACTCTCTTTTGAGCCTAATTGCTTGACTTGGCCACTTTTTGTAGACCTGTCCACACACCCACGAAGAACATATTTAGACATTATCAGTGAGGAAATGTTGATTTCCGGGAAGCGCAGGGAATTCAACCCAACTGTATACAAAGACACTGCATTATTATTGTGAAATCTAACCTTAGAGATTGGACCCTAGCCTTTGTGCCTTTTAGGCACACAGATACCTATCCCTCTAATTAATTATATGTGATTCGTTAGATGCAGAGCTAGGAACAGTGAAGCACAGAAAGGCAGCTAACAGAGTTAATTAGGATAACTGTTCTTAGGTTAGTGATAAAAGCAAGAAACCATTTAGGCAAAATGCATAAGCCAATTTGCAAAGTACAAACCATTAACTAAGCAATGCAACATAGTAAAGTATTGCTCATGTACTGTTTATCTTGACAATTAAACTCCCTTTGTTTTAAGAATTGCAATATCCCAGAGCAGCTTAATCATAGAAAGTTGTTTGCCTGCAGTATAACATCCCCTGTTAACTACATGTTTATCAATCTCCACGGTAAGAAAAGAAATAATTTTCTATGCCTATATGAATCAACTTAATTCAAGCTAGAATCACACAACACTTTGTTTAAGTTAAACCTCCATGGGCGCAGTCATTGAAGCACAGTTTTCAGAGTGGGTTAGCAAGCTGGCAGAGTTGAATGTCACAGTTTATTCTATAGGAAAAATATATATGCAAATACAAATGTGTCTAGGACCCTGCCATTTACAAACTTGTATGAAGGTCTTCATGTTACAGACAGTTGCTAGGACTGCTAGCTGTGGGTGGCCCAGGCTCGGAAGCCTGCTTTCTGTTAATGGCAAAATTGAGCTGTTTACCTAAGTTTGTCACAAAAAGATGTTGTGAGGGACACATGGAAAAGAATTCAGCTGTGCCAAATAGAAACGACCATAGACTGTATAACGTTATAAAGACTAGAAAGATAATTTAACGTTGGGTGGCTGTTAATTCAGCCCTTTCCCCATCAGCAGTACATGCTTCTCCAACAAAGACATCCACCCCTCTATGCCAAAGCACGCAGGTACCTGCAGCCATGGATTCAGGACAACAAATGTAAATGCTACGCCCTGCTATGTCGAGGCCACACAGTTCCTGTTTGTGCATGGTTTATGTGGTTTAAGTGTCTTTTTTTAACAATCTTTTTATAAATTTTTCATTGCAGTTACAATTTAAACCCCCCCTCTGGCCCAGCCCACATCAAAATTTCTCTCTCGACCTCTGCCATATTACAACAATCAAAAAACAAAAAGCAAATGATATGACAGTATCACAGTAGCAGCTCCCCTATGTCTTCTGTTTTACAAGCTGGTCAAATGGCCTCCAGATTTTCTAATCAGCAGGTAATACTCCACAAGGAGAGTGCAAACCCAGCCACCCGTATTTGAATCTCTATTCAGATGCCAATTAGTTTTGGTATGGAGGATCTAATCACACTGGACTATATGCTTTTGAGCCTGCTGGCAAAGAAACGAAGAAAAAGAAGGTGAAATATTCGTCCTTTGAATAAAGCCAGACATAAATAAGGTGAGTTCAATATCCTCGTGAAACAAAGATAGACGAAGAGAAGCACTTTGAATACTTCAGAATGTCTGCACACCGATTCGATGACCTACTTCGTCGGATCAAGCCTTTCATTCACCATAAAAGAACTCATCTTAACCCAGTAAGTTTACAAGAGAGACTTGCAGTCACTCTATAGTCCTGGCATCCGGTACCAGTCAGAATGCAGTTGCTATTGGCGCACTTGCTTGGAAAGCTTGCCCTCGAACTTGTCCATGCTTCCTGTTTCCGCACCTCTGGTCGCGCACTTAAAATCCTGGCGCGCCAGCGAGATCTACATCATTTTGACGTCACATTGACAGGTCAGGAACGGCGACTGTAAAGAGGCCTTAACTCTTGGTTTACAAAACAACAGCCATACTTTTTTTAGATAGCAAATTACTTGTATATTTTAATTGAGCAAACGAAAGTGGTTGTGCTTGTTACATACCTAAGTCTTCACACAATCACCTCAAGTGGTCAAAACTGTTCACCACAATGGGTAAGGTAATGTTTTTTTACAAATTCCAGCAAACTTCTAAAACTACTTTTTACAACTTATTTATTTACCAGTAATTCAAAAACAAATTACAATCATGAAATACATTTTACTTAGATATTATTGTAGCTGAACTTGTGCTAGAACTTGGCTAAAGCATAGGGGGGCGGGTCAAACCATCACCAATTAAAAAGGAAGTCTCTGCTGAGTTCAATGATACCTCACACAAGACTCTACCTTAGATGGGTCAGCATTTATGAAAGGCGGCGTTGCTTAAACATACGGGGTGGGCCAAACCATCACCAATGAAGAAGGAAGTCTCTGCTGAGTTCAATGATATCTCACGCAAGGGTCTACATCAAACGGGTCATTAGTTATAAAGGGGGCGTGGCTTAAATATAGGGGGCGGGCCAATCCATCACCAATTAAAAAGGAAGTCTCTGCTGAGTCCAATGACACCTCACACAAGTGGCAGCTCAGTATCACATGTAGACCACACATTCTAAGTTTCATGTAAATCGGATGATGTTTGTCATATAAGGCAGATTTCCTGTGGCCAGGGGGGGGCGCTATGACCAAAAGTCAATTTTGGCCTGTAGGTGTCCTCAGGCCCGGACCCTTGTCCATCGTGACAAATTTCGGGCAGATACGACAATGTACACTCAAGTTACAACAACTTCTTTGGTCATCGCTAAACACTCAAAATGGCCGCCACGCCACGCCCACACCGTCTAACGAAAAGTTTTTCTTTTAATAACTTTTCGTCGTTAAGGTGTTGGGATGGTACAGACCAAGTTTGAAGTCCATCAGATGAAATCTCTAGGAGGAGTTCGTTAAAGTATAGCACCTTGACTTTTAGGCCTACTTCCTGTTGCCACTAGGGGGCGCTATGACTTTAAGTAAATATCGGCCTTTATTTGTCCTCAGGGTTGGACTCTTATGAATCCTGAAAAGTTTCGAGGTAATCTGACAACGTACACTCGAGTTACACCCACTTCCTGTTTCGGCGGCGAAACGCACAAAATGGCCGCCCCGCCATGGCCACGCCCTATGACGAAAAGTTTTTCTTTTAACAACTTTTCATCTTTAATATCTTAAGATGGTACAGACCGAGTTTGAAGTTGATCGGATGAAATCTCTAGGAGGAGTTCGTTAAAGTACGACATGTGGAAATGGCCAAAATCGCACTAATTTCGAACTTTGAGATGAAAATGGCGGACTTCCTGTTGGGTTTAGGGTATGGCTGTAATGACGTTCTTTGTACATCTTGACATGTTACATATGTGTACCAAGTTTCGGGAGTCTACGTTAAACGCACTGCAGGGGCTCAATTTTCTTAACTTTCTAGGGGGCGCTAGCGAGCCATTTTTGTGCGCCTATTCCCGAAACCCTTAAAATACATACATTTTCATCAGACTTGATGCGACCGCCAAATTTGGTGAGTTTTTGAATATATTAAGCCCCTCAAAAAGCCAATTCATTTGACGGGAAAATAATAATAGAAGAAAGAATAATAATTCCTTCAGTTTCAATAGGGCCTTCGCCGCTGTCGGCGCTCTGGCCCTAATAATAATTCCTTCAGTTTCAATAGGGCCTTCGCCGCTGTCGGCGCTCGGGCCCTAATAATTCCTTCAGTTTCAATAGGGCCTTCGCCGCTGTCGGCGCTCGGGCCCTAATAATCACCCACACAAAAGAAATCCCCCATATATTTAATGGACTGTCCATCCTCTTGTGCAAAGACAACAACCAACCAAACTGCTAAAATAGAGTTATAAACGTTTCATCAAGTTCTCCTTGGCTTGTGGACACCGAATGGTAGAGATATAGAGAATAAACTAATACAGCTGTGTCATTTATTACAGCACGAAGGGAATATTTCAAATTGTTCCAATCTAAGGTCGAGAGGTTCTGCTACATATCCCTATCACTGCCTCTATTTGTCTCCTTGGCAAGAGAAAAAGGAGCATATAAAGGAGCCAATGCACGGGAGGAATATTAGACTAATAAAAAGCTCTTTCCTGCCTTGGCTGCTGGCCCATCCTGTGTGCTGCTTTGCGTTTACCATTTCACAGCGTGGAGCTGTGAAATGGAATTTTGTTGGCAAAACAATAAAGCCACCTCCCATGATTTTGAGTCATGCACTCTAGCTCCACAAAAAGGCAGTGGCAAACAATGATGACTCAAAGGGAAGTGCAAGTGTAATATTGTATATGCATATATCACTCAGTTGTAAGTAACTTATTGCTAAGGGGTGCAGTGCATTATTCTGCCTGGCAAAGTACAGGAGTTTTTATGTGCTGGCAAGGTCTTCCAGTAGGATCTTGGCTTTTACAATGACATAAAGGGCACTAGGCATGAGGTCCTGGAACATCATGACTTTGTGGATGATGGGAAAGGTGATAAGGATATGAGCAAAAAGCAACCCCCATGCTCCTCATGAGCCTCCCCATGTGGCCTGCAGCACTTGGGGTGGAGCTACACCAAAGCACAGTAAAACATGTATCCCTGCCACACAGTTAGAGATACAAAACATGTATATGATTTGAAGTTGGATATGACACCCTATGGGGTGTGTTTGCCATATAACCACCAACTACCATATAGGTGACTATCCCAGCCTGCAGAATACCTACTGAATTGACCTCGCTGAGCACAACTGTGACTACCTCACTATCGCAGACCTGGTAACACTGCACAAGCAAAGCATGCTACTTGTTCTGAAAACCAACCAAAAAGTCTGCATGATCTGAGTATGTGAAGACCCAGTGGAGTTCTTCCCATTTTTGGATCAGATTTCCAGTGGAACATGTGCAGTTGTGAAGTTATCATCATAAAATTCTTCTTCTATTGGATTTCTGGCATGGTAAAGTGAGGACCGGAAACACCGCATAACATATTTACAGCATAATAGAGTGCATGTGGGAGAAACAATGCAAATTCAAAACACTATGCTGTGCAGAAAACAATACCATGCCTTTAAAATATTGTTAATTTCGTCAGATGAGACGAGACTAAATATGTTCGTCGACGACCTTTTTTTCCATGACTAAGACAAGACGATGACGAGACTGCACCAATGTCCAAAAACGCTGACTAATGCATTATTGTTGACGAAAAAAGACGAGACTAAAATGTTTTGCATTAAATAAAAACTAAGATAAAATCTCTCTTCATTTTCGTCTACAATCGCCTCTACTTTTTCATCATGAGATAGAATATTCAGCTGTTACTAGGTTTGGGTACCGAAACCCGGTGCTACGGCGCCTTAACGACCGCTATCTACCGGACCGAATAGCAACGCGGATTTCTGTGAAATTTAAATGTCTGCGGTTCTCTCTGATGCTCATTAACGGACGTTAGAGTCAACCGAAACATTGCTGCACGGGACGCTAGTTAATACTACAGTTGACAGCAGTTGGTAACGTTAGCCTACCTTTAGCTAGAGCAGCTGGAGTAAACACGGTTAAAATGCTGACAGCTAAACGGTGTAAAAATTTGTCTGTAGCTGTTTCTCAATGTCAAGGATCCTTCTTGACATTGAGAAACAGCTTGTATTTCGCTGTGTAGGATTCCAACACCGAGACGTACAACAGTCTGCAGCTGCCGTTGTCTGTCTGAAAAATAACACATATGTTGCGTTCACTTGAAATATGCCTCGCCAGCTTCATGTTTTTGTCGTTAAACAGGAATTTACTGGTGAAATAAGGAAGAAGCTCGATATTTATATAACATTATATCATTTATTTTTATATAACTATTTGACTGAAATGGTTATCAGAAATAATAAAAGACTAAAATGTTTTGACTAAAACTTGACTAAGATATATTGAGTTGTCTTTTGACTAAAACTAGACTAAAATGACGAGACTTTTAGGCAACTAAAACTTGACTAAGATACCTTGAGTTCTCTTTTGACTAAAACTTGACTAAAATGACGAGACTTTTTGTCGACTAAAACTTGACTAACAAAAAAAGATATGTGAATGACTAAATATGACTAAAACTAACAAGGACATGTGGCACAAGACTAAGACTAAGACTAAATTAAAAATAGGTTCAAATCTAAGGTCGACCTAGGGCTTAGTGGTCACATACGTGGATAGCAGTTTTTAGCTCTTATGTCCACAATTGTGTTCACTGCTGAATTGGTGGTGTCAGAAGTTTATAACACACTACGGTCAAAATTCAAAATGGCGGCGAACACAAGGGAAGATTCAAGTGGTAGCTCCATACACAAACGTCAACCAGGTAAGAAGTTCTGTCATATTTCATGGCTTATACTGATTTAGATATTTATAAAAGCCTTGTATATTTGTCATGACATCCAAATTTGAAAAAAAGTGTAAAACTAGCAACTTTGTAGGTCGCTAAACATGAAGTACACGTAAGTGTACTTATGGACTGACACTCCTCGAAACAGCTAATATGCTAGTAAACATGCACACACGTAAAATGTGAAAAAAGCTAGCTCTGATGCAGCTAAAAAGCTGTACATGGTCCCAATGAAATAAATAACAATTAAATCACTAAATACAAACATACATACTTAAATTAGTTGGGTTGAAAATGTTAGTAAAAATGTAATATGCTAGTAAAAATGTGCACATGTAAATTAGCTTGCATATTATCCCATTGGAATAAATAACAAATAAATAATGCAAACCTACATACATAAATGAAATTAATTTGTATTTGATTTTATCATGTTTTTATTTCCAGAGCGTTTTTCTGTGCAAAGAGCATTGGAGCTACTTGGGTTAATTGATGGAGACAACTCAGATTTGGACGTGTGTGACAACGATGATCCCATCCTGGATGTCAATTACCAACCATCACCACAGGAGGAAAGCAGCAGTGAGGACGGTAGTGATGATGAGGACCCCATTCCTGAGCCCACACACAGCAAAGGACGCAAACATCTCCGTAGTGCAGATAATGGTTAGCCAAGACCCATTAGATATTTGTTTATTTTATGCAATTAGGCTATGTGAAGGATTGGAAGCAAAATGCTTATTTACAAAACTTGTTGCAGGTTCATGGACAGGGACAGAGACAGAGACAGAGACAGAGACAGGTACAGGTACAGGTACAGGCACAGGTACAGGTTCATCCCACACTCTCAGACGTCGCCGTCAAAGTCAAGAGATTGAGGCTGATAGCTCAGAAGATGACTTGGAAGAGCCAACAAAAAAAAAGAAAAAGGGAGACTCTGAACAAGGTAATTGTTATTATTTTTGGCCTTCACACCTTGAGGGTAAATCTTCAAATTTCATATAAACTTCCACACAGATTCAAGTATTTTATGCACCAATACACCTTAATTGCTTACATGAGTAAAAATGTAACTTCCTACAATAAATACTATTTTTATTCTGATTCTGGTTGTGCAGGACGTGGACTACGCTGGAAGGCTACTCCATTGATGCCAAACCTAGCAGAGTATCAGCATCAGGACAAAACTGATCTAGACAGACATGGCTGGACCCCACTAGACTATTTTGAACAGTACATAGAGATTTGATGATGACGATTGCAGAATGCTCTAATATTATGTCGCTGTCTAAGAGTGGGGAGCCACTTAACATGACAGTAGATGAGGTTTACCACTTTTTTGGTGCCTGTATTTTGATGTCCTGCATCTGATACCCAACCATTAGGATGTACTTTTCCAAAGCCTTGAAAATCACTGCCATCACTGACAAATTCACACGTGCCAGATTCTTCAAACTGAGGGGAGCAATAAAAGTGGTTATTGATCATGATGTGTCTATTACACAAAGGTGACTTTATTGTATTTTATGGAAATTCGGACCATGAATCCACATATGTGGACATAATGTTTCTCTAAAAGTACATCATATCAAAAGATGATACTTAGTTTTTATTCTAATTAGGTTCCAATAAGCCCAAATAGCAAAGAGAAATAAAAAATGCATGTAAAAAAACAGCTTAGGCCTTAAGAGGTTAAAAGGCACTTGCTTGAGAGGCAGAAAATCTCAAGAAAGGTAAAACTATGACAAACGGGGAAAGCATTGGCATGGTAATGCATCATGTCTTGTATGTATGCCATTCCAGAACTCTGGTGCAGCTTTGGCACTTCTGCTGATTTATTAGAAATTATCTGCAGTCTATTAATACATTTCGCACTGGCTAAGTCCCACAGGATGAGGGTCAAAGAAGCATGCCCTGATAATATAGGGGTATCTATCATGTCTGCCAGTAGGGACACTGCAACTGCCACTGCTACTGCCACCCAGACTTATTATGTGCATGAGCAATAAGGATGACACTGTGAACACCTGGAAATAAGCTGATGATAAATTTAGACCCTTTGATTACTTTGTCCAGTATGATGCAATAAATTATTCATTATTGTTTGTGCTTAAAATCTGAAAATGGATTTCAGTAATATTACAACGAACATTACTTTTTAACAATACCTAATATGACATACCTATTATAGACATGATAATGCAAAGACTTAAAGAGGCCTGACTGTTGATTTAGGCCTCAGAGTTTTCAAACATGCACAACCACTTTGAGTCTATTTCAGGTAGTGAGTAGCAAGGGCTAATAGATGACAAGTACTCATCCCACTGGCAGATTTGATAACAGGTAAAGGGGTAATTTGCAGTAATAATTTAAACATTCATCCTATACAAACTTACATTTGGATATTTTAAACCAGAATTGAAATTTAGAAGCATAAAAATGCTTTCCCCCACAAATAAATTCAGACTAAATCATCCAAGAACTCTCAAAGGACCACCGTAAAGAGAGCTGTTTTTCTGACATGTCACGAATAAAAAAGGCCTATGGGCTCTTAACAGCCTGCGGCCTACTGCAAAAACAGAAAGCTCAGTGCTCGTTTTTCCCCAGTGTTACAGTAATAGGCCAGTGGAAATAAATGTAATCACTGCACTTTGTTCTCCCCAGTGATATCATTTCTTCTTATTACTTTTCACCCCCTTCGCCTCTCAGACCACCATCAGAATCTCATTTGATTGTATTTACATTCGCTCTGGCTTCAAACCCCAGTGATGCTAAAAAGCAATTACTACTTCAAGTTGCCGTCTGCCTAAGAGAGCCACACAAGATGTCCTTGCCAAACTGCAGAGGATTCTTACCCAGTCTGTGTCTGACATTTAAGCTCCTGTCTTCTCCTGTATAAGCACACTTTACTACATTTAGAAGCAAATAACTGATTATGACAAACATGGCCTTTAAAAGAGGCCTTTGACCAGGGACAATCCCAACAAAGTAACATTTGTAAACAGTGGGATATGCCATTTATTAAATTAGAACATCATCTGAAATCTCACTGCCTGTCTAGACGGGAACCTTTATCAGCCTTATGAAATATAACTGAAAGTCAATAACTTTTGATGAAAGTACAGATCTGCACCAGCCTAGATATAAAATGTAAGGTGGACTCCACTAATTTTACATATCTTGTTCAGTTGGCTAAACTACCCAGAGAGAAATATTCAGCCTAAGAAAATTTTTCTAAAATGTCTCTTGCACCTTTTAATAAATACTTCTAATGTCTTCTAAAAAAAAGAAAAAAATGACATGTAATGTAATGTCTGAAAAATTATTGTTTTTTAACAGAATTACAAACTGGAGATGTGCAGTTTTGGCATTCACATTGCCTATACAGGGAGGGAAGGTATATTAAAAGATGCTACTGAGTTTCATTATTACATTATATGTCATTTAGCTGACACTTTTATCCAAAGTGATTTACAATTGCTATATATGTCAAAGGTCACACCTCTGGAGCAACTAGGGGTTAAAGAGCCTTGCTCAGGGATGTGGTTGATGTATCACAGTGGAAACTGAACCCGGGTCTCCCACACCAAAAGGCATATGTCATATCCACTGCGCCATCACCACCACCTGCATTATGTGAAATGTAGGATCCAGTGTTTTGGAGCTGGACTCACTTGTATGAGTCTGCTTTCTTACCCTTCTGTAAAAAATATATTTATTGCATAAATCCAAAGAAAGCTAATATTCATGGCTACTGTCACTTGTATTGCTTCTAACCTTGCTTATTTCTTTCCATTTGGCAAATCTGTACCACAGAAAATCATGCTCAATTAGCTACCAGCAGGCATTGACAAACACACAATAATCGACTGGATTACTTTTGATATTAAATAAAACATCTGCACAAACTTAAATGGCCACTTACTAGCTTTTTCTGAGCTTTCAAGTAAACCTCACTGTCTTTATCAGTGAACAGGTGGCTCAAATTATTAGTAACTATTAGGCTGAATCTGAAGTTATGGAGACAATATTTTCTATACAGCCCTTAAGCCTTGAAGCCTAAAACAAAATACCCTCATTACATCACAGTGACATGTCCAGGGTAATTTTCAGAATGGGTTTGGGAATTACACTATTTTTTTAAAAGAAAAGCCTGTGTTACAAACTGAGGTTGAGGTGTTTGAAAGACATAGGCATAGACACTATTGAATTGCATTATTGGAAGTGTAGAATCCAGCGTTTTTATTAGGTTTGTCCATACTAGGGACTAAAAGTAAGAACATCTCAGCATTTGCTGCTTCATTCATTTTTTAATCTGTCTCTCACAAGTCCCCCAACTTTATGGAAGTGGAAAACTAAATCACTAGATTGCCTCTTTAAAGCTCTGTACTGCAGCAGATGCTTGGTTTTAATGTATTTTAAAGGGGTAGCAAACAAAGGGAATGTAAGTTCAAGAAGACCAATGCATTTGTGTTCTTTTGTTTTAAATTACTTATTTCATCATTTTATTAACCCTCCTTACACCAAGCCAATCCTGAGCGTTTTTTGCTCCTGTCACATTGCTACTCACTGTGGGCACTTTTTTTACTCTATCTGCAAGTCTTGCATCTCAAATTCACAAACTTTACACCAGTGGTGGAATGTAACTAAGTACATTTACAAGTACTAGTTTTTCAAGTACTGTACTGTACAGCCCTTCTTCATCTTAAAAGAATCTGTCTGGCTATCATTAAACTAGTTTGGATCCAACTTTGTATGTATCTATTCCGCTTAGGATTGATCCATCTCCTAGAACAAATAATCTTAGGCTGAATGGAACCTGGGTCCATGCAGTCCGACATAGGTTATCATGTATCCCCGTCCAAAATTACTGGACCATAGGACATGAAGTAATTAGGCGTCCTCTGTCTTACATTTCCATCAATTTGGTTTGTCTTTCAAACCAAGACTAAACAATATGGAGGGCGTCCAATAGAAGCAATGCATAACATTGAACTGGATGAGGCTTGTGTCTCCTGTCCCTTGTTTCACCCTTGTTTACTTGTGTATTTAGTCTGTGTGCTTTCTGTGTCTGTTGTTGGTTTATCGTCATTCATCGTCTGTCTTTTGTGAAGAGGTCCATCCTGTGTGTTACTGTGTTTTTGTGCTCCTAGATTTTTCCCCGTTCCTTCCGTGTTCATGTTTCTTTTGGATTATTTTCTCCTGCTTACACGTTTGTTAGTCTCTTTGTGTTTCATTAAATTATTATTTATTCAAACTGCTGCTCACTCCTCGCCTTCCTGCACTTGGGTCCAAGCCTGTAATAGTCCTACAAATTCTGTCCAACTCCTCATCATCCAGTGTAATACTCAGATTCCTTTCCCATGTCTTCTTGACGGCTGACCAGGCTCCATCCCCCAGGTTCTGAATAAGCATAGAATAATACCTAGAAGCTTCATGACCTTTTCCATATTTCAACAACACCTTATTTAAACATTCTGGTGCCGTCGTTGGTGAAGATCTGGATCCAAAAATACCCACTAACAAATGGCGAAGTTGCAAATATCTGAAAAATTGAGACCTATGAATTCCAAACTGACGCTATTTGCTGTTGGGAGGGTTACTTTACATTTCAATTAAAACAACCCTGAAGCAAACCATAAAAAACATGATGATGTAATACTTTGTAACAGCTACTGGATGCTGAAACTGATGCTGCCATGGACTCAACAATAAAAAAAACTTTTAACCACATCCATACCATTAAATGTCAACTCTTAAGCAACCCTGTTCTAAATTCATTGTTTGCTTTGCAAATGGAGATTAAATTACACTGTTCCTTCAAATAAACAAACCGAGCAAAGCACATAGAACTATAAATAGTAGGCTGCTCTGGGGACAGATGCAGTAGAGGATAACCAAGATAGCCACACCTTATTGCAGCATATTAAAGGCCACTAAAGCAATTAGTTTTCCAGGAGTTGGTCAATTGTCAAAGTCTGCAGGCAGAAGAACCATTATGTATACACTACTGTTTTAGACCAGATCTTCAGCAAACAAGATTCATATCTAAGCATGAGCAGTCACGCTAAAGGCAGTTTATGGAGTTTTTTTTGCTAGCATGAATGGATTGTGAAAAAGTACAGAAGCGGATTCAGGCAATAAGATGTGAGTCATCAGCAGGAAGAATGGGAAAACTGTGGGATTCCGAAATTCCTAACGTTACTTGTTCACTGACGTTTTGTCATCACATATTTCAGTTTTAGGCAATTTTTCTGTAAGTTGAGCTAAGCAGTGAAAGCAATGCAGTATTATGTTTGCGAGTGCCAGCTTGCTAACACACAGCTAGCATTAGCTTACTATCAGCTAACTTGTCATCTCTGGTAGACATAGGTTGCTAAAATAATCCTTTGAAGTGCTTAAATATATATGTTTTTGCTAGCTTCAGGCATTTTTAATTTATTCATTATTTCTGAATTTTTTATTTTGAATGAAGGAATACTTGTGACATGTTTTATACTTCCTGTGAATATAATCCAATTATTCCTATTTCCATGTACGTATTTTGTATACAACCTGTGTTAACTCTATATTTTGGATGGAGTCATGTATATCATTGCTAACTTCGCCAAGTCCGTCACTAGCCTCCCTGTCTGGAAGATCTGGCCTGAACCCACAGAGACCCTTGTCACTGTCACTTGCCCACGGGCCGGTTCGGGCCGATATTTCCCACCACTATCCTCGGGCCGGACCTTGATCAAGCAAATTAAAACAGAAATATCAATTTGTCACATTTCATTAATGAATACCTACAGATATTGTTATGTTATTATATTAGTTTTGTATTATTAGTATTGAGTATTAAGTTATTTATTTTGTCAGCTTTCGTCATAATAAATACATCAATAATAAGAGCAACAAAAGAGGCTATTCCGATCAATGCTGCCTTATTAGTCAGTGCAGCAGTGTATTTTGTAACACTTGATATTTCTGAAGCAGAAGCATTTTATGGGGATTATAAGAAATTACATGGATTTAAGGTTTTGTACCTTACATTTTATCTAATCCATAATGCCTCTTAATTCTCTACTGGATATTTGTCTTATTATTTTGTACTTGTGCATTTTCACTTCTCTTGTATGGAAAACATGTGTTTGTCTATTCTTGTATAATAAATGTGGAATATTCTATTCTGCAATTACCATTCTGCTTTCCATACAGCCCTGTTGGCTACTCATTACTCAAGGATTTGAGGTAGTGATGGACTACTTCAATTTATTCCACAGTCTGCATATACAGCATACATCTATCGAGTTACAGTAGGCTACCTCACAATGGATGCTGAGACTATTCTAAAGAAAATCAGTAGTGACATTTTATGACAGTGGCTTTATTTCCTGATATTTCTCCTGATATGCCACCTGGTGTGAAAATTCTGACTGAATATAAATCCCACTGTTTGTTTGATGGATTTGTCAGCTCCAATCAATGATTTTGCATTAATTATGCTTCATTCAAAATTCATATTGCTGCTAATAGATAAGTGCCATTGCCTATAAATCATGTTGAAATACTCCTTACCTGACCTCTGGTTCCATTTCAATACTCACACTGTGTAGTACACAGTAGAGTGCATCCTTGACCTGCTAGCGGGTGATGTTAAAAGCTTTTTAGTGTTGGGAGGGGATTTCTGTTACTTTGTAGGAGATCTTTGGCTTGCAGAGCAGATATGAATTTCACATTCCCTGAGCAAAGTTGGCGAAAAGAGAGGAATTATCTTGGTGTGTCCCCATCTGCTGAGAACATGACATTGAGTTGTTTCATCAATTATAAACAGTGAACAAATGTATGATATTCCTGATTTTTATTCATAGTAAGTCATTTATCAATTAAATATATCAACTAAAGGTTTTCAGCATTTTAAATGCAAATGTTTTCTTTGTTTCTTTGTTTTATATCATCAATAAAGTACATTTGGTAACTTTCATAAAAATAACTTTTTGTCATATTAGCTCAAACTATCACTATGTCCTGACAGTAATACATGAATAAAAACATCTGTGAAAAAAGGGCATTCCTCTGCCTCCTCCTGGTTCTCCTAATGACATAAGGAGAGCCGAGGAGTCTCTGTAAATCTATAATTTATATCTTTCAATAAAAAAAGACAATACTTTGTTTTTCAGTATGTACAAAATCGGTTGGTTATTGGCCATAACAGCAATGTTATTATAGATAAATATACCCCTTGTTTTTGAAAATGTAACTTACTTAAGTATTTGCAATTGTGAGGTACTCTGTTTGATGGTATAGATGCATAAATGAAGTCTCTTCATTTATGCATCTATACATATCTAGTTAAATCTTTTTCACAGTTTTGAAACACGTACAGTATATTTTATTGTCACTCAGTATTAAAATAAAGGAACAATAATGAGATCTATATTTCTTTGCCACAAATACAACATAGATATGTACTTGTTCCAAAATAGCATGCTATGGTAATAAAAAGTATACATCAAACATTATCAAAGGTGATGGCCAGAGGGAGTCGCTTTATAAAACATGTTTAAGTAATTGCAGAAAGACAGAGAAGCATGACTGCCATCATGACTGATGATGGCAGTCTGACTGGTGACACTGCTGATCATCCAATTAGCAAACCAATATCTTCAGACAGCATTCGTCTGGATGGCATTTCATGTCATAAACTGTAGGAAGAGCCATGATGAATCATACAGACGTTAGCGGCTGACATGACATGAAGCAAAGAAGAAGCAGCTTCAGGCCAATAGTACAGTACATGCCACAATATTACATAACTGCTATTATTTCAAACTAACGGTATGTCAACTTAAAAAAAAAAAAACAGCAACAAAAGAAAAAAATTCCGTGGGATGCTGTATGCATGGCTTAAATGTTCTGGCACCTCCGACGTTGGATCCTTTTTTATTGGATTGCACCTCGTGTCACTATGAAAAATTAATCGCCTAAATCAAAAAAAAAATTACTGTTTGTGTAGTGTTCAATGTTGTTATCTGTCTTGTTTGTCTTTATTCCCCATGGATAAGGAGACAAGGTTGAGATGAATACATGCGGGTTTACATGGAAGGGTTGAGTAATCCACAGTGGTGCTGACCCTAAAGTACTCTAAGATTGTATCAAAAGCCAAAATGAGTTGAGAGAGAACATTTTAAGCATGAAAAGGAGCTAGTAGGAGGATGCCTTAGACGCAGAACTGAAGAGTTACACACCACACAGCCACTACCCACCAGCCAAGACAAAGCACAGTGTGACGGAATATTTATATACTAAATGCTTAACCAGGTCATAAACCGAGCTGGCAGGAGCTCTTAGGTAAAGCTTAGATCGGGGCCAAAAAATCAAGCCCGACCCTACCCTACACATTAACTGTAATTATGAGCCCGTGCCCGATTTAAACCCGACAATTTTTTAATACGTGGGCCGTTATAACTGACATTCTCAACTACAATTCCGAGTTGTTTGAACTGCAGAAATCTGTTAAGAGGGGGTATACTTGGAGAAGTAACAAAAGAGGACATTGAAGGCTGACTATCATCTTTTCTGCCATGGCAAGCCTGTTTCATGTGTCTGTTCATCGTCCGAAGTCCCCGTTTTTTTTGCTGTCATAGGCGAGCAGCGTATCGCACTTAATGCACTCGACAAAGCTGACACATGTTGTCACTGCCCATGACTTCTTTAAAATGGTTCCATACCTCCGACTTTCCTCCAAACTAGCTGAAAGTTAATTCTCCTGTTTAAATTTTTTTCTTCAAGCTCCATGTTGCACTTAAGCTACACAATACTAAATATATATAATATATATAAACATTTTTGTTTTTTCGGTGTTGTAATTTGTAGACGACCCTAAGCACTCGTCTTACAGCAGCAACAACAACAGCAGAGAGCAGAAGCCAGCAGGCAAGTGTTATTTACATAAACTTCTGGTGTACTTACAAACTTTCCAATCCATCGTTTTATGAGAGCATAACCTATTTGTACTACTTGTAGACGTTTGGTATCATTTCGGGCATTATTAGTGGGGTAATTTACGAGATACAAACGTGGGTCCGTTAGCCCCTGCGCTAAGCTATTCAGCTGATAACGCTACTCTAGCTAACTCTCCCAATGTAAGACCCAGGTGAAAAAAGCTTCTGGGGGGGTGTTTGGCTCGAGGTCATGGTGCAAAGGACCCTAGGGTGAATTACTTCGAACCATCACCTTAATATGGTACAGCTCAAAGGCTAATGAATTAGTCACGATGTTTAAGGCGAAAAATTGTGTTGTGAACAGCCAGTGAAAGGTTGGAGGGTGAACACATACCAGGTGTTTCATCACCTTTCAATTAAGAAACTCAAACACGAAAATATTGCTACCTAATTTTCCTGTCCAGAAGTCCATCTTTAAATATGACCAACAAACACTGCACACTGTAAACTAATGACTGATGTATCTGCCATGGTGATAGGTTTTAAATGTACTGTATTTTCTTATTACCCTCCGTTTCATAGTGGCTGCGACTGTTGAGAGGCTGGTACTGATCATCGTCAATCTAGGTTGATACTTGCTGTGAGTAATGTTATATAAGAAATGTGGCTAGTGAGGGAACAGACTGTCAAATACTGACAGACCATAACACAGGGGGGCGGTCAAGAAGGTGCCTTTGAGTATGGAAGCAAAGCTGGGAGCTTTCTAAAATATTAGAAAATACATGTGTATAATTTTTTTAAGGCATCAATATTCCACTGTGTAATGTAATATTTTAGGGTAAAAGTTCAGGGTAAACTTGAGGTATGTCCTCAAGTTGTTTGCTTTGTTTTGTGATTAATATGTGATTTAGCTAGCCTGGATGCCAGCCGAACTTAGCCCCGCCCACAACATTCGAGGTCGAGAAGTTCGGTCTGGACTTGCTCCGTTGAGGAGCAATTATTGCCCGAACAGGATCTGTTCGGACCAATCAAATTTTCGGACAGATGATCAACAGTAACAGAATAAACCACGTCACCAAAGAACGCTTGGGTTGAATTTGTTTACAACAGGTGGCTGCCGCTGGAGAATTGAGATGTGTAGATTCCACCATCGCGTCTGTTACAGAAGATATCGACAGCGCATTAATTTTAAAATCCTCAGTGGAGGAGCCTCAACTGCCCGAAAGCACGGTAGCGTTATATGGTGGAGCGAGATAGAGAGAGACTGAAGAGAGGGAGCGCCCAGCGGTGCTAGAACAAAGCCGTGAATCATTGAAATAAAACGTGTTTTCGCCGATTCATCTCTAGAAATGCAACTGTAGCAAGCATGTCACTATCACTAACGTTATCCACATTTATATTTACACGCAACAAATGATGTATCCAGCTTCAAAGAAGTCTAAAAGTCGGAAATTAGAACGAATGCATTGTGCAAAGAGTGGTTGCTATGGAGACGATACAGTGTTGAGTTCTGTTGACGGTTTAGTTGAGTTCCGTTGCTCTGATTGGTTGTAGGTCTATCCAATGAATGCAGAGGCATTTATTTTTCTGGTTCGGGTGGAACACGCCCTATAATCACCGCCCAATGGAGCGGTTTCAGACTCACATTCTGACTAGAATCTGAGTATGACCACGTCAGGCTATGATTTAGCTGCTGTAGCTCCAATTTTTCTGCAGCACATGTGTGTCACTGGTTACAAACAGTATGATCCAATGACTGTACTGTACATGTACCCACCAGCGAGACAGAGAGGTCCTCCAAGCAGGACAGGAAACAGTGAGCTGAGACTGGCGCTTAGCAGTCCATTCATCACAACTTGTTCTTCAGCACTGTTCTGTTCCCGTAGGCCCGCTGCTGCACCATGGATCAACAGGTTTAAACAGCTGACCCAAGGCCGTGAAAGTGGGTACAGCAAAAGCAGAGAACCATCAGGGTTGGCATGTCAAAGACCATACATCAGGTGTCTGAGAAAAATACATTTGATGCATGGGAGAGGCTTTTTTTCTTTTTTTACAACTACTAGCCTGACAATAAAAGCATGTTGCTGTGTTACCATCTTGGCGGTATTCTTAGTTACTGTAGCGTTAGTTTGGCATTGCCAGACCTATCTCCATTAAGGTCTGGCCCCTCTACAATTACATTACTGGATAGAAAGATTTTTGCATTTCTTTAAACCAATAACTATCGTCTTGCTAAGCTCAGGACACAGCGATGGTAGCTCTGCAAAATGGACTCGGGAATGAACTTGTTTTGGTGAAACATTTGCACCCCACAAAAGCAAGCAGCACATACTATAACAAATTAAGGTAACTGTTAACACATTACAACTTGATGACTCTTGGTGAGTTTCTGAACTCATCCAGAACTGGACTCAGGTGAGACTTTCAGTCAACAGTAAGTGGAAAACCCAGGATAGGAATTCCACTTCAATCCGCCGTTTCAACGAGGTCATCTGACAATTGTAGGCCATCCAGAAGCTTTTTTAATCCATCATGGAATTACAGTGTTTTTGTAAAAGTTATAACGGCCCACATATTAAAAGATTGTCGTGTTTACATCGTGCTCGGAGCGTGACCAGAGCAGTTTTTTCTGCAGCTTCACTACTGTAATATGCTATTTAATGATGTGATCAGAAATTAAAATGTCTAATAAAGGTCCCATAAGATAAAAATGGGTTTTTGTGGGATTGTGTGTGTCATATTGCTGTGAAAATGTGAAATTGCTCACTGACACCACATCTCTACCCCACCACCACAAAACTAGACCACCTCCCAGGTAAACAGGCTAGTTAAAATTTTATGTCTTTGCGACATAGAAACCAGATAACCAATGGGTGTCATGTTCCAAAATAGACATAAGTTGTTGTTAAATACATTCTTATACTGCACTGTTACTTTGCACTGTCACTGTTTAGTGTCACATGCCTCATCCAAGTGCCTTTATTTATCATTTATAGTAGATAAAGGATGCTACCTTATCATATTTATCTTTTTTTTTTGTTTCTTGTGTTCTATTGCTGCTGGTCTCTGATAGTTACCACACGTTTTGTTATATGCCTACAATGACAAATAAAATGTCTTAGATTATAACTAGTAATATTGCCACCCTATCCAATCCATTCCCTAAATTATCTGAATGTATTCTTAGGGATCCATTAGACCCTGTTCCCAGACCTGTAGTATTGGCTGCCAGACTTACCCCTGTTGGAACCCAACTACCCTGGGACACTGTGAGGACTAACGTCAGAAGCAGAGGTTAGTGAAATTGAAGGTTTGTTAGTTTAGTGTGTCTTTACCTTTCGTAGTGTGACATAATCAAAGATCAGCCATCTAACATCTGGGACGCTTCACGACCACGACACAGAAAGTCGAGCATGTCCGAATGTTTTGTCTTTTTCCGCCTAGTGTGACATGTCCAGGGGCGTAGCACAAGACCCTGGGTCCTATGCACAGGCAGTCCTGATGGGCCCCCATGTTCCTCAACAATGATGTTGACACAATATGTACTGTATCTACCGATGAGCTACCAAGCTACCAGAAACTGATTAGCCTATTATTGCTAATTATAGACATTATAGCCTATTAATTTAAAATTAAACATGTTTTAAATTAGGCTATTGCAATGGTGTGTTATATGCAAGCAGCATTGTTAGTGTACTTTATTTAGCCTCAGATTACATGTATAACCAAATTATCATTTGAAAGTGTATGTTCTGCTCTTTCAATGGGTTGTCTCAGGCCGTTTTAAGCCAACGGTCGCAGAGATATTCAAGCAGTTTAGCACCATGGATTTCGTTTTCTAGTTTGTGCTCACCTCTCTTTGAAAAGTCAGTTACCAATTGTTTCCCCTCATTTCATTTTCTCTCCTCCTGTCTTTCCTTTCTTTTTGGTAACCTGATTTGGCTTTCTTTGAGAATTTCTACGGCAGAAGTTTGCGCTCCACCAGATGCTCAACTGAACTAACGTAAACAAAATGTGTGCAGATGGACTAAACCATTTGGCGCGTTAGCAAGGGTGGGTGAGACCTTATAGTCTTTTTTTGTATACAAAATGTAGTCAGTCAATCAACCAAGTTATTCAGCCAATACACTAACTTTACATTTCATCTGACATGCATTATGAAATTTAATTAGGAAATGAAAATTTCCAGGTGAAATAAAATATATTCCAGACTTTTCAAGGGCCCTCTCTCCCCTTGGGCCCTGGTAATCAGTATTGGTTTTACCCCCAGTCCGACGCCCCTGGACATGTCCTACAACATGTTCCTTGACATTGACCAATAGGAAGAGAGAGCGCTCTCTGCCTTTCTGGCGCACATAGAGTATGTAACCATGGTGATAAGAAGGAGAGATGCTACTGCTGCTGTCTGGTGGAGGAAAGATTCACACAGTGCCCATATAGGCTTTGTTTTTTAAAGGCAGGCATCGCCCCACTCAATTTCAGAAACTGTCAGTTTAAAATATTTTCATGAGTTTTTGAGAGGCTGATGCTGTAACTAACTAGTGTGTAAACAAAAAACTACCCCAATAACTAGTTTATTCCACAGGTTTTGTAAAGGAATTCATCACCCTCACATTATATAGTGTTGTCCCTGACCCAGCATCTTTTACTGAAGAGCTTCAGAGATCACGGTTCCAGATGACTTTATACTGAGTTCTCTGTGCCATCCATGGAAGAAGCCATCGTAGGATGTGTCACGCTTCAATCCAGCACAGGTAGAAAACCAGTGTAGGTAACGTCTGCATACACCACCCTGACCTTTTGACCAAGAAACCCCAGCACCAAATACCTGGAAATATTATTACATAGTTACACACTTTACAGGTTAAAACAGCAATATTTAAATATTTCATGTAAAAAAAAATTGTCTTCAGAGAGGGGAGCCAGTCTGAGCACAGCTGGACCGACAACCTCAACGACAGGAGTGCAAGAAGGAGTAACAGCAGTGGTTGTGCCTGCTGCTACTGTTATTAGTCATATTTCTAGTATCATTGCTGCTGTCATTGCTAATATTATTGCTACTGTTCATATCATTCTATTAGACCCACTGTTATAATTCTTAGTAGTCATATTCATATAATTACTATAGATGTTAATGTTGTGGTTAAGATAACTTCTGTTATGATTTGACAATATAAATAAAACAAAATTGAAGATTTGTAAGCTTCTTTTGCCCATGTCCTTGGTGTCTGTTTTCTTGTTGCTTCAGTAATTAAAACCTTAGAAGTAATTTGGTTATCTAGTTTTATGTGTATGAGCACAAGCCCAAAATATGCTTTTTGTATAATTTGATTTAACAGCAAGAAAACATTTACACACAGATGAGTTCCACTAGATTAAACTTTATAAGGTGGGCTGACAATGTAATGGTGACTAATAAAATGTTTTATTTTATCACTTTTTATCATTTAGGATCTGTTGGAAAACACTGGCTAAATAGTTTAAATGTAGAGGACTGCTGCAGAAGCTTCATATAGTCAACTTATTTCACCTTTTTTATTATTTACGTGGGTGCAGTGATATAAACCAGACAATAATTGTAATGTTGCCTGAGGTATCTCCCTGCAGCACACATTTTCCACCTCGGACGCAATGTCCACATGAGCACCTGCAGTAACATTAACTTCCACTGAAGCATGAAACAGGAAAGGTACTCTCCTATTCAAACCGTAAAGTTGTTAAAAAAAAAAGTAATGTCTTTGGGATGATTCACTGTAAGGCTCGACCTTACAGTGAGTCTTAAAGTTCTACATATTCGGGAACTTATGAAACTATAATAAATATAAGGTTATCGTCACCGGGGCGGTTGCCTTTTCCAGGCAACTGCAGCGCACAGAGCTCCGGGGAGAGCCGGGGGTAAGAGCTGGCTGTCTTGTTTCTGGAGACGCATATCCCTGCCATGCTGGGCTGACATGCCAAGCCAAACCGAGTCAACCAAGCCAGCACAAGTACATGGAAACACATTGATTAGTGAGGCATCAACATTGATGTATTGGGCAGCTACCAAGATGAAGCTTGCTATGCTAATGTTTGCTATGCATTATCCCGAGTTGATCTAAAATGGTACATACATAAAAAATAAATAATAATAATTCAAATTACCACTCTGAAACATCCTGCTGTCCTCTTCTAAAGTAAATTAGGTGGTTTTCTTTGCCTGAATCCTTTAAACTTGAGTATTCAAGTGGCTGAGGCACAGGCAATAGCACACCGCAACTCCACTACGTACCTTGTGCCACAAGTGTACGGCGCACTGGATGGGACCCATTTCCCCATCCTTCCCCCATCCAATGGATACCGGGACTATAGTTATGTGTGTTACACGTTCGCTACATCACAACTTATTCGTCAAAGCTGTTTCCATCTCCCTTTTTGCGCATTAACTCTTTTTAAAAAAAAAAGGCAAAAACCACCTCAAGCGAGCTTAAAAACTGATTTGCGAGTTTGAGGAAGTTTTCCAAATTTTGCCAAAACATGACTACTATAACATGAAAACATATTAAAACTGCTGTGCACTCTTGCTGCCGTCTCTCTGAGTCTCTCTGCTGTCTCACTGACTGACGGAGGTCGGTGTTCATTGTTAATCAGTGAAACTGTCCACCCCAGGGAGCAGCCCGATAGTGGTGCACACCTTGGAGGTCTTCTATTTATATATTTCAGTCAGGACCACTTTGTCAAAATATATTCATTCATCTGCAATTTGTATTTGGCGGTATGGCTCTGTTCTGGGGCCTCCCCGCACTTCCGCGTGCATACGTGGAAAGCATGAGAGGGAGAGCACACCTCCCTGCCCTTGTGCATGTATGGAAAGCCTTAAGCGGGGAGAGCAGCAGTGCAGGATCCCCATAGGGTACAGAACAGAGCAGCATCAATGACAGAGACACAACAGTGATAAAGTCAGACAACATGAATTTAAAAGGAGGAGCTGGGGGTGGGTTGCAAGCACTAGCAGAGATGCAGCAAGGTAGAATGGGAAAAGCAGTTTAAATAGAGCGCGCTATTTGGAAATCCAATCAAAAGAGAGAATCAGCTGAGCCATCAGCTGGTGTGCTGGCTGAGGAACTGTCAGCTATGAGCTGAGGTAATAGCCGAGCTCGACACCTGCCAGAACTTACGCTATGCTTAATTATTTTTATGGTGAAACACGAGAGCAGAGGATGTTAATGATCACAGGACTCAAGCTCATAATTTGTGCGCCGACACCATTTCAAAATTTTATAAATAAGGTGTTTATAAATAAGTTGAAATAATGAGCGATTTATAAAGAGGATACAGAACAAGCAATATAACTACATATTTATAATGTTTTTAGTGACCTGTGCTGTCTATGCAAAAAAGAAAAATCAATCATCAGCAATAATTAGCCTGTGTCCATGCTATCTCCTTACATATACCTACGCTGTCCTTCTCTGCAAGATTCGGAATGATTGAGATTTCTCTTGACAGAGCTACCAGAAGACTTACAACTTTCAGACAGGTTGCTTACGTCACATTTACGTCGTCTCTCTCAGGTGGAGGCTGCGCAGTAAGGCTCAGCGCTCACCGGAAAAGTGCTTCTAATATCCTTCACTGGTCTCCGTCCAGAGCAACGGGATCTGTTGGTCCATTCTTATATACTGTCTATGGAAGCAGCATGTGAAGCTGGGGAAACATGTCTCTGACTCTCTGACCATCAGCACCAGTTCCCATCAAGGCTGTATCCTTTCCCCTCTGTACACCAACAGCTGCACCTCTAGCCAACAGTGCATCAAGCTCCTGAAGTTCGGACGACATCATCCTGATTGGATTTATCTCTGGGGGTGATGAGTCCGCCTACAGGAGGGAGATTGACCACTTGGTGACCTGGTGCAGTCAGAACAACCTGGAGCTAAACGCTCTAAAGACATTGGAAATGGTTGTGGACTTTAGGAAGGACACAGCCCTACCCTGGGTAACTTCACAGTCAACACTGTTGAGTCCTTCCGCTTCCTGAGCTCCAACATCTCCCAGGACCTCAAGTGGGAGCTGAACATCAGCTCCCTCATCAAAAAAGCCCAACACACTAGAGGTCGACCGATTCATCGGTTTTGCCGATTAAGAGAGCTGAGAAGGGTCTGCTGGCATCATGCATTACAATAGCGGCCTCTAGAGGCGAAATAAAAACTATCACTGATGCCTCGTGTTGTTTATTTTCGACACGTGTTACTGCGCGCTGCATGGAGAGCACATGCTGTGCAGAGAAGGCTGACATCAGATGCGCGTTTAAAGCATCGACAGCAAAAAGGTATGTATACAGTACATTTTGTCATATCATTATAAAGTTAGTAATTTGTTGAATAGATCCTGCATTAGTAGAGAAAGCTAAACATTAGTAGTAGGCTAACTTACCTCAAGCGGTTAAACACTGACAAAAATAAACGCAAGTCCGACCCAAATCGTCCACGATCCGTCTAGTGGCTGCCGCTGGAGAATTGAGATGTGTAGAATCGACAGCGCATTCATTTTAAAATCCTCAGCGGAGGAGCATCAACAACCGCCCGAAAGCACGGTAGCGTTATATGGTGGAGCGAGATAGAGAGAGACTGGAGAGAGGGAGCGCCCAGCGGCGTTAGAGCAAAGCTGTGACTCATTGAAATAAAACGTGTTTACACTGATTCATCTCTAGAAATGCGATTGTAGCAAGCATGTCACTATCACTAAAGTTATCCACATTTATATTTACATGCAACAAATGATATATCCATCTTCAAAAAAGTCGGAAGTTAGAACGAATGCATTGTGCAAAGAGTGGTTGCTATGGAGACGATACACAGTGTTGAGTTCTGTTGACAGTTGCGTTGAGTTCCATTGCTCTGATTGGTTGTAGGTCTATCCAATGAATGAGCATTATAATTCATATAAAGGACAAACTATTTACATTTCTTCAAAAAAAGCCCAAATGTATGCCAAATCTCAAAACAGTGACGCCATTCTTCTCTGTAGAACGGTTTCAGACTCACATTCTGACTAGAATCTGAGTAGGAGTAGGAGTCAGGCTAGTTCTAAACCGTTCTACCCCGGACACAAGCAGTTTGAACCTCTCACCTCTGGCTTCCCCTCTGCAGCCTCACCAACAAGGCCCCGGACCCCCACTAACTGATGTTTGTTTATGATTACACCAAATGATTCTGACTCTAAATTCAGCTAAATATCTCTCAGTTTCAATTATTGAAGACTTGGGTATTGAAAATAGGGATATTTAATGTCCAAAAGGAAAAGATTAGTTCAGGAGAATAAAACTTCAGAAAGTTTAGGATGAGGGAGTGGTCAGAGTTAAAGTATGACATGTGGAAATGGCCAAAATTGCACTAATTTCGAACTTTCAATTCAAAATGGTGGACTTCCTGTTGGGTTTAGGGTATGGCTCCAATGACGTTTTTAGTACGTCTCGACATGCTTCATATGTCTACCAAGTTTCATTAGTCTACATTAAAAGTACTGCAGGGGCTCAATTTTTCAAGGTTTGTAGGGGTGCACTAGCGAGCTATTTTTGTGCGCCTATTCCCGAAACCCTTAAAATATATAAAATATATATTTTCACCAGAATTGATGCGACCGCCAATTTTAGTGAGGTTTTGAGTATGTTAAGCCCCTCAAAAATGCGATTCATTTGCCGGACGAAGGACTAATAAATCCTTCAGTTTCAATAGGGCCTTCACCGCTGTCGGCGCTCGGGCCCTAATTAATTAACCACCCATTTAGACACTACACTACTCAGGGTTTCCCGCAGCACTTTGCAGTTTAGACGGGGTGAGTGGACTTACCGGAGCGTTGGCATATGAGGCAGAGAGCATTTATATATGTATCTCTGTCCTGTTGTTTCAACGAAGTCAATACATGACAAAGTGACTGTAACTATCCATCACCTCTTGCACGTTGATTCTCAACGTCCCGGCTGTTGCCCGGTCTTTGAGACACAGCTGTTGTCTTTTTTTTTCACACGGTTAGTTACCGTAGTTAACACTACACACAGTGAAATTACGTGTCCTGTTTTTATTTCACGCATACTATCTGCTTGAGTGAGTGAAGCTATGGGCTCTGTTATCTCAGTGCTGTTTGTTTTGGAAAAGAGTTGTCAGGCGAAGTGGTGTTTGTTTTGGAGAAGAGTTGTCAGGCGAAGTTGGAGAGAGCGTGTCACTGAGGATAATGGGAGCAATGCGAGTAAAACTGTTATAGCACATTTTTTTTAAATAGTTTAATGAGCTTAAAATTGCAGATTGCAACTGTTTTGAAAAGATGGTTATTTATAAATTATATATTATTATTTAAATGTAATATTGAGTGTAGTGTGTAGTATAAAATATATCCTTAAAAAAACCTAGCATGGCTAATGAAAACAAAAAGTGGTTGATTCCATGAAAAATAAAGAACAATGACACTCCCTTATCTTCCAATGGATGGACCATAAAATTACATGGATACAAAGGTGATTTTCATTCAAATCAATGTAGCAAAATGGTCAGAGCAGGAGCTTTTTTCATGTGCACCATTGCCATGGCAACGGATAATCTTTCGTATAAAGCGACTTGCGGAAAGTTGCGGTGGTGAGGTTTTGCAGTAACAGACAAAAGAGCAGTGGAGTAGTAACATTACGAGGCAGAGAGCCAGCCGCTAAATGAGTCAAATTTAAGAACTTAATGCTTCATCCACACAAAGCACATTGCTATCACCAGAAGAGTGACAGCTTTGTTTGGTTCGTTTTCTGTAACAGGTGGGGCGTTGGGGCGCTATCCAACTAAGAACTTGTCAGGTGGCTGGCTGGCTTGCTGGTTCCGCCTTGCTTTCATGCTGCATTGATTACAGAGAATGAGCCGAAGAGTGGACTGGGTCTTACGGTTCGCTGCCCCACTGCCTCTGGGTCTAACTGTCCCTCATCCTCACTCCCTGCCGCTCAGGAGAAAGTCTCTGCCACTCTCCTCCCAGCGAGTTGCAACACACTTTACAACTCCACACGTTGTCACCATGACAAATAACAATTGCCATTTTGTTTTGTACTAATCAAATGACAACGGCAAACAGTTCAATGGCCTTTCTATCCATTTTATTTCTATAAAATAGATTATGTGAGATTCGCTTAGAAACTCCAAAAGGCCATTTACTTAAGATCAGCTGACATAGATTTCAGCCATGGCCCATACATCAAGGGGACATGTTTTTCGATAACAATATTGAATTCTCTTTGACTTGATAAGAGATTGACTCTGATTCTATGGAAGCTCACACCCAGATGCTATCAAATATAATACAAAAAATAGTTTCCTAATTACTATGGGCCCAGTCACACACACACACACACACACACACACACACACACATTGGTGCGCACCATCTGTAAACACAGTTATGAAGAAGTTAATGGAACCTGTGCAACCTGACACCTCTAAATTGGGAGTATATTACCGCAATGATGTAGTGCCAGCATTTGCTCTACAGCAAAGACCATGTGAGAAAATACGCACATTAGAGCTGCTTTTTCATAGACCGTGTACTACTTGTTAAAATGCTTATGAGTAATTGCTCAGTACGTAAAGTGTTTATTTGGAGCACATGTAAGAACCTTCATCATATTACAGAAATAAAGATGTTTTTCAATTAATAGCTACGAATATTTAAGCACTGTTTTGTATATTTATTACAGTTATGTGTGTGTTTAGGTGGTTGTACAAGTAATATCACCCAAACAGGGATAGAAAAACTACTTTTTCTACTTAGCTGTTCTAATTTATTATTTATGATGTATGAATGTTCCATGGATATTTGCAATATAATATATTTTGCTAATGCTGTCTGGCTGTTGTTTTGGCCCTTGCACTTCATATTAATGGCTATATTTGTACTTAACAATGCAGACCCAATTAAGATTGGATCATTGCTACCCTAAATTTGTATAAAAAAATATTGAATGAAATATGAATACAGATGTCGATAAACCTTATCACAGACACATTGCACCTTGTCTCTCGCTCTTTTCTGAAGACTATTTAGAATGTATTACTGTATTGTATATATTACTTATCTTTATCTTATTTGTACATATTACCTGCTATGACATGAACTTCCACGATGACCTTCGAAGTCACTGTTCCATTATCTTTAATGTGACTATTATTTGCCACTGTTCATCACACCCCCAACCGGCCCCGTCAGACACCGCCTATCAAGAGTCTGGGTCTGCCGAGGCTTCTTCCTAAAAGGGAGTTTTTCCTCGCCACTGTCGCAACAGCCACTGCTAATGCTTGCTCTTGAGGGAATTACTGTAATTGTTGGGGTTTTGGAATTCATAGAGTGGGGTCTAGACCTACTCTATCTGTAAAGTGTCTCGAGATAACTCTTGTTATGATTTAATACTATAAATAAAATTGAATTGAATTGAATTACTTATCTTTTTCATCTTTATTTGTATATATTTCTTATCTTTTATATTATATAATAATACTTGTTGTACGTGTCCTTATTGCACCGTGGGATGGAGAGAAACGTATTTTCCATTGCTCTGTATGTCTGGCACATTGCAGAATTGACAATAAAGTTGACTTGACTTGACTTGGTTTAGGATTTTAAGAAGAAAGCAGCCCTTCCTGCCCCCTCCACCCTGTTTGACTCCCCAGTCGCCTCCCAGTCTTCCACTTCCTGGGAATCATCATCTCCCAGGACCTCAAGTGGGAGATGAACATCAGCAACATCAAGAAAGCGCAACAATGGACAAGGTCATGAGGCTTCTGGGTATTCTATGCTTATGCAGAACCTGGTGGATGGAGCCTGGACAGCCCTCAAAAAGACACAGGAAAGGGATCTGAGTATTACACTGGATGATGAGAAGTGGGACAGAATCTGTAGGAATATTAAAACTATGTCACACGATGTGAGGGTGCACCTCATTCAGTTCAAGATTATGCATCACTTCTAGAGGTGTTGAAATTAATCAAATAATTAATGCATCGGGATGCGGACATGGACGATGCTGCATCGATGCAGTGGCCCACCATAATCGATCATAACGCAACGACGTTGCTCGTTAATTTTCCCGCCGCGGCATAAACATTCAAATGAAAAATAACATTCTCAGTAGCCTAACCCGTTTCACACACGCGCACACACACACACACACACACACACACACACACACACACACACACACACACAGACAGGCAGACGGAGACAGGCAGACACACAAACAAACAAACACAGACACACGCAAAATGGCTGAGCGGAGACAAGGGAGAGTGGAGAGAATCACAAATCGAGAAGAGGAAAGAAAACACTGAGAAACATCGAGAGACACTAGAATAGCTAGCTTGGAGAAGATCTAAGTGGAATAACGAAGCTGAAGAGGTGTAGCTACACTACGGCACTTTTCCTGTCTAACAGCAGTGGTTTAGAACAAACGTGCTAGTGTGCCTGGCTAAAGTTGGAGCTAACGGACTAGCTAAAGTTGGAGCTAACGGCGGAGAGTTGCTGGTTCGGAGGACGCTGATTTTGGACCGGAGAGGACGACAGCGTGTTTACCTGCTGAATAGGACTTTGACGTTGCTGGTGACTGGTTTTCGTTTCCGTGTTGGAGCTGTGTTTCTTGGACTAACAGCTAACTGTAAGTTGGATTTCTGTGTGTTTGCTTCACTGAAGATAATGTCCTGCTGGCTGCAGCACATCCACACGAGCTACCATCAGGCCTGCAACTTTTTTTCTATGTTGTGTGTGTGTGTGTGTGTGTGTGTGTGTGTGTGTGTGTGTGTGTGTGTGTGTGTGTGTGTGTGTGTGTGTGTGTGTGTGTGTGTGTGTGTGTGTGTGTGTGGTAACACAGTGGTTTAATAGGGTTTGAGTAAGTTTTACATTGAAACTGCTGTAAGGAGGAATCTGGGGCGGCTGTGGCTAAGTGGTAGAGAGGTCGCCTGCCAATCGGAAGGTTGGTGGTTCGATCCCTGGCCCTGCAGTTCCATGCTGAAGTGTCCTTGGGCAAGACACTGAACCCCGAGTTGCCCCCGATGCTGCGCCATCGGAGTGTAAATGTGTGTGAATGTTTATCTGATGAGCAGGTGGCACCTTGTACGACAGCCACAGTTTTTGAATGTGTGTGAATGGTGAATGGTTCCTGTACTATGTTAAAGCGCTTTGAGTAGTCGTTAAGACTAGAAAAGCGCTATATAAAAAAACAGTCCAGTCCATTTTGTGTAGCTGGAGTGTTTTAAGTGGAAACTGATAGAGAAACGGGTAAAGGGGTAGTTGTGTGTAATATCATTTGAAGAAATATTGCAGTTAGCATATTTGAAGGGTGTGATTTGTGTTATGTTTTTTTTGTTATTCAATCTAACAGCTAAATGTTATTTGTAGATTTAAGTTATTGTTCAGTAAACAATACCTTTTTTGTTAAAGAGTTGTCTGGGGTCAGTTATTCCAATACAGCACAATAGATTGGCTGGTTAAAAGTAGGGTGGTATATGACTAATCCAAAATAGGTACACCTTCGTGGTAGCTACCTTAAAGAAATGAACGCAAACACTTCATCATTCCAGTCTGAAGTTACGTATTGCAGCTTGGGCATTGCACTTGACAATGCAAGTTTGTCAAGTCAAATATCCTATATGGCTTTAATAGAAAAAAAATTTTGACACATCGTTCACACCTCTAATCGCTTCTATTGGACTCCGTCCAGACACAAAATTGTTGGAAATGTAATACAGAGTACGGCCAATTACTTTATGTCCTATGGTCCTGTGATAAGGTCTAGGAATTTTATACATGATACAGGATACATGATAACCTATGTCGGATTGCAGGGACCCAGGTTCCATTCAATCCAAGATTATTTCAGGGCTAACGTTTTTTACTAGGAGCACTATAGCCCCTAATTAAACATTTTTAGGAGCACAGGCAGAAAAATTATGGGCACACACCTTAAATCTACCTACAATGCAATATTTTCACATTTCCCCCATTTTAACTGTTTTACTGATAATGCTTTGGGGATACATACAGAAACTACAATGTGCTGTTTTATTTTAGTTCACAGTCACATTTTAATTGAATGGTGCTTAACAAATACACATTCAGAAATGTAAACAAAGTGTCAATTATAACATTATTATTATAATAGCAATCATATCTAGGTGATTAGACTTCCATTAAAGTTGGGGTATCTAACTATCTAACAACCAGTGTGGGAAATATTGAGTGATGAGGGAGCCAGAGACAGATGAGCTCACACAAGCACTGTTTTTTTTTATGAGGTAAATAGTTAAATATTTAGCAGCCTATACGTAATTTTTTCAAAGAAGCAGTCTCCTCTCTCTCTGCCGTCTCTACATTACCTCTCTCGCCCAAGTGAGGGAGCTGACATCAGCATTGATGTAAAAATGCAAATAAATCAGTGAATGTACAGGCATGCAAGTGATATTCCGCAGTTTTGGTGTTAAATCCTGTCTTTTTTTGTCTGAGACCATTGTGACGAGACCGAATACAACAGCCCTGCCGAGGTCTATTAACACAGCTACCCCAATAGGAAGTACAGGCAAGCGGGGTTAAGACCATAAACATCCATCCAGGAGTGGGCTTGTGAGATGGCTAGGGATGTCTATACTATAAAATGGGGGAAGTACCTGAGCTTTCTGGAGGGCTCCTAAGAAGCTTTGCGTTGGGGAGAGAAGTGTATGTGAAGTGATGGGCTTATGGTGTTGTCATTTATACATATGTTTATTTAGTTTATGGTTTATTGTCTATTTTGTTACTATTTTGTTCAATGGTCTTGAATATTGTAGTTACTGTGTCATCTTTTCTTGATTTTTGTCTAGGTGGGTGGTTGTCTCGCATTGCCAGAACTACCTACACAGCGCTGGGGTGGAGGGTCTGGCTTGTACACACAGCATTCCGGGATGGGAGAAAAACGTGCTCTGGTTTATTGGCAAACCAATCACAATCGTCATGGGCGGCGCTAAACTCCTATCAGAGCCGCTGCAAAATAGCCTCAGGAAGGAACTTGTTTTGGTGGAACGGGTACATTCAAAAGTTGTTTTCGTCATGCAGAAAACTCAAATTGGGCAGATAGTCTAGCTAGCTGTCTCAATTTACCATGCAGAGATCTGAGGAGCAGTTAACCATAGTCATAGACTATAGTCATAGTCATAAATCGACAGAGTTTTAAATTCCAACACAAAGAAAGCAGAATGAAACGGAAATCGCCGAAAAGACATGCATCCGGCAGAATTTCCTGCGAGACCGCAGCAATCTCAGAAGTGGAACGTCGTGGTTATAGACTAGGTGGGTGGTGATGACAAAGGTGAGGGGGGTGAGGGTTGTGTTCATGTTGCGAGTTGTATGTTTTGTATGTTGTTAAAAAATTAAAATTGTTCATCACAAAAAAAAGAAAGCACAACAGAGGATGAACTTTTTTGCGGCAAAGACGATGATGGCTTACACTGCCATGATTGAGTTCATCCTCACCTCCATCACCATCTGATACACTGCTGCCAAGGACAAGGGCAGACTGCATTCACAATCTACCAACCCCCCAGGACCTGTACACCTCCAGGACCCTAAAAGATTGTGTCCGACACCTCCAACCTTGGACACAAACCTTTTGACTCACTACCCTCTGGCAGGAAGCTGCGATGCATCACGACCAAAACCTCAGGCCACAAAAACAGTTTTGTCCCATCTGCAGCTGAGACTAATGATTTAAATTTCTAGACTATCAAATCTAGACTCAAAGTTCACTTACTAGCTTTTTCTGCAGATTTAAACTGCATATCATGGTTTTCCTCAGTCCAGGCAAACTTCATCTGCTGAGAACTGTGACATGCAGTTTAAAGCCCTGAAAAATTATAAGTACACCTTAAGTTATGAGGAATTTATTGGTCAAACTAGGTCAAGAAATAACAAAAACCTGAACATATTCAATTTAAAGTGATACAAAATAGGCAGAATCCTTACATTTAAGAAGCTTGAATGTTAAAAACAATTATGATTAATCGTTTATCAAAAACATTGCACATTAATTCTGTCTGTTAATGTATCCCACACCTCTGTGACTTGTACACATTAGTGTTTTTGTGTGAATTCCTCACTACCAGAAACATATTTCACATTATAGAGTCATTTTTTTAAGTTGTTACTTATGTAAGTTGACTGAAAACAACTTATTGACTAACAGCTTATCTACGGCATTTTGGTTTTGTGTTTTCTTGTTTGGGTACAGGAAGATGAAATCCACAGATTATCCCACCTACACAGGTTTGGATCTAGACTATTAGCATAGAGAGTAAAAAGGAGGGGCAACACCACTAGTTCCAAAAAGAAGTCTGTTTCTATAAAAGTCTATGGGAAAATTACCCTATTACAAGTTTATGCCTCAATTGCTACTTTCAAGTTTTCAATACAGCATGATGTTCATTTTGTAAATTATGGTTCCATTTATTTTAGAATTGATGATAAAGAAGAGGATGCTCTAGGGGCGTCGCTACAAGCCAATGCTAACTATGGTGTATTTAAATCGCCGTGAACTTGTGCTGGCCATGTTTTTGTCTTAAACGTTGACCCTTTCACTGTGTGTTTTCATTTCATCAAAGTTAATTGGAGCATTTGGTCATCTAAAAATGTCTTGTTCAGCGTTATGCCAACCAAGTTAGCTAGCTAGCGCTAGCTGGTAACTTGAGGGAAAGCTTGCAGATTTTCTGTACTGCAGTATATGCAGATGAATGCAGGTAGATTTCCACTGGATGACTCGCTTCAGAAGAGTTGAAAATCAGCAACTTTCCCCTTTTAGAATTTAGATTAGCGCAACGCCATTGCAACCGTAAACAACACTGGCTTGGTCATCCTCCCCAGCTCCACCCTGTCATCATAAATCATCACATCCGGTTGCAAAAAAGACAAGATGGCAACGTCCATATCGCCAAACTCGAGGCTTCAAAACGGCAGTCCACAAACCAATGGGTAACATCATAGATGCAACATCCACTATTTTTACATTCTATGGTCATTAGACACCTTCAATGTGTCAGGGCCTTTTCAGCATAAACATACAGCTACAGATGACATACAGGCGCTGGACAAAGTTGAATGTCTTAAGTACAATTCAGCTACATAGTGGACAGTAGAACCCAATGACCTGCTGGGCTGATTGCTGACTACATTAACTCGTTGAAATGTGAAGGTAATACAGTAGTCTTGACATAGCAAATACATAACTCACTGACTGTACCTGCAAAGTCCCCAAATTAAAGCAATCCCAAGCAGGAGCCAGTCCAATATGAAAGAGGACTTTGCTTTTATTACCATCATCATTACTGTATATCATTTCTGAATGTTCAGCCATTTGGTTTCATTTAAATGTAAATCTGGGCACTGAGCTGCGTAAGTTGTCACCTAAGGCAGCCTGACTATGATGATTCATTTTGGGATCGGCAGGGAAAAATATAAGAGCCCCTTAACTTTCTGTGAGGGAAAACAACTGATTTGACCTTTGGCTGTTTTCATGAAAGCCATGTACACAGCAAAATAAAATAAAAACTTATTTTATAGAAAACAAAAGTAGCCACAGTTTTGTGTATCTTTTGTACTCTGCTGTCTCTTCTCTTTTTTCAAGAACAGAGAGGTACAATATGCAGCGCAAGGTCAAGGGTGTACAAAAGCCTAAGGGAGAATTGACAAGTCCACATGTCAGAAAAGAGAGAGACACGGCATTACACACCATGTGGCGATAATTACTTCAGCGAGTCTTGACATAATTGTGCATCTGTGGAGCTAGAAGATGCTGTTTGCTTGTAATGTTTATCAAATTAGGTGACCACCAGGAGTCCCAGCATGTGTGCAATCTGACTCTTTCCAGCAAGGCAAACATCAATCTCATAACATATTTTTATAATCACACATAGCATTAGCAAAACGTACAGCATCATGTTGAAAAATTGGCAAATGAACTGAGTGACAACAACAATCCTCAATCAAATATCAGATAATCCATTTCCTTATAATTTGTCTTCCTCTATACACACCCGCTTTCTTGCTAAATTACACATCACATAAATCACATAAAAGTCAATCAAATCAAGAACCAAATACATCCAAAGCCAGATTATAAGGGGTATACATATCAGTGCATTTGCCTTTTTGCATCTCTAAGTAGGGCTTCATTTGAAGAAAATGGTATACGGTAATAATCAATACCTGATCTATAAGGAAGTCACATCTAATATCACTGCTTAGGAAGCTGTATCTTAAAATAGTTCTAATATGTTTCATGACTTGTCCTGTGAAACAAGATTGAAAAGCCTTTTAAAGTTTCCCTCTGGGCCACACCATGCTAACTCACAGCCGTGACTACTCGCATGAGTCTTGTTTCCATCCAATGGGGCCTGCGGAAACCACCAACGATCCTTAAGAGCTTATGCTGTACATAAGGGGGCTGGCAACGCCACTTTGATTCCTGCAGACATGATGAATGGCAATGCCACTTTGATTCCTACAGACATGATGGATGCAATCAAGATTTCAAGCATTAAGTGAGATTTTTATGCAGATGCGTCTGAAGCTAAAATTATTGATTGATTGATTGATTGGTTGGTCAATAGACAAAACATGTATCTTTATTGAGTATAATTTAAATAATTTTTAAGCAAAAATACCAAACATTCTCTCATTTCAAATCAAACAAACTAGTTACATTCTAGACATAACCAAATTGATGATGATATGTACAAAATATGCGTATCAGTGCAGACATTTTTTATTCCTTTATGTGAGTCCTTTACATCCTCACACATGGATGCAATTCTCAGAGTCGGAAGGAATATAAAACTCAGCAGCACAACAGTTCCTTTTTGCTCACCAAAAAATTATCTAATGATTGATTTAGATTGTAGAGCCTATATTAATATAGGCTCTACAATCTAAATCAGGGCAACACAATGTCTGCCACCAGCTTTGCGAGAAAATATTTCAAAAGATTGAACAATGAAGATGCAAAGAGTGTGCTCTGCATGAGTGATCGAATGTGCCGCTAACAGAATATGGATTCTGTCGCAGCTTAATAGTATGACTTTGAAAACCCCAAATATTTTGCTAATTTTGTTTGTTTATGAAAAAATGTCAAATATCACTTCCATAAAGCTGGTCATGGCTTTCCATGAGCAGACAGATCACAGGAAATAAACTTGGTATTCCTCGCAGCTATAGTGAAGTTAAAGCTGCATGCAAAGTTCATGTTATGTTTATTCTAATGTTGATTAACACAAGCGTACGCCTATTTCTACCTACAAAATGTGTAAAACATGTTCATTATCTGTATTGTTAACATGGGCATATGGCTTTAGACAAATTATCACAATGCCGCATCTAAATGCATGGCAACCAACTGATATCCAGCACTCCTCTCCTTTCAAAAATCGTTTATGGTGTCAGTGGCAATGCTTTTCTTATTTTATGCTTGAACATAACATAAATGCCTGTCCTTTTGCCCAGAACAAACAGCTTGTCATACTCCCTTATTTTCCCTGAAAGTGTATCCAGTTCATGATATAAGGGAGTGGATAGTTTTAAAAATGAAGACAGACATCCAAGGAATCAGCACATTTAACTCAAAAAAAATGCGTTGACATGCCTGTTGCACAGGCGTGCCTGTATCAAAGCCTATTACTGAATGCAGCGCCGTCATGATGATGGATTCATTAAAGACTGCGAAAACTGAGTGAAAACGGGGCAATTATCTTCGATTTGAGGGGTGTATGAAAAAGATAGAACAGAGTGGGAACTTGACAGTGTGAACTGCGGCTTGATGAATCAATATCAGAACCTCTGCTGCGCATTGGGGAAGAACGAGAAAGCTGAAACTGTGACGAGTAGGCTAAGTCCCGAGTATGAATCAAAAACACTATGAAAATTGAATGTGCACAGTGTATATTTGCGAACATTCAGGAATATCCAACACGAATAAAACGTGACAAGTGGTGCGTAACCACGGTGATGCTTCAAGAAGAACAGCAGGAAATGGCGTTTTAAATCCTGTGAGACAGAAAGTAGCCAAGCATACACACTGACACAGCTCTTACCTTTGGAGATCACTGAGACTGTGTAATATACAAGGAGCAGGAGGCCCGTCGTGGAGAGGTAACGTCCTTTTGTCAGCGCACCCATAACGACGCGTAGCTCTCCACCGATACGCTATAGGGGGGGCAATGCTCCGGATCTCTGGTGCCTCCTCTCGCTTCCTCCGAGCTGGACGAGCCCGGCTGCGCAAGTTCCTCCTGTAAGCCAGGAAAGGGGAGAGTTTGGCGCTCTGGTAGAAGAATAAAAGGAAGAAGAAGAAGAAGTGAATGGCTCACGAGTTGAACTGTTAATCGAAAGGTAAGAAGCATCTTCACTTCACTTTTGCTGTTCGCGTGTTCGCTGCAGGAGAGACGTGCGCTCCGAGTTTACCCCCCTTTCCAGACATCATCATCCCGGAGCCTGCCTAATACTAACCAATGGCAGTGTGAGAAAGGCAGAGAGGAGGAGACCGAGATGTAGGCTACATGTAAGCCTAATCACTCAAACATTTCTCACAACTGTAATGCATCAGTCATAACTCTAAGACTGTAGGGTCGTGGCAATTTTAGACCCTAAATTTCATCCCAGCCCCCCTAAAAATTATAATAAAAAACAATTATTTTTTTTAATCAATTTTAGTGCTTCAAGTGAGATATTGCGAACTTGTCTTAGTGACAGAGGGCAAACAATTACAGGTTCAAAGAAACAGGTTTAATATCCTGTGTCGCTGTCACCAATGCTATGCACCTGTAACCCAGTCAAGGAAAGTTTTATTTATTTATTGTTTACACCTCAACATTTTTTCATATGTTCAATGTTTTGCATTACCCTCTGTTATAATAATAAATACATATATGCATTGTTATCCAGTGAAATTACTGATTTAGCAGGGGGGGTTAACACTTTTGCAAGGCACTGTATCCATGTCACATTCTCATTAGGGGCTGAGCCCCCCTAAAGGTCTAATTCTAGAATCGCCCCTGGTCGTTGCTATACAGTTAGGTTTAGGGATTATTGGCTAAAGTAGAAACACTGTATGCAAGGAGTTAGTTTTACTTAATCATTATGTGACAAAGCTGTGTCTGATATTCCAGTAATATTTCCATACCTGGTGATACATTTCAAGAGACAGTTTATAGTAGCAGTGACTGTCAAAATATGTGGTCAATGTAATAACTTATTATTTCCTCCTCAATCACAGGCAGAGCAGAGCACACACTGGCCATACCCCTGGCTGCCAAGTACATTTGTAAAAAGTATTTCTTGGCATTCTTGATCTGTTTTTCAGTCATAATTAAAAGCGACAAAAGCTTTAGATGTATTTGGGGCACAGATTATGCTTTGATTTCTGTCACAATTTAATTTATTTTCTTAAAACATGACCATGTGAATAGATATGGCCCTGCAGCAAAACTAGATTAACAACTGGGCAAAGTGGGCCCAAAACCCTCAGGGGTCCCAAAGACTCCAAGTTCAATTAGTTTGTGGTAAATAATGAATTCCAAATTAGTTTGGTGATAGTGTATTCAACACTTAGCTCATACAGTATCTTGCATAATTTTAACCCTTGTATTATGTTAAGGGTCAATTTGACCCATTTTAGTTTTTGTGTTGACCAAAATACTGGTTAACCCATCTTTTTCATACAGAGCGCCCCTGGGGTCAGCTGAGAAAAAAAAACTAAACCGTGCGCACAGAATAAAAATCCATTCACTCGGTTTTATAAACTTTTCGCACAGATTCATAATCCGTGCCCTCGGTTTTATAAATTGTTTGCACGGGTTCATAATCCATGCCCTCTGTTTTATAAACGTGTGCATTAATCCGTGCCCTCTGTTTTATAAACTGTTTGCACGGATTCATAATCCGTGTCCTCAGTTTTATAAACTGTTCGCACGGGTTCATAATCCGTGCCCTCAGTTTTATAAACGTGTGCATTAATCCGTGCGCAAAGTTAGAAAGATATTCACAAATTCAATCTTCCGGGATCATTACTCTATAGCAAAATGTTATTATATCACAAACGACGCATCTTTCCTAATGTAGTTAGGTTAACAACAAGCTAAAAACTAATTTTTATCATAACAAGCCATCCTCCATCCTGGAGAAATAACATTGGTCTCTACGAGCACCCGACGGTGAGACGGCAGCAAGACGAGTGCTTAGGGACCGTCTACAAACACCGAAAAGAGATACAACAAAAATATGTATTAATTAAATGATTAAATAAGGTAGTGTCTCCAAACTTACTTCAATTATAACTTGTCTGCTGGTAGTTGTACTACATCACTTACTTTTAAAAAATAAGCATATCCATAATTTTGGTAAATATTTTTTGCCAAAAAAATGTAATATGTCATAATTACAGAGAGTCATGTCTCCAAAACTACTCCGCACATAGAAGGCCCCCTGCTGGTTGACCTACAGCACTTACCTTTCAAAAATAAGCATAATAAAATTTTGGAGAATATATTTTGCCAAAAACATTCAATATTTTAATAATTAAATAGAGTCGTGTCTCTAAACTTACCTCACAGATAATTACTCTTCTGCTGGCTTTACTACAGCACTTACTTTTCAAAAATAGGCATATGCATAATTTAGGGGAATATTTTTTGTCAAAAACATTTAATATTTGCGCACGTTTGCGTGCGAACAGTTTATAAAACTGAGGGCACGGATTACGAATCCGTGCAAAGTTTATAAAACCGAGGGAACAGATTGTTATTCTGTGTGTATGGTGCTAAAACAGTCTCATAAGGATTTGCAACTTGTAAAACACAATTCACAAATGAATGCAGAGTGATTTGTATTCTTAAATCTGTGTTGTATCTGTGTCTCTAATTTGTGACTTGTGAAACACAAGTCACAAATGAATGCAGAGCAATTTGTATCCGCAAATGCGTATCTCTGTCCGTGCATCAAATTTGTAACTCGTATTTCATCATTTGTAAATTAACTTAGTAGTTGTGACAACATCATCGATTGATTCCTTAGATCATCAATTAGTTTCATATGATAGGCCTACCAAATATATTCACTAGCTTTACAAAGACAAGGCAAGCCCATCTTACAGTAATTGTAAATGCAGTGCAACAATGATGCTGAAAACATAAATGTAATATATCTGACAACAAAGTCCTAATAATATCAATTTACCTGGAGGAAAATCAAGTAGGTAGTTGTTAAGACCCAAAATAAACATCTCTCTTTGATGCCCTTTATTTTTATTGCATTTACTTACAATTTGACTGGCTTTGAACACCCATTTGAACCAGGTGTGTGTGTGTGTGTGTGTGTGTGTGTGTGTGTGTGTGTGTGTGTGTGTGTGTGTGTGTGTGTGTGTGTGTGTGTGTGTGTGTGTGTGTGTGTGTGTGTGTGTGTAAACGAGGAGGAGCTTTTTCTTACGCTTGACCTCTTCACTGTTGTAATGTCATCTCTCTGACACGCACCCTACAAAATGAGCTCCAACAACTGAAGAAGTTGAAGTACATATTTTTGATGGTAATAGTGATGTAGAGGAAGAGGTTTCAGAGTCAGAGGATCTTTCAGAGACTGAGGACAATGCTTTTGACGATCCGGATTGTGAATTTTCCTATGATGAAGAGGATTCAGAGGACCACTCTGCTGTTGTCTCTCCATCAGCTAAAAACAATGATCAGCAATCATCCTCAACAGAAGGGACATGGATATCTAAAGATGGTAACATAAAATGGTCAACATCACCACACCAAAGCCAAGGCAGACTGTCATTTTCCAATGTCATCAAAATGACTCCAGGCCCTACAAGATTTCCTGCCACACGAGTTGATGATATTCAATCAGCATTTCATCTCTTCATATCCCAACCAATAGAGAGGATCATACTGGATCAGATTGACTTGCATGCATACAGTGGGGCAAAAAAGTATTTAGTCAGCCACCAATTGTGCAAGTTCTCCCAATTAAAAAGATGAGTGAGGCCTGTAATTTTCATCATAGGTACACTTCAACTATTGGAGACAAAATGAAAAAAAAGAAATCCAGAAAATCACATTGTAGGATTTTTAATGAATTAATTGGTAAATTCCTCAGTAAAATAAGTATTTGGTCACCTACAAACAAGCAAGATTTCTGGCTCTCACAGACCTGTAACTTCTTCTTTAAGAGGCTCCTCTGTCCTCCACTCGTTACCTGTATTAATGGCACCTGTTTGAACTTGTTATCATTCAAAAGACACCTGTCCACAACCTCAAACAGTCACACTCCAAACTCCACTATGGCCAAGACCAAAGAGCTGTCAAAGGACCCCAGAAACTAAATTGTAGACCTGCACCAGGCTGGGAAGACTGAATCTGCAATAGGTAAGCAGCTTGGTGTGAAGAAATCAACTGTGGGAGCAATTATTAGAAAATGGAAGACATACAAGACAACTGATAATCTCCCTCGATCTGGGGCTCCACGCAAGATCTCACCCCGTGGGGTCCAAATGATCACAAGAACGGTGAGCAAAAATCCCAGAACCACACGGGGGGACATAGTGAATGACCTGCAGAGAGCTGGGACCAAAGTAAAGGCTACCATCAGTAACACACTACGCCGCCATCGACTCAAATGCTGCAGTGCCAGACGTGTCCCCCTGCTTAAGCCAGTACATGTCCAGGCCCGTCTGAAGTTTGCTAGAGAGCATTTGGATGATCCAGAAGAGGATTGGGAGAATGTCATATGGTCAGATGAAACCAAAATAGAACTTTTTGGTAAAAACTCAACTCCTCGTGTTTGGAGGAGAAAGAATGCTGAATTGCATCCAAAGAACACAATACCTACTGTGAAGCATGGGGGTGGAAACATAATGCTTTGGGGCTGTTTTTCTGCAAAGGGACCAGGACAACTGATCCGTGTAAAGGAAAGAATGAATGGGGCCATGTATAGTGAGATTTTGAGTGAAAACCTCCTTCCATCAGCAAGGGCATTGAAGGTGAAACGTGGCTGGGTCTTTCAGCATGACAGTGATCCCAAACACACCACCCGGGCAATGAAGGGGTGGCTTCATAATTAGCATTTCAAGATCCTGGAGTGGCCTAGCCAGTCTCCAGATCTCAACCCCATAGAAAATCTTTGGAGGGAGTTGAAAGTCAGTAGCTATGTTTCCATCGACCCGTTTTTATCCGAATTAAGTGATATCGAATGAAAAATGCCTTATGGAAACAGTAAAATCCGACTGAATTTCATGAATATCGACTCAAATGAAATACGTTCGGTCTCATCGGATTTTCTCTTGATCGATATATACGGCTTATGCGATAAACGCTGATGGAAACATTATTTGCCGAATAAATAATGAATTGCGATTAAGTTTTAGGTCATTTTATGGTTGCAACCTGCAATAAAATGAAGAAGAAGAAGTTTCAGTTCATTTCCGCCCAGTATTTCCGCTCTGTTTGCAAAACAAAAACAGATGTAAGTGGACAAAACGAGGAAACAGTACATATTTTTAATTTAATTTACCAGAAAAATATAACAGCTATTTTAGATAGCAAAAATCAAAGAAACGCCATCATTTATCAGGAGCTCGCGAAGGAAATGACCAACAGTTACGACAGGGACATTAAACGCTAAACTTGAAAAAGCTTAACGTGGTTTAATGTATCTAAACAACAATGATCATCACCAGATTTATCATGGTTATATCTTGTCATGAACACTTAAGCCTGTCAAAAAAACTAAATCGAAATCCAACGATTATAGAAGTTATCTCACGTTAATATTTTCTTCATCAGTGGCCGTATTAATATTATTAATATGGCGAGGAAAAAGCTTAACATGGTTTAATGTACCTAAACAATGATCAGTGATTACCAAATTTCTCTCTCATATTGCTCCTCATAACCACTGAAAACTGTAAAAAAACTCGAACCCAAAGTCCAATTATTATGGACATTATCTGACATTAAGCGTTTATGCAGAGCCTATGGAAAAAGCTTACGTGGTTGAATGTACCTAAACAATGATCAATCATCACCAAATTTCTCTCTCATATTACCCATCATAACCACGGAAAACTGTCAAATAATCTAACCCAAAGTCCAATTATTATGGACGTTATCTGACATGAAGCGTTTCTGCTTCAGGGCAGCGGAGCGGCTGGGGGTTGACTCTCCACGGTTCTCATTGGCTTTATAAGTCCTAATGTGAAAAAGCTTAACGTGGTTTAATGTACCTAAACAACGATCAATCATCACCAAAAAAATCCTCTTCTATATTGCTCATCATAACCACTTAAAACGGTCAAATCTAACCCAATGTCCAAATATTATGGACGTTATCTGACACATTAACGTGAGATAACTTATAATCGTTGGATTTTGATTTAGTTTTTTTGACAGGCTTAAGTGTTCATGACAAGATATGACCACGATACATCTGGTGATGACTGATCGTTGTTTATAAAACCTACGTTAACGCCTTTTCGCGTGCTAAGCGTTTAGAATGTCCCTTACGACAAGCCGTGGGACGTCCTGCGAGGAGTAAATGGAAGGCGTCAAAACAGCGATACACGGCTCAAAAAAGAGTTGTCCCCCGAGCGGTGCCGGAGGGAAAATATAAGGCAAGTTCCACCTTTTTGATGAGCTGGATCAGATCCTCAGCCAAAGGCCCATCGGAGCTTAGGCTATAGCTTGGCTTCTAATATTAACAACTACTTTTTCTAGCAAAACTTTGTTCGCAAAAGTTCGCTTGAATCTTGTGCGATTCAGTGCAAAAATGAATGGAAACACCATAAAATGTCTCAAATCAATTCGATATACCAATTTAATCGCAAAACAGCATGTGACGTCATTACATATGACATCTTGGGTGAGCCGATTTGACAACCGAGCTGGTCGACGTGAAAGAGACAAACTTGCTGTGATCAGAGATGTATGCAATAAATGGGTCGAAATTCTACCGGTCTTGTACAATCCTGGTCCCCATGTCACTGTAGACGAATGCCTTGTTCCATTCAGGGGGCGGAGTCCCTTCCAACTGTACATGCACATCAAGCCTGCCAAGTATGGTATCAAAATATGGGCAGGCTGTAATGGCAAATCTAGCTGTGCATGGAATATGCAAGTGTACACCGGAAAGCCACCTAGAGGAGCATCTGAGAAGAATCAGGGGGTGCATGTTGTGCTGGAGATGAGTGAAGGGCTGCAAGGTCATAACATCACCAGTGACAACTTCACATCCTACCACCTTGGAGTTGAACTTCAGAAGAGAAAGCTGACCATGGTGGGAACAGTCAGGAGAAATAAGCCAGAACTTCCCAGTGAAATTATGAAGATGCAGGGCAGACCTCTGCATTCCTCAACATTTGTTTTCACTGATAATGAAGCAGTTGTTTCATACTGCCCAAAGAATAACAAGAATGTTCTTGTAATGAGCACAGTGCACAAAGATGCATCTCTGAGCACAAGAGACGACAAGAAGCCACAAATGATATGGACTACAACTCCACCAAAGGAGTAGTTGACAATCTGGACAAAGTCACAGCAACGTACAGCTGCCAGCGCAAGACTGCCCGTTGGCCCTTGGTGATTTTCTACAACATTGAGGACGTTTCTGCTTACACTGCCTATGTCCTGTGGACTGAAATCAACCAGCAATGGAATGCCGGAAAATTGTACCAACGTCGGCTTTTCCTGGAAGAACTCGGCAAAGCACTCGTCTAGGGCTGCACTATTAATCGAATTTTAATCACGATCACGATTTTGACTTCCCACGATCAAATTTGCGTGATTGAGCGATATTTAAAATGCATCATTCCGTTCATAAAACGCTCCTTATCAGAGTTTTTGCAAAGCCAATCTAGCTCTCCATAAACCACTGTCTGATCACGTGCCTCCATGAGCCAATCAGAGTTGTTCCCTGCACCGCGCAGCTTAGTTTCTAGATGTAGACAGTCACAGAGGACAGAGACGTGAGGAAAATTAGGTAGCAGTCGGTCATCATAAGCCGGTCACAATGTTTACCAGTTTACCAGTAAACGCAACATTTTGTCCCGTCTGTGTTGTTTCTCTGACAACAGCAGTGACCAATGCTAGTTTGTGTCTTTTAGCTCATAGCTTTAGCAGCAGACTGTTTGACGTCCCGCAGGTGAAATACATTCACACTACACCGTTTAGCTGTCAGCATTTAGCTGTGTTTAATTCAGTTACTACTGTGGCTAACGGTAGGTTAACGTTACCTGCTGTGTAATGTGTTCTTAGTGTTTACTAGCGTGACATGCAGCGATGTTTATGTTGCCTCTAAAGTGGGTTTCGGAGCATCAGAGCGCAACGCAGACATGTAAGTAGCAGTGTAATGAGCCACCGAAATCCGTGTTGCTATTTCGTCAGGTAGGTACCTTACGGCAAACGTGCATGTATGGAAAGCAGTCGCACAACAGCTGAAATGACATACTCCTTCACAGTATCCTTTAATAAAAGGAGGAATGTAGCACTATATGGATGTAAAAGCAGTTATAATTAGTCTATGTGACAATAAAATTGTTTTGGTTAAAATCAACAAATAATCGTGATAATTAATCGTGATCTCAATATTGATCAAAATAATCGTGATTATCATTTTGGCCATAATCGTGCAGCCCTACTTATAACAATCTGAACCTGTTAGATGCAAAAACATGACTCCGGCCATCAGGTATCAATAATTCACACTCAAAACATACGGTATTTATCTTTTAGCATTGCACATTTACACAACAGGGCACCTCTGCAGACAGGGTGAGACATATTGTATACACATCTACTTTGAATAAAATATGATAAAATGACAACCCAGAGCAATGTTTTAAAAGGAATAAACAACTAAATGGCCAAGTGATAAGGAACTTGTGTTGTAAATTTGTTTACACCCAAAGACATGTAAAAATAAAGCCCAGGTTAAAAAATTCTGGAATTACCCTTTGAGTTACTTTACATTACAAATAAGATTACTGCTTAAAATCACAATCCGTGAAATAAGGAAAAATCAAAATCATCCCCACTATTTACTTTAGTCTCACTCTTCAGGACACTATCCACTAGCCATCGAGGCTCCCTGGCTTTTATTCCTCTTTAAGGTAACAGCTCATGGGATGGCAGTGTAAGCTCTGTACATCTGTCGCATCATCAAAGGGTGGACTTATTAAACACTACCAAATGAAACACGGAGATTTAGGTCGTGGACATTTTCTTCCTTGTGTTCATTTGAACTGTCCATGTTCTTTTAAAACTTGGGGTGGCAGGCTTACATACACACAGATCAGAGGAAACTGACAATCAGCAAGATGTCAAAGCTTTTAAATGTAAAATTTGGGACTTGTGTTTTCTGAATTACCAAGGATTATTTTCAACACATTAACTCATCTGAAAAGACTAGAAACAATAGAGTGTGTTTGATGGTTGTGACCTCAAAACTAACATACAGTACAGGCCAAAAGTTTGGACACACCTTCTCATTCAATGTGTTTTTTTATTTTCATGACTATTTACATTGCAGATTCTCACTGAAGGCATAAAAACTATGAATGAACACATATGGAATTATGTACTTAACAAAAAAGTGTGAAATAACTGAATACATATTATATTTTTACTTGTGGAGCTGAATGCCACTGAGATTAAAGAGTGCAAGGTCAAGATTCAAGCGATAGAAAAAGAAATGCCCCATCTCGTAAAGGATAACAAGGAGCTGAAAGATAAGGTCACGGAGGCGGAGCGTTACAAGAGACGCTGGAACCTTAAAATACATGGTTTGAAAGAAAAAGTTGACGAAAACACCCGAGTCAAGAGTATCCTGTTTAAATTAGCGCCGCAGTGGGACACATCGATGGATTTGGTAGTTGATACTGTGCACCGCATCGGGAGAAAAGAAGAGGGGAGAGACCGTCAGGTTATTATCCAATTCACCATGAGATTCCACCGTGACGAATCCATCGATGTGTCCCACTGCGGCGCTAACTTAGACAGGATACTCTTTCTTACCATGTTTCATCACTATCTTTAATCTCCGGTGGCATTCAGCTCCACAAGTCTGGTATCATTAGCCACCATGACAGAGTTTTCTCTTAGCTGGTCACCACCGAAGCGGTCAATTCTGGAGGTGAGCTTTTCTATAGCATCAACAAGGGACGCGTTTGGCACTTCAGACGAATCCTGTGGGGGTTTTACCTTCGAAGGAGGCACTGCACCTTTCGTTGGAGGGGAACTTTTTCTGTTGTATATGTTATAGGGTTAGATATGTAAATATTTACATATAAAACAACAGTTTTGGTTCTCAAAACTCTTCTCAAGACACTTTACAGATAGAGTAGGTCTAGACCACACTCTTTAAGTTACAAAGACCCAACAATTCTCCAAAGAGCAAGCATTTGGTGCAACAGTGGCGAGGAAAAACTTCCTTTTGGGCAGAAACATCAGACAGATCCAGGGTCTTGGTGGCCGCTGCCGGTTAGATACAGATGGAAACAGATATACAGATAGAGAATTATGATTGATAATAATGGTAATTATAGTAACAAAAAAGATAATGGAACTATGACTAGAAATAATAGTTGTAGCAGTTTAGGGCATAGCAGGGCGTCGCGGGGCGTAGTAGGGAATAGCAGTTTACATATGGGGGTTCCCATGTACCGTCTTCCCCTGCCACCCTACCAAGATCTCTCGCTACCCCTTTGCCCCCCCATGTAAAATTTTCTAGATCCGCCACTGCACAACATGTAACCAGTGGTTTCTAAACTCTTTGCCTAGTGACCTCTAACAAAAAGCAGGGTCTAGTTGTGGCCCATTGTCATATGCCGTGTTACCAGTTCCACCTCTAAATTACTGCATCACAGGGCCATTTGCCATTTTTTTGGTGAACAAGTACTTTTACTTTTGATACAGTTTAGTACATTTTGTTGGAAATACTTAGCGGTAATATTTATTTGATTTTTGATTTATTTTACATGTTTGTACTACTAAGTAAAGGATCTACGTACTTCCTCCACCACTGCAGAATATGTAGTGGTGCATTTATGTTACATAAACAGAAACCAAAGCAAATAGAGCCTGGCGTTGTTCCAGTTATTTCCTCTGCTGCCATACAGGTATAGACGTCTGTCTCGGTGCTACACCACTGGAGCAAGCTTCGAAATATGTTTTACACTCTTCAGGCTTAAGGCACACAAAACAGAACTTATTCTTACACTGGGAACATGTGATGTTTTTACATTTTTTTTGTTGTGCTCCACCAGAAGACCACAAGTTGGACAGGCACGGATGGAGGGACAGCCAGTGACCCCCCTAACACTCTCAAAGGTGATATCAGGGCAGGTTCTCAGTAATTCTAACAGGTTGGCACAACCATCATTTTCACAGTGGTTTGAACGTGGAGCCGGACCTTTCCATTCCCTTAAACACTGCCAGCAGAACATATAAGTCCTTCCCTTGTCAACTGTGCACACTAGGCATTTTACACTCAGATTATGGTGATCAGTTCTCACTGCACGGGACTGGCAACCAGGACACTGTTTAGTAAAGTTATATTAAAAACACAATGAGATGTTTTTTTAATTCATGTTTGTATTTTTTATGCAGAACATTTTAAACAGTTTGTAAATAGTGTAATTGAGATACTTACTACTTTGAAGTCCAAGTTACCCCTCGCAGCGAACATTTTCTTTTCAAAGTACTTAATTTGTTCAGGGGTCAGAAGAGCCATTTTACAAACCTCCTCGAAAGGCCACTTAACATCACAGGCACCACATTCAAATTTGGACTTTCCCTAAATATTAAAAAGAAAATCAAAGAAAAGCTTTAAGAGTGAAAACAATATTGAGCATTATTGAGCAATCTTCTACTGTTTATATGGTTTACTGCTATCAGTTTCAAGATCAACAATTTCCTATGGAAATACAGTTTTTGATTTAGGCCTACTTAAACTTAACTTAAAGGGGTGATAGAATGATTATATAGGGTATTTTACACTGTTCCTTAAGGTCTGTAACATTGGTTGGGCTGAAAATTGCCCGAATGATATTTTATTAGGCCCTTAACTACCCTGTGAATATGGCTCTATTTGGAACAAGAGCTTTTCTTCCAAATATGGTATGCTGATGAATATTCAGAATGAGCTACGCGCTGATTGGTTTGAGCAAACTACATAGAAACACATGGGAGACTCGACAGCAGGTCTCATTGCAAAGTTATACATTGTTTATCGGGCTATTTCGTTATTAATTCACTTCTGATACTTTTTTAAGCGAGAAATCAACTATATAAAGCTCAAATATGGGCCGTTTTACGAAAATTGATGGCTAATTGCAAATTTGGTAAGACTGTGTGTCGGAGTTTAGCCGCTGGTGCTGCCTCGCCGCCCGCCGGTGCTACCTCGCCGCCCAGCCTGCCTTCCTTCACAGACCCCGGCCTGTAGGGCTGCACAATTAATCGAATTTTAATCACGATCACGATTTTGACTTCCCACGATCAAATTTGCGTGATCGAGCGATATTTAAAATGCATCATTCCGTTCATAAAACGCTCCTTATCAGAGTTTTTGCAAAGCCAATCTAGCGCTCCATAAACCACTGTCTGATCACGTGCCTCCATGAGCCAATCAGAGTTGTTCCCTGCACCGCGCAGCTTAGTTTCTAGATGTAGACAGTCACAGAGGACAGAGACGTGAGGAAAATTAGGTAGCAGTCGGTCATCATAAGCCGGTCACAATGTTTACCAGTTTACCAGTAAACGCAACATTTTGTCCCGTCTGTGTTGTTTCTCCGACAACAGCAGTGACCAATGCTAGTTTGTGTCTTTTAGCTCATAGCTTTAGCAGCAGACTGTTTGACGTCCCGCAGGTGAAATACATTTACACTACACCGTTTAGCTGTCAGCATTTAGCTGTGTTTAATCCAGTTACTACTGTGGCTAACGGTAGGTTAACGTTACCTGCTGTGTAATGTGTTCTTAGTGTTTACTAGCATGACATGCAGCGATGTTTATGTTGCCTCTAAAGTGGGTTTCGGAGCATCAGAGCGCAACGCAGACATGTTAGTAGCAGTGTAATGAGCCACCGAAATCCGTGTTGCTATTTCGTCAGGTAGGTACCTTACGGCAAACGTGCATGTATGGAAAGCAGTCGCACAACAGCTGAAATGACATACTCCTTCACAGTATCCTTTAATAAAAGGAGGAATGTAGCACTATATGGATGTAAAAGCAGTTATAATTAGTCTATGTGACAATAAAATTGTTTTGGTTAAAATCAACAAATAATCGTGATAATTAATCGTGATCTCAATATTGATCAAAATAATCGTGATTATCATTTTGGCCATAATCGTGCAGCCCTACACTCGTCACTCCCAAGATCCAGAGGCGAGCCCGGCCAGCTCGATCCCCAGCAGCTGCAGCTGTCATTCAAAAGGTTCAAGCTCAGTTATCCAAACCCCATCCAACCAACCTGCAATGGGTCCAGTGGATACACCTGTAAAGAAACGGAAAAGATGCCAGGTCTGTCACTCCCGAGAGGACAGTAAAACAAGCACCTCTTGTGTGAAATGCAGGAATTTCATCTGCAGAAAGTACACAGTTACATTCTGCCCATCATGCAGTAATGGAAATATTATTTGAGTATAATATTTTGAGAAAATGGGACCATTGAAAGTTCCATGAATGAGGGAAACACGTTCACTAAAAAATAGTTTTGGAATTAAAAATGTATTGCATTGCAATAAGAAGTTTATTTTACATTATATCAACATTTAGAAAGGATCTAAATGTTGATATAATGTAAAATAAACTTATTTTTAAAGAAACTTCTTTTTTTGGGCATTATATTGACAGGACAGCTGAAGAAATGAAAGGGGAGAGAGAGGGGGGAATGACATGCAGCAAAGGGCCGCAGGTCGAAGTCGAACCTGGGCCTGCTGCATCGAGGAGTGAACCTCTATATATGGGCGCCCGCTCTACCAACTGAGCTATCTGGGCGCCCTAAAATAAACTTCTTATTGGTTTATCGTATAGCCGTACAGATCAGTGTGACCTGTAACATCATCAATGTTTTTTTTTTTCAACATCATACAAGGGTTATATCTTCATAATCTACAATTGTAACTCCAAACTAACTCAGTAGGATGAGGGGTTTAAGCAATGGACAGCAAAAGCAGTCTGTTGTGCCTTGGAAAAAGAAGGGGAGATGGGGAGAAGGGGAGATGGGGAGTTTCCAGAATCTGACAAACAAAACATTGATATGGGGATTTTTGGGGATACAAGAATTCTATAGATACTTGAAGTTAAGGGATTACTACAAGAAAGATATCAGAGCAGATCCCTCCATTGAAGTGCACTTGTATGCTTCAAGCATGAGATTTAAGATAATGAATGCCAAACCGTGGAAGATACACCACACAATGGCCAATTCACAAACAGAGAGGCAGATTTTTGGTTTTACTACTTTCCAGACCACGTTATATTTAAAAATGAAATAAAGACAGCCTTATTTCCATAAAGATTATAACTTTCTCTAATTTTATGTGTAGATGAATACAAATAATCTTTTGTTGCATCATCTACAAAATTATTTACTGAAAGCAGCTTTACACTGTATATTACACATTATGTGGGAATCATCTTAGATCTCTGATTTATTACATTACATATTGGACTTTTAATGAGGAACGGGAATGAGAAAAACGAACGAGACAAATGGAACTAGCTCCACTTAGAGTTATTGAACACATCCAAGGACTGGAGCTGACGACTCATAGATTCTTGTCTGGTTGGCCTCACTCAGTCTCTAAAACAATTCAATCTTGTTTCACTCTCTATGGCCTTTGAACTACAGGTGCTCATCCTCGAGGTCTGCTGGCTGCATCAGCACATTATTCTTCCTTAAAGATAGGACAACCTACTGTGGATAGGAAAAAAATAGATAAAGGGGAATGTCATTTATCATGATCAGGACTGCAGCTTTGACCAGCGCCATGTGGAGGCATAGGCGTTACATGGAGAACATTTTTCAGCAGGGAGGTGACAGCCTGTTCAGAGGAGCTGTGGTGTAGCTGGAGGATTTAAGATGTGTTTTGACTCATCAGACTGAGGGTTAATCACATCGGTGAAAAGGCAGGAATGGCTTTCACGTCACCAGTTTTGGGTCACAATATTGATGTTGAGATATTAAAGGGGTGATAGAATGCAAAACCGATTTTACCTTGTCATAGTTGAATAATGACAGTTTAGTGGGTAACTAGGACATACAGAGAACCTCAAAATCCCATTGACACCTCGTTCCTCTGCAAATCCCACAATTTGAAACTGCCTCTGAAAACGGGCAAATCTCAACGAGCCACCGAGTTGACATCAACTCGGCGGCTCCTCCTCATTTGGCTCTAGTCTCTCTCTTTGTCACGCCCCAACATTTACATAGGCATCACATCACCATCCTGGAATCTCTTCACTGGCTCCCTATTCCACTCAGAATAGAATATAAGGTCTCCCTCCTCACCCACCAGTGCCTTCATGGACATGCCCCCCTTTATCTACAAGAACTCCTCACCTGCCAGACCTCCTCACGCACCCTCCAGTCTGCATCCACAAACACCCTCCAAGTCCCCAGAACCAAGCTCTGCAGCATGGGTGATAGGGCCTTTTCATCTGCTGCTCCGAGGCTGTGGAATGCCCTCCCTGAACACCTGAGGGCCCCACAATCTACAGATGTTTTTAAACGAAACCTCAAAACATATCTTTTCAAGAAAGCTTTTTAGTAAGTGTATTTTATAGGTTTTTCTCCTAACTATTTTATTAACCTTGATATTTACAGTATTTATTTTTAAGTAAAATGTATTATTATATGCTCTGTAGCAATTTGAGATTGTTGAAATGTAAAGTGCAATACAAATAAAATGTATTATTATTATTTATTAATAGGCTACACAACTGACCTGAGATCAGGTAGTCTTCTGAATCTAGGTCGTGCAGATCTCAGAAATTGTATACATTGTTCATCTGCTATTTTACCATTACTCTCACTTCTGAGACTTTTTTATGCAAGAAATCAACTTTGTAGAGGTCAAATATGGGCCGTTTTATGAAACTTGTCTAATGTCTAATTGCAAATTTTGTCAACTGTGTGTTGGAGTTCAGCGGCTGGTGCTGCCTGTGTTGCTGCCTCGCCACCTGGCCTGCCTTCCTTCACAGACCCCGGCCTGCTGTGAGGTAGATGGAGCTCCATCACAGCTGGCAGCCCACAGCACTCCATACCTGCGCAAAGTCACCATTTTTTGGGTTAATGGACTACCAAACGCCACTGCCCTGACAGAGCTCCAGGCCCTGCAGATCCCCTCTTCCTGCTAAATGGCCGGTGTGTCTTATCAATGAGAGCTAGCTAGCCTCCTCTTAGAATACCTCTGAAATTCCCAAAAATTCATAAAATTGAAATCGGACACCATTGTTAGCTTTATAAGACCTTGGTGGTAGATGTTATATAAGTGGCGTGACGAAATTCAAACTGTAAATATACTCTAATTACGCTGAAAATAAAGCTAACTATGCGCAATCTGTATACATAGGATTGAAGGGACAGTCGCAGCTAACGAAACCCCTAGTGTTCACAAAAATTCATAAAATTGAAATCGGACACCATTGTTAGCTTTATAACACCTTGGGGTAGATGTTATATAAGTGGCGTGACGAAATTCAAACTGTAATTAAAGCTGCGAGCAGCGATGGACGGGCCCTCGCGCCTCTGTGCGCGTCGGGGTTACCGGCGGACGCCGCTCCTTGCGACCGTGCATTCGCGCGGCACTTGGACGCCGCAAATCGTCACCAATGAAAAGGGAACTCCCCGCTGAGTTCAACGAGACCTCACACAAGGGTTTACATCAAATGGTCATTAGTCATAAAAGGGGCGTGGCTTAAATATACAGGGCGTGCTAAACCATCACCAATGAAGAAGGAAGTCTGTGCTGAGTTCAATGAAACCTCACACAAGACTCTACCTTAAACGGTTCAAATTATATGAAAGGGGGCGTGGCTTAAGCATAGGGGGCGGGCCAAACCATCACCAATGAAGAAGGAACTCTCTTCTGAGTTCAATGACACCTCACACAAGACTCTACCTTAAATGGTTCAAATGTTATGAAAGGGGGCGTGGCCTGCGTAAGTGGGCGTGGCCATATTATAGGGGGCGGCTCAGTATCACATGTAGACCACACATTCTGAGTTTCATGCAAATCGGATGATGTTTGTCATATAAGGCAGATTTCCTGTTGCCAGCGGGGGGCGCTATGACCAAAAGTCAATTTTGGCCTGTAGGTGTCCTCAGGCATGTACCCTTGTCAATCATGAGAAATTTCGGGCAGATACGACAACGTACACTCAAGTTACAACAACTTCTTTGTTCATCGCTGAACACTCAAAATGGCCGCCACGCCACGCCCACACCGTCTGACGAAAAGTTTTTCTTTTAATAACTTAATAACGGGAAAAAGAATAATAGAAAGAAAGAAAGAAAGAATAATTCCTTCAGTTTCAATAGGGCCTTCGCCACTGTCGGCGCTCGGGCCCTAATAATTCCTTCAGTTTCAATAGGGCCTTCGCCGCTGTCGGCGCCCTAATAAATATACTATAGTTATGCAGAAAGTGTAGATAGTTAGCCACGATATTTTCCCATTGTATTGAATGGGACACATAGCTAGCTAGCAGCTCCTCCTAACAAGACCCCTCACGTTCATAAAAATGCCTTAAATTCAAATCGGACTGTTAGCTTTTGTTTCCAGCTGGCCACCAACGTCAATAGACGTTGATATTTGGTCGGATATAGGTTGTGACGTCGGATAACCAAATTCCAACATCAATTCAACGTCTAATGCCAACGTCAACTTGATGTAGAGTATTGACGTCAACTGACGTAGATTTTTTGTTGGTTTTAGGTTGTGGTGTTAAGTAACCACAATCCAACGTCTTCCAAACGTCTTGTGCCAACGTCATATTGATGTAGAATACCCACATTTGGTCATGAGGTACGGGAACCAAAACCCAACATTTGCTAAACGTCATAATGATAACGTCTACACAACATTAAATTACAAGGTTATTAGATGTTGATATTTTGTTGGTTTTAAGTCATGGTGTTAAGCAACCACAATTTAATGTCTTTCAAATGTCTCATGCCAAAGTCATATTGACGTAGAATGCCAACATTTAGTTATGAGATATGGGAACCAAAACCCAACGTCTGCTAAACGTCATATTGGTAACGTCTACACAACGTTACGTTACAACATCATCAGATGTTGATATTTTGTTGGTTTTAAGTCATGGTGTTAAGCAACCACAATTTAACGTGTTTCAAACGTCTTGTGCCAACTTCATATTGACATAGAATACCAACATTTAGTCATGAAATACAGGGAACAAAACCCAACATCTACTTAACATCATCATGGTAACGTCCACACAACGTTAAGTTACATCATTAGATGTTGACATTTTGTTGGTTTTAAGTCAGGGTGTTAAGTTACTAAAATCCAACGTCTTCCAAGCGTCTCGTATCAACGTCATATTGAAGTAGAATACCAACCTTTAGCAACCAAAACTTAACGTCTGCTAAACGTCATAATGGTAATGTCTACACAACGTTAAATTACAACGTCATTAGATGTTATTTTGTTGGTTTTAGGTTTTGGTGTTAGGGTTAGGTAACATCTCCCAAACGTCACAGGCCAAAATCATATTGATGCAGTATACTGACATTTTGTTGTGAGGTGTGGTTACCAATACCCTGTAAAACATTGTTAACATTATTAAACACTGATATTTTCTTTGTTGGTGTTAAATATCCAAAATCCAACGAGACCATGCACCTTCCAAAAGAGCGCTAAGAGCGCTTGTGGTATTTCATACTGATGTAGAATACAGACATGATAGTGTGACCTATTTTGTAAACATCAAACATCCAGCAAGCATGGCATTGTATTTAAAGTTTGGATTGTTATTCATAGTTGCATAGTTTGTCAGTAATTCAACATCTAACATGCAAACGCTCAAGAGCTCCATGACCATATTTGAAGTTCTTTCATCAGGGCTACAACCTGTTGTACCAAGTGAGGTACTTGGCCACCTAATAGCCCTGAAATGTTTGTTATAGCAAAAATGTATAATCCAACCACTGTATCACTGCAGCGCGGTGGCCTTTCTGTGTGGAGTTTGCATGTTCTCCCCGTGTCTGCGTGGGTTCTCTCCGGGTCCTCCCACCGTCCAAAGACATGCAGGCTAGGTTAATTGGTGTCTCTAAATTTTCCTTAGGTGTGAATGTAAGTGTGAGTGGTTGTTTGTCAATGTGTGGCCCTGCGATGGACTGGCGACCTGTCCAGGGTGTCCAGGGTGTACCCCGCCTTCCACCGGATGTAAGCTGGGATTGGCTCCAGCTCCCAGCGACCCTGTACGCAGGATAAGCGGTTAACGATGGATGGACGATGGATGATGGTCTTTGGGCCATGACAGTGTAGCTGTCAGACAAATGCCAAAACACACAACAAGAGGTGTCACCCTATCTGGCAGCCATCATTGGCAGTGCAGCCCTTGAGAGAGTACAGTCATAGTTGGTACTGGGTCACACACCACTTACCTGATGGTGAACCTGGGGCTGTTGCATATGAGATGGCCACAGAGTTGCTTTGCCAGGATGTCATCTAGACCTGAACAGTAAATATCAAATATATTTTTGGCACATGTTGGTTGTCGGTGATCAGCCAGCTACCTCCAAGAGGGATATGCCTTGGCTTGCAGTGTGTTTGAGGTAGCCACCAAGGCAAGTCCTGTTTTGATTTCCTAGACTGCTTGGTTAAAGTAAAGCAGTTATAAATATGTGTTTTGTCTTTTGGTGTTTTGGGGTCAAACTTGCTCTATACATGACAGGCAATGACCTACCTACCTATTCTGGGCCACTGATGGCTTGGCTGTTGAGAGGGACCTCCTATGATAAGCTGTTTTTGTGGCTTGGTGATCAAGCACTGATGATAAACTTTTATAACTGGTGAATCACATTGAAACTTCAAATAGATTTTATCTATGTTGAAATCTATTAATGGTTGGGATATTACACTTATTATGTTTAATTTCAATGCGTTCATTTGGGGATAGTAGCACTGTAATCCTTGAAGGGACCCCTCTTTAATTTGCTAAGAAACAATATAATAAAGGTCAATTAAAATATCTATTGTGCATTCAGTGTTCCTGGCCATAAGGACTTGAGTGGCATTAGCCCATGTTTATCATACGTATGCATCCAGAACATCCCATCCCTTAATCACCAATAATTTTCTTTTAATCTGTCTATCTAATAATAATAATAATAATAATAATATTAATTCATTTAATAACAATAATGACAGAAAATCTACTTGCACAAATTATATAAATTTTCATAAAGTTGTAGATTTTTGAAATAACTTGACTTGCTCGCGTGTATATCAGCAGGTATATCTTCAAACAAATTTGAAACACATTTCTAGCCAATCACTGTCTCTCTCTCTCCGCAAGGCTTCTAGTCTACCGGAAAGCCAGAAGAAGAAGAAGAAGAAGAAGAAGAAGAAGAAGAAGAAGAAGAAGAAGAAGAAGAAGAAGAAGCCAATCATTGTAAGGCGACTCCTACGCTCTGTGGTCTTGCAGCGGAAAGATACAGGAGTAAGTTGCCTGTCGGACACCTTTCATCTGTACGTCGACGGTTACAATTGTTTGGTGGACGGTGACCGCGAGCAGAGGTACGGAAAATATATATCAATTTTGGCCATAAGAACGTTAAGTTAGTTAATTAGTAAGCTTTATAAGTTTTATTTTTTTCAGTGGCACAGAGTTTGTATTGTCAAGTATCTTGTCAGAATTGATTTTGTGAACTGGCGCCTTTTCCCACCTAGCTTAAAATTACGTTACTTTAAGTTTGACTGCATTGCAATACTAATATAACAATGATGGACGGGTTAGTTTACAGAGATTAAAATCAGTGGAATATAGCTAGTAAAAATAGTGACATGAATAAAATCGCCGCCGGGCGAGAGTTTTTCGACTCTGAAGCAGACAGCCAAAGCCCGGTGTACTTAAATTTCCCCTGACAGAAAGTGTTCCCCCAGTTGCGTGAGCGCGTGTGCATTCAGCGGTGAAGCAGACCTTTACCAAAGTAAATAAAAAATATAACATGTGGATTGTTTAATCGAATGTTTTAGTATTGTTGTTTTATGAACACGTTTTTTTTGCAGAGCAAGCTAGCACTTATCTGTCAAAATAAAGGCTTTCTTCTGTAGGCTAACGTGTTATGAACTTCGTATTCATTGCACTGAATGTCTAAACAAGACTACTAGTTATATATTTTCCCTCGTAAAGCAAACAGTTATTTCATTCACTGCACCAGCTGAGCACAATTACTGAAAACTGCCTCTTTTTTATTTCTTTCTGGAGCAGAATTAATTTTTTGTTAATTTGTGTCTTGAATAGGGATGTTAACCGATGACCGTTTGACCGGTGGTTGACCATTTCAACGTTAACCGGTCAAAGTTATTGTTAGTCGGTTAAAAAAAAAAAAAGTGATCTCTAAATTAGGCAATTGACCGTTTGAAAACCCCACCCTCGAACGGTCCTCGTCCAATCCTAGCTCAGCAACTGTAACTAAGGAGAAGGACCCCCGTCAAACATTGCGATTTCAGCAAGATCGTGAAACGATGCGCCTATGGTACAAACGTACCCCAAACAACCTAAACATTTTGAACACTGATTAAACGAGAACTCCGGGCAATTTTTACGTTAATCTTGACCGCTATATGTATAGGAGTACTGTCGATAGCAAAAAAAAAGAGCCGAATCGGTGCTATAGCAACATGGAGCTGCTGCAGCTAATGCCGAGAGCTCCCACTCAGCTAAAACTGCAGTTTTGGGGGCATAAGATAAAGAGTGCCTTTGTGCCTCTTAACAGACACAAAATGCAATTAAAATGTGCAACATGAACAGGGCCCTTACATGACAACAAGATGCGTTTAGCAACTTAGCCATTGTTTAAAGGCTCCGGCAATAATCATCACGCAGCAGTTCCATGTGTATTTGTAGCATATATATATATATAGGCTATATATCCATTTTGTGTGCGATCCATCTGGCGTTGGTGAATATGAGTCTCTGCAGTGGCGAATTGTGTGGTAGTTTCCTTAGCCAGGCTAGCAGCCCCGACCGGGCATCCTTCTACTTCCTCCCTCGCCTGCCGTGGCCGACAACAATCCACAGGCGGCCGCTGGTCTGGTGGATGTCCTCCAGAGGACAGTTCATGCTTTCGCAGCGAAATTTTGAAGTTTATTCCCTCCTCAAAAATAGGTATTTGAGCACTGTAGTGGTTATGATCATATCAGTGACTATGTAACTACATGGAAACGGGCCAAATTATGCCTGTTTCTTGTACAGTAATAGCGTTACTGAAGGCTAGCTCTAGCTCCATAGTTACTCCAAGCTTCTTCCCTTGTGAACACCTCCGCTCTTCACTTTTCACACACTATGCTGCGATGTGCACACTGCTGTTTACCTTTTCCTGCTACAACTGAATTCCCACGGGACTTAAGCGCAAGACTACAGCCTTCTGTAACGCTAGTTACTTTACAAGAAACAGGCATCATTTGGTCCGCCATGGCTATGTGTCTGGAACAGATAAGGTGAAGATGATCATCATCTTGCTTTATTATTGTTAGCACTACACTCAAACTAAAGCGGCGTCTCTTCGGAGCTGTCATTTTCTCAAATGAGCCGCGGCAATGTTTCTAATGAGCTTCTAACGCTAGACAAACGACTTTATTTTAAACGCGATCACCTGGCTTGTACCCAAACTATTTCGAAACTAAGGAGCCATTTATCCTCCGATTACATACAAGCTCCTCTGCGCCGCATTTGCGGGACTTGTTTCGCGCTGTAGGGGATTTAAAAAACGTTACGTAAGTGGAAGGGCGGTGCCGTGTGTGTGTGTGTGTGTGTGTGTGTGTGTGTGTGTGTGTGTGTGTGTGTGTGTGTGTGTGTGTGTGTGTGTGTGTGTTTTTTTTTTTGTGTGTGTTTTTGTTTTTTGTGTGTGTGTGTGTGTGTGTGTGTGTGTGTGTGTGTGTGTGTAGATGCGACAGAGTTGAGAAATTGCAGGCGCGGCTCGAAATGGCTGTTATTTCAAACAGCGTAGCATATTTTAAACTAAACGGTTAACCGGTTTCAACCGGTTAACCGTTCGGCTCGGTGACCGGTCAAGAAAATTTTTAGTTTTCACCATCCCTAGTCTTGAACTAGATGATAGTGGTCACAGTGAGGTAGAATTTGATCAAGAAGACCTCCAAGGAAATTGTCGACATCTCAACAGTGATGAAGGTTAGTTCTAAAATTAGCTGTAAAATTTTGTCTGGTAGTAAACGTGCAGCATACTCCATCCCCACAGAGATCTGAAATGCTCCCTGTCTGGACACTTTAAAAAAATCTACTAAAAACCCAGCTCTTTACCAAGGCATTCAATCCTGAATTCCTTTTGTTGTTCTGTCACTGTAACTATGTGTAAGGGTCCTTGGGTCCTGTGGAAGGCGCTAAAAATGTATAAAAAAAAATATTTATTTATTTATGTTACGTTAGCAAAATTAGTAACAAAGTAACATTAATTATCAGCTGTATGTCATTACTAACTAACCTACTAGTCAAGTGTTGAGGACATCAGGTACAAGCTTAGACTAAACTGGTGTACAGCTCTGTCCTGTACACATACTGTACGTTACATCCTGATAATTATATTTCCATGTTCAGAGGAGTCTGACAACTGATTGTTAATGAAATGAAGGACCATGGAGCTGAGGTTAATGAAGTAAATTAGGGATGGAAACTAGTCCTTTTAAGCTAATTAGGAGATGTTTCTTTTGGATTTTAATGCGTAAATGAAATGCTTAGTAATTATCCAGGGATCCTGTATAGAAAAAATGATGCATCAATAATCGTTTTATAATCGAATCGCAGCCATCTGAATCGTAATCGAATCGTGAGGTGCCCAGAGATTCCCACCCCTACTGATATCGGAGTTGTTTATTCTTTCTAAACTTGACTCAGTATCTTGATGTCAGCAATATGATTTATTCTTCGATTATTATATAGTTTATATAGTGACGTTGCTGATGTAAACATTGCTCTTGCTTCTGTAGAAAATATTTAGTTATACAGTACAGGCCAAAAGTTTGGACACACCTTCTCATTCATTGTGTTTCTTTATTTTCATGACTATTTACATTGTAGATTCTCACTGAAGGCATCAAAACTATGAATGAACACATATGGAATTATGTACTTAACAAAAAAGTGTGAAATAACTGAAAACATGTCCTATATTTTAGATTCTTCAAAGTAGCCACCCTTTGCTTTTTTTGATAGCGCTGCAAACCCTTGGTGTTCTCTCAGTGAGCTTCATGAGGTAGTCACCTGAAATGGTTTTCACTTCACAGGTGTGCCTTGTCAGGGTTAATTAGTGGAATTATTTCCCTTATTAATAAAAAAGCAAAGGGTGGCTACTTTGCTACTTTTTATCACAGTAATACAACAGAGACCTTATTTATTTTGAAAGTTCAGTATCGATACCAGCTTAACGTTACTACAATGTGCTGGTTGACAAGTAGCTAACGTTGATGCTAATGCTTAGTGGGTAACATTATGAGGTTACAACGTCGTTCAACACGCTAATAAAGTTATTTTTAGTATGACTGTTTCGACCACAGTTAACAGGACTGGGCTAACGAATAACTTCACTAGTAACGTTAATGTTAGCTGTATAGATAGACGATTAATCTAATACTAATTTAGCCAGCTAGCACGCCCCAGTATGTCTGCCTCACTCCCCCGGCGCAGAGAGACTCAGTCGGGATGACAGCTGACAACAGCCCCGGGACATATCAGGGCTCTAGAGTGCGATCAATTTGGTCGCAAATGCGACCAAAATTTGTAAGGGTGCGACTAAGATTTTTCCTAGGTTGCACCGGTGCACCTAACGTCCTCGCATCCACTGCCTCTCCACGAACAAAGCGATGTCGTTTATATCGATATGTTTAATGTTGCGTTACATGACCCACTCCTTCTGTAAAGCCGTGCCTGTGTTTGGATCTCTCCTCCGCGCAGCCCTGCCCCCATTCACTCACACACGGGCCGGCTCACCTGCAACATCGGAAAGCGGCTCATGGAGAGACACAGTGCCGCCGGTCCACATGCTGACATTTGTCTACAGTTTTAATTGTTATTAACACAGCTGTATATTGTTAAGTATGAGAGGGAAATCTGTACTGGTACCAGTGTTTCCGCTGGTAATTCTCTGTTATTGCGGCGAGAAACACAGAAGTTATTGAATGGAACTAACTTCAGTTGGTTGAGTAATAGCGTGTAAGACGGAGCCTGCTGGACCTGGGTGAGAGATCTGACCCATGGCCACATTATCATAGTTCATAAAAATGCTGCGCAGCCAGGGACGATACAGACATTTCATAGCCTACACAAGACGTGTGTAATGCCGCTGACCCGCATTCGACCCGTGCTGGACCCGTTCATAATGAATCAGCCGTTATTCTGTGAGTAGTATATGCTTCAGTCCATCGCACTCTCCCTATATGAGCTACTGGGCCTGTTATTGAAAACAAGTGAAGGAGCTTTCTCAGAGATATATATTTTTAAATATATCCCAGGCTATTTATTTCAGATAATTTACATACAGTGTTGCAGCTCTATATTTTCAAATTGGGAAGAAAACCCTGTCTTTGCATTTTATTTTAATGACATCTGTTTTAATAAAAGAGCTTGTGAAAAGTGGCATTGACTTAAAACTGAACATTTAGCCCACTTTGTAAAAAATATAGAGATATATATATATATATTGTGTATCACCATTCAGCCGAAAAATGCAGAGATATGATTTTTAGTCCTGGGGCCTCATGTATAAACGTTGCGTACGCTGGTTTTCACTGACACTGATGTATAAAAAATGTACTTGACGTGAGAAGGTGCGGGCCGTCCGCAAAGTCTTTTCTAGCTCTGTAACGTAGCGAATTCTAACTGAAAAGTGCCGAAAATCACTAAACATTACAAAATAAAGTTTCCATTACAGTTACTGGCATACGTCTGTAACGTTGTCTATGAAAAAAAAAAAACATTATATCCGCTGATACTCCATAAAAGTTTGATCATTTATGTGGATAATGTTTCACATCTTTCACACAACTGTTTAATTCGCAGGCTACTTAATCTCTGTTAAACATGAGGACGGAAAATGATTGATAAATCCACTTAAGAAATACTTTCAGTCATCCTCTGTATTTCCCATAGATGAAATATCTTACTCGCGGAAAGTTACACGGAAAATGCAGTTTTGTCTGTGAGTCTTTAGTTGCTGAGGCTCAGACATCCATGGCGCACAGGAGGCGGGACGCACGGATCCATCTCCCCAGGAACAAACGCTGTGTCGGGGGGACTAACTCATGTGATGCGTCATTAATCCCGTGGATTTGTAGGCTATAAAGTGAACAAGGTGTACCCGGTCCACCAAACAATGGGCCGTCTTGACTGTCTTAATTCTTCACATATTTCTGTTACTGTAGTCCTATTTACTATTTATTTCATCCATGCGTGGCACAGCGGATCTGTGCGCACGTCACCTGCCGTGGAGACGCTGGCCTCACTAACATCTCCTCCTCTGAGTCAGGTCTCCCTTGCGTCAGACTCAGTTTCACTAAGGTACTAACACTTAATAAATAAATGGCATTACATCAGTGAGTTCAAACTGCTTATTATGCGTAATTTGGACTGACACTGAGATGTATGTTCTGTAAGTGGTGTGGCGCTGCCACTATTCTCTTGCTTTCCACTTCGACATTAAACTTTATTTTTTTATTATTCTGCCATGGTTCGGTGCATTCACCGCCCGGTTACCATTTGCCATTCTGGGCATTTTCTTTTATTGCTTATCCAAGATGACAAACCTCCAAACAGAACATTTTTTTCTCGCCTCCACCTCCGCGATCAGCACCTCAACCTCAGTCAGTGAAGTTTTTCTTCTTTTTTTCTCGTCTGCAGCGGGATAACCCGTTGTGATTGGACAAAGAATGACGTCGGGGGCGCATTTATAGTAATTTCCATATTCATTTATGGGAGGAGGCAAGGCGGGGTCAGTCACTCATTCATGTGCGCTCAATTTCACGTGGATTGTCATGTATAAAGGAAAGGTGCGCAGGACCTGGCGTATGACCGGTTTTATACGTGTGAATATTTCTGTGCGTAGGTACTTTTCAAGTTTTGGCTGTACGCCATTTTCTGGTATGAAAGCTGCGCAGTCTTTTATACATGAGGCCCCTGGACTAGTGGAAGATCTGATAATAATCAGTGTGGAGGGGCCCAGCTTGGAGGATTTTGATGCTAGGGAGTGTGGCAAGATGGTTTAGCCAAGGCCATGGGATGTAACGTACGTTAACTAGGGGAAAGGTTGCGCAATAACGTTAAAATGATTTGAACTTTTAGCAAGGAACGAGAAGTGAATTACCTGTATGTGTGAAAACAGCTCACGCATCCGTTTTGTTGTTAAAGGAATATTTCACCGCTGGAAAGCTGAATATATCTTTAAATTGGGTCACTTATGTAGTAGAAATGTGAAAAAAAAATTGAAATTGGTGCCTTCTAGGCCGAGAAAAGCCAGAAAATGTGTTTTGGTCTTATATGGATGAAAAACACCAAATACCAGAATGCACCTGCTTCGTTGCTTTGAGTCCACTCCCAAGCCACGCCTACCGCTTGACAGACCGACAGAGGCATTCAACTCAACTCAAGCGTGTTTTATTGTCATTTCAACCATATACACGAAACAACGTTTCATCGTGACTCAAGTGGTGTTACACATTTAACATATATAAAAACGACATACGAAACAGGCTACATTTAGTACACACACTTTATAGGCTCCGTAAAGTTCAGCTAACGCATACTAGCATTAACGCTTGGTGGGCTGTAAACACCGAGCATAAACACAGCCGTGAATTAGTGTGTAATGTAGAATGGTCGGCATTTAACAGTCACAAACTCCACCAGCAGTTAGCAGTTAAATGGATACAAATCACCACATTTCTGCACCACTCGGTGTTAACACAGCCCACCTCTTTTACCCAGCGACAGAGCATCTCTAGCTCGGAGGGCTAGCAGGCCTGGTAGCTGGACAGTCCGGTACACTATTCAGGCAGGTTTCCACAACAACAAAAACACGGCAGTCTCTGAACTCACGTTGGGAGTGTCGTTGAAGTTGGATGTAGTCCAGTTTGTGGTCTAAATGAGCGGACACTTGCAAGCAGGATCCGTGAAGTTCAGCTAATGCATACTAGCATTGGTGTAGCTAAACACGGAGTATAAACACAGGCGTGAATTAGCGTGGAATGTCGAATGGTCGGCATTTAACAGTCACAAGCTCCATCAGCAGTTAGCAGTAGCTAGTTGGATTTTATTTCTACACCAGTCCACCTCCACGGGCCAGCGAGAGCAGCCTGGTAGCTGGATAGTCCCGGTTCCGGTACACTGTTGTTCAGGCATGTTTCCACAACAACAAAAACACAGCAGTCACGTTGGGAGTTTCGTTGAAGGAGGATGTAGTCCAGCTTGTTGTTTAATGACCAGACACTTGCAAGCAGGATGGCTGGGACAGGTGGACAGCTAGCGTTAGCTTTCCACCTAGCCGATGAGGATGTCCCCTAGCCGGCTAGCGGCATTGAGCGACACCGCTGGTCTCCGTGCAGGCGAAGCTCACGTAGTGTGCCGAGTATTACGTCTGTAATAACGTTTCCTCCGTATTCTCCGATCTGTACCGATGTATCCCGGTGGTACACACGCGTGCGTAGTTTGAATGCAGATAATTGTTGTAAATGTTTTCTGCTGAAAACCGAAAAGCCTGTTTAGCGAAGATTCAAGATGGCTGACAGTCGTTTTCATTCGGAATACCTCGGCCAGACTCGGCAGTCCAACCCCTGTGGGCGTGTTGAAAACATACGGAAGTAGATCCTACTACTGGCTGTAGTCCTTTGCCTCTGGCCCAAAAATCTTCCAATGACGGCAAAAATCGTCATTTTCGTCATCGGAAGATTTTTTCCAGGCCCCAAATGCAGAAATCTCTCGTCTCAGGGGGACATGAGGGAGGGAGGCACGGTCATTCAGAAATACTATCGGGTTTCTACTGATACAAAGCTGAATGCTAAATCGGTGAAATATCCCTTTAATATATATATAGCCCCCCCGCCCCAAAAAAAAAAAAAAAAAAAAAAAACTGGTAGGAACAATACTCAAACCAATTTATATTTCCACAAAATTGGCATGAATAATCATAATGGTATACATGCCCCATGTGTGTGTATCAAAGATGTCAAAACAAAATAAAACTATCATCTGCAGATTGATTTTAAGTAGAGGGAGAAAAGAATCGATTTAAATCTTAAAGTGATGGTTCGGAGAAATTTCACCCTAGGGTCCTTTGCACCATGACCTCGAGCCAAACGCTCCCCCAGAAGCTTTTTTCACCTGGGTCGAACATTGGGAGAGTTAGTGTAGAGTAGCTTTATCAGCTGAATAGCTTAGCGCAGGGGCTAATGGATCCGAAGTGTCTCTTAACATTACCCCACTAATAATGCCCGAAATGATACCAAACGTCTACAGTAGTACAAATAGGTTATGCACTCATAAAACGATGTATTGTAAAGTTTGTAAGTACACCAGAAGTTTATGTAAATAACACTTGCCTGCTGGCTTCTGCTCTCTGCTGTTGTTGTTGCTGCTGTAAGACGAGTGCTTAGGGCGGTCTACAAATTACAACACCGAAAAGAGATGCAACAAAAATATTTATTAATTTAACTTATTTTTTAAAGTAAGTGCTGTAGAATAACTAGCAGGAAACAAGTTATAATTGAGGTAAGTTTGGAGACATTACCTTATTTAATCATTAAATTAATAAATATTTAGTTGCATGGATACTCATGGCGTCAGGTAGAGGCTGCAGGTCGGCAAGTCCTGCGAGCTCACCTTCCTTAATACGTTCTGAGGAGCCGTCATTTAACAACAATGGACCTAATGCTGAATTACAGTTGCCTTATCTGAGAAAAAGGGGGCGACTAAATGCAAATCAGTATGTGGTTATCGCCTTGTATGTGCTTGCCGTGGTGTTACTGTCAACCTGGAGTGACTGGCAAACTCTTTGTTGCCGGTCTGATTACAAAGTAACACGCCACGTAGGCCTACTACCACCTTTCAACACATGGAGCAAACGCACAATTTACGCGTCTGTTCTAAAACACGGACGCGCAGTTGTGCCTTTATCGATCAGCTCCCGTTTTGAAAAGCGCCGCAAAGGATCAGCTGTTTCAACCCTGCTGTGTATTTTACTTTTACTATGCGGGGATATACATCTAAACCCGCGACCTGGCGGCGGGGAAGGATTAACGAGAGCAAATGGTGTCTCATCCATGTGTGGATCTGCAGTTACATTCGCAGTGAGCGGGGATATACATTTAAACCCCGGACCTGGCGGTGGGGAAGAACTAACGGGAGCAAATGGCGTTTCACCTATGTGTGGATCTGCAGTCACGATCGCACATCAAGCTGTGCTGTGTCCATTTGTAGGCACTGGGTATGAACCCACCGGTAATAGCTGTCACACTGAATCTGAAAAAGCCGTGCAGTCAAGTACTGTTACATCTACCGGTGAGTGTTCTAACCCGCAGTTTCCACCCATTTTCCAAGCAACAAAACTAAAATCAGGAATCCCGTGTTGAAAAAGCAATCGCACTAATATCTTTCCATACTCTGAATTACGGCTAACAAATAATATGGGACCCGCGAGCCAAACCTAAAGGCTTATTGGGCGGACATTTAAATATAAGGAGTATGGCACCTAAACGAGAAGAGCTGGAACATCTGCTCTGTAATTCCAACATTGACTTCATAGGTCTCTCAGAAACGTGGCTGACACATAGCTCTCCAGATTCTGTTGTAAATATGCCTGGGTGTAATGTGTACAGGAATGACAGGGACTATGGTAGGGGCGGAGGAGTTTTGTTATATGTGAAAGATGTTCTTAATAGTAAACAGATTGTATGGCCAGAGGATATTCAACTTGAAGGTATCGGAGTAGACGTATCCCTTTCATCTTCAATGTCATTTACCATAATATGTGTATATCGTAAACCATCAGCAAAGTTGGATTTCTATGCACAATTTAAAAAAATTCTCAAATATTGTGATCTAAACAAAGAAACAATCATTATTGGTGATTTTAACATAAATTGGAATGAAAAGAAGGTTAGAAAACATCTTAAAGAAACTACAGACCGCTATAATTTTACACAATTAATTCAACAGCCCACTCAGATAACTTCATGTTCCAAAACATTAATAGATTTACTCTTTGTCAATCGACCTGAAAGAATTATTAAAACATTTAACTTTATGACTGGTTTATCAGACCACAATGCTTTCTTTTTTTCAAGAAAGCTTACAAAAACACGATTCAAAGTTTCACACAACCATACTGTGTATAATGCGATTCCAAAAAATCAAATGCCAAATTTTGTGGCGGCTTTGCAAGAAATCAATTGGAGTGAATTAAATCAAAGTGAGGACATAGAGAGTTGTAGTAATCTGTTTCAGTGTAAAATCGATCAAGTAATGTTAAACTTTACCAAAAGAGGGAGTCATAATAAGAGAAAAGGAAAGTTGTTACCTTGGTTAAATGATGAGTGTAGGAAATTAATGAAGGAGAGGGATGTGCAACTTAAAAAATCAATACAATCAAGTCTGACTATAGATAGGCAAAAATTCACATCCTTAAGAAATAAAGTCACTAATTATATGCTAAAGGCAAAGGCAAAATTCTTCATGGATATTATCACTGATGCCAAAGGAAATGGTAAAAAGATCTGGCAAAATCTTAATAAATTACTTGGTAGACAAAAAAAAGAATCCATTGAAGACTTTGAACTCAAAATTAACAACACTGCAGTAAAAAATCCTACTTCTTTATCAAATGAATTTAACCAATACTTTTCTAAATCTGTTAGGGAGATAACTGAACTGTTTGAGCCATCACAGAAAATACTTAGACCCATTGATCCTTCTAAGCCTGTGTTCAATTTGTGTGAAATAACAGAGCTGGAGGTAGATAAGATCATTGGATCATTTAAGAGCTCAAAATCGAAAGACGCGTATGGTCTAGATTCACATTCTCTAAAATTATGTAAAAACTCCTTAATTGCTCCAATAACATATATGATCAATTTATCATTCAAGCAGAGACTTGTTCCATCCTTTTGGAAAATGGCCGTAGTCACCCCAATTTTTAAATCTGGTGATAAATTAAATGTAGCCAACTACCGACCAATCAGTATCCTTCCGGTGGTCTCCAAGGTCGCTGAGAAGTGGGTTGCTAAAATTATAAATTAACATCTAAATAAAGGCCATTCTCCCTTGCATCCTATGCAATTTGGGTTCCGCACCAATCACTCGACTGAATTTGCCAACAGTTTGTTTATAGAAAAAGTAAAAAGTAAATTGGATAATAACGCTTGTGTCGGTGCTGTATTCTTAGATTTAAAAAGAGCATTTGACACTGTTAATCATGATATTTTATTGTCTAAACTGACATATTTTAACTTTTCTTTAAATGCCGTTCAATGGATTAAATCTTATCAGGACTCAAGAAAACTGTGTTAACATTAACGGTGTCAAATCGTCTTTCCTGGACGTCCCCGTTGGTGTGCCTCAAGGGTCAATACTTGGTCCCTTATTATTCTCTTTATATATAAATGACCTACCAAATACTTGTATTGATGTTGAATTTCAAATGTATGCTGATGATGCAGTCATCTACACAAGTGCAAAAAGTGTTCAAGAGGCTTCTGCTATCCTGACCTCCGCCTTGGTTCCTGTAAATGAATGGCTTTTTAAATCCTGTCTGTTACTTAATACTAAAAAAACAGTTTGCATGATGTTCACTAAACAGTCCCGAGACATAAAACAATCTGGTGTATTTTTAAGAGGAATAGAACTAGAAGTTGTTTCAGAATTTAAGCACCTTGGTGTGACTCTTGATTCCACAATAAGTTTTAAAAAACATGTAAAAAGAATATCGAGTACAGTGAAATTTAATTTACGAAATTTTAAACAAATTCGTCCGTTTATACCATTTGGGGCTGCCAAACTGTTTTTACATTGTATGATTTTGTCACATATTGAATACTGTTGTACAAGTTGGACATTGACTGGTATGAACACTCTTAAATTAATAGAATCACTCTATAAAAATGCCTTAAAAGTCTTTGATAAAAAGCCAATGTCCTTTCATATTTGTAATATTTTACAAAAACATAACCTATTAAGTTTGGAGAATTTTAAACATTTCAAATATGCTTGCTTTGTGTACAAAGTGTTAAATGGTTTAGCCCCTCCTTCTATGTCGGACTTCTTTAAAACAAAGACTCATAGTGGGGCCAGGACAAGGGCCTCCTCTAGAGGTGACTGTGAGGTGCCTTTCAGAAGAACAGCCTTTGGGCAAAATGCTTTGTCTGTGAAGGCTGGTAAGTTCTGGAACAGTATCCCCATCAGTGTTAGGGAATGTCCGACATTAATAACATTTAAAACCAAACTTAAAGTGTGGCTTAAAGCAAACCAGTCTTGTAATCATTAAGTGACTATTTTACTTTTGCCTGTACTTATTCATTTTAGTATTGTTTTTCTTTTTTCTTAGATTTGTATGTCATAATTTATGTATCTCTGTAATTTGTCTAGGGACTGCGGATGTAAATTAGTCCTGCGGCTATAATCTGGCGTGTTTACGTCTGTTTTTGTTGTTTCAATGCAGATGTTCATTAATGTGCATTGTCCCTATCAAATAAAGGATTGAAAAAAAAAAAAAAAAAAAATCTCTTTTCGGTGTTGTAATTTGTAGACGGCCCTAAGCACTCTTACTGCCCGGTAGTAACAGCAGAAGCAGCAGCAGCAGAGAGCAGAAACCAGCAGGCAAGTGTTATTATTATACACTTCTGGTGTACTTACAAACTTTACAATCCATCGTTTTATGAGTGCATAACCTATTTGTACTACTGTAGACGTTTGGTATCATTTCGGGCATTATTAGTGGAGTAATGTTAAGAGACACTTCGGATCCATTAGCCCCTGCGCTAAGCTATTCAGCTGATAACGCTACTCTACGCTAACTCTCCCAATGTTCGACCCAGGTGAAAAAAGCTTCTGGGGGAGTGTTTGGCTCGAGGTCATGGTGCAAAGGACCCTAGGGTGAAATTACTCCGAACCATCACTTTAAAGCGGATTTTTTTTTTTTTTTTTAAATCGGGGATTTTTTTTTTAGGCCATATCGCCCAGCCTTAATTCTCAGTTGTTTTACTACTCTACACATTGCGAGAACGGTAGGGGACTGCTTAGCATTATCCAAAACACTGAGTAAAGTCTGAATGCATTGCTCTTGGTATGTGATCGCCGTCAATATAGCTACCGCAGTCATTATTGTACATCTAAATCACACAAATTACAGAATGTTACACGTGTGTAAGTTAGGTTATTTGTCTTTCTACATAGGCAATGTTAGGCTACGCCAATGGTGGCTAGCGTTAGCACCTGAACTAGTATGGTAGGATTAGCTTTTTTTCTTCTTTGGATAACCTACTCATAGACTGTATAAAGCTACTGTGTGTTCAGCTTTATTAAACTTTTTTGTAAAGCATTTAGCAAGGGCATAGGTTTGCATTTGTCTTAATATGTTGACTATGACGCTCAGGTTAGTTATATGTCCAAAAGAAGATAAAATACAGTTCTATATCGTTTAGACCGTTAAACAGTGTGCAAAGACTTAAATTGCTGTATGAATCTATCTTAGTTGAATTGAAGTTTATGTAGCGTTACTACAACAGTTTTTCCCCATCCCTCTCCTGGAGGAAGTTACCCCCTGTCCTGCATGATTTAATGTCTCCCTGCTTCAACACAGCTGATTGAAGCAGCTTCAGGATTCATAACGAGTTGATAGATTTCTCCCTGCTCCAAAACGGCTGATTCAAACTAACACACATGGTTATATAGTTTACATTATCCACAGAAAGAAAGTACTCCGATCTTCAGGGGCTCACCACACCCACTGTTGGCATATCCTAATTTGTGTGATTTAGATTGATAGTGGTAGATATTTTGATGGACCCATCCATTTTTTTTTTTTTTTTATGTTTTGCATAATGCAAATAAGTCACTGCTGCCAACTCCTTTTCTAACTGTGTAATCTTTGTGTATACAGTAAATAAAGTCAGCTCTCTGTTGGTTCCGTTCTGCCTGGTCCTCTCCAAACAACGCTCTGAAACCCTCTGTGACATCCGGACAATTTCACCGCTGATAGGCTTTGGCAACATAATGTCATACGAAATTCAGGCGACCCAGCAAATGTTCCAACAAATGCATTTTCCACACCACCCGGAGTGAATTTGCATCTTTGCATTGACTTTGTGTGTAATCAAGACGCGTGAAACACTGGATTCGCTTTCAGTGTGAACCCACCATTATGCTTGCTGTTGAGGAGTGGCCTAAAATGCAGTAGAAGGCTGTAAGAATTATATATAAATAAACTACTATAAGGCAATTATCCAATCTTGTTTTGTGTTATAGACTACAGACTTTAGAGCTAAGAGGTATTTTGTGCAATTTATATATGCTACATGTTATATATAGATATAACACATTTGTTTTTTTTACAAAGAATTTTCAAAGTTCAACCAGTGAATTATTATGAAGCTTGCCTTCACGAAGCTCCGGCTCTTCACTGTTGTTACAGGTAAAAAGCATATATCCTCAGTGTTTTCTAGTGTCTATTTTGGGGTTTTAGTGAAAACCAGTAACCACAGTTGCCACCTATTAACAACCTGGCCGCTACCTGCAAGAAATGTCAGATTTTCTTTGCACTAAATTATTTTCTACTGTAAACATGCTGGATAGATGTCTTTTACATTTTTTTATATTTTTAAAACAAAGAAATTTGCTGGCATTCAGTTTTTTCTGCCAGTATGTAGCCAGCTGCAGCTTGCAGTTTAAGAACACCATCTAAAGTTGAAATGGCTTTAAAACATGTACATCTCAAGATAACTCTGTTATGATTTGATACTATAAATAAAAATGAATTGAAATAAATTGAACATGCAAAAAATGCATGGCCCTTGAGAATGTCTGCATCTTAATGTTTTTTACTGCTTACTGTCAGGTTTTCATAGACTTTCAGTTTGTTTTCATCATCATCTCTGTCTTCCCGGTTTAGTTAATTAGTTCAGTGTCATCACCTGTGTCTAGTTTTGTTAACCATCTTCACTTGTTCTGTTCTCATCACCATCTGTGTATTTAACTTCCTGTTTCTCACTCCTCAGTTGTCGGTCAATGTTTGAGTATTACACTCACTGTTTTGAGTTTGGATATTGCCATTTTGAATAAACCTTTTGAGTATTTTGTATCTTCGTTTGGAACTCCTCTTCATTCTTCCTGAGACGTTACACTTACTGTATTCCACTACATTCTATATGCCCCAAAGATTTACGGTTTCAAATATTCCTTACAGAGAGTGTCCAGAGGACAACTGCAGAAACGGAGGCAAGCATTGCAGCGGCTGTCGCCTTCTGTTTGAAATATGCCCCAGACATGGTGGGCGGATGTGGAAAAAAAAAAAAAGTTTTTTTCAGTTCATAAGTGGGGTCTGAGTTCCGGACAGTTTGTTGAGTTTTGTTAAAAATGTAGTTGTCTTTCATTTTTCAAACATACCTGCTAAACACCTGCATGTTAGCATTGAACTTGTGAGCATGTTTCCATGTTAGCATTAAGTTCAAAATAGTGCAGTAATCCACAAAGGGTGACTTTGCCCTGGGTATGGAGCCCAGCAGGCTGCCGCTTTCTCGTCAGACTGTGTGGAGCTCCTAAAGTCCAACACGTCTTACCAAATTTGCAATTAGCCATCAATTTTCATAAAACGGCCCATATTTGAGCTTTATATAGTTGATTTCTTGCATAAAAAAGTCTCAGAAGTGAATTTGGTAACGAAGCATTGCAGTGTCTGGAATATGAGATTCTGTCTCCAATGTGTGTGTATGGGGATTTGCTCAACCAGTCAGCGCGCAGCTCACCTAAATATTCATGAGCATACCATATTTGGAAGAAAAGCTCTTGTTACAAATAGGGCCAAAACACAGGGATGCATAAGGGCCAATAAAATATCAACTAGGCCATTTTCAGCCCAACCAATGTTACGTACCCCATTAGGAGACCTTAAGGAACAGTGTGAAATACCCTATATAATCATTCTATCACCCCTTTAATGCTGACATACCTAGACCTGTAGTAGTAAAACTACTGAGATTTAAGGACAGGGATCTCCTCTTTTCCAAGGCCAAAGCTCACCTCAGGAACACCGTTATTTACATTAACGAGGACTTCTTTGACTGTCTCCGGAAAAAGAGGGCAGAGCTCATCCCTGCAATGGAGGTCAGAGCAAAGGGGAATTATGCCATCATCCATTATGACCACCTCATTGTTAAACCTAGGAGGGACCAGCATCATGGTTTGAGCCAAGATGAAGACTAAATGTTCACCTGTGGTCTTGTCTCCACCCTTCGAAAACATGATCATCCTAGAACATACTGCTTACTGCTTGTGTCTCATGTAATCCCTAAATGACACACATGGAACAAGTTCATTTTAGTCAAATTGATAAAGTTGAGCTTGATAACATGTTGCTTCACAATCATTCTAAGCTGGAGCCAAAGGTTGATACTTCTTAAACAATCTGAACACCCCTGATCCTGATGAGGTTATGACTAGAGACTCACCCTCAAGTGATTTATTGTGCAATAATGGCCCCGATCTTAATTGTTTTTCTGACATAAAACAAACCCATATTTCTGACAGTAATTATTTCTCAATACATGCCTTCAAATCTATCAGTGATCAATTTGCAAAGATAAATGACCTCTCCCTTATGCACATTAATGCACACAGTATGCCCCAAAACTTTGACTTACTCAACCTCTCCCTCTCTAACCTGTGTATTCATCGAAACTAGCAATCGTATTATCATTGGATGCATTTATAGACCGCCAAACTTAATTATAAGTGATTTTAACTCTCATCTGGAAGATATGTTCAACATTTTATCTAAAGAGAGAAAAAAAATCCTATATTATGGGAGATTTTAAAATCCGTGTTATAGCGGCTCCACAGCGATGGCCAGAGATGGGAAGTAACGAAGTACAAATACTTGGTTACTGAACTTAAGTAGATTTTTCGGATATTTCTACTTTACTTTACTATTTTTTTTTTGTGGCGACTTTTTACTTTTACTCCTTACATTTTAACACAAATATCGGTACTTTCTCCTCCTTACATTTTAAAAATTGGCTCGTTACTTTAGTTTTGTACAAGAGGTCGTAATGTCGGAGAATAGCGCGGACACGCACCTCACACCGCGAGCGGGCGCGTGCGCCACACAGAAAAAAAGTGAGAAAAAAGAGAGACTGCTGTCCGGAGGATAATCAGTTGAGATCGTGTGTGTGCGTCCTTGAGAACTGTAAGTCGTATAACTTATGTTCCCAGCAGGCACCGGACGTCAGTTCAACATCATATCAACGTTGGACTCCAACGTTGGACTGACGTTTGATTTTAGTTGGATATGAAAATCGGGTTGACGTCAAAACCCAACGTTGGATTGACCTCAATCTCCAATGTTAGATAGACGTTGGATTGTTGTTGGAAATGAAAATCGGGTTGACGTCATTACCCAACGTTGGATTGACATCAATCTCCAATGTTTGATAGACGTTGGATTGTTGTTGAAAATGAAAATCGTGTTAACGTCAAAACCCAACGTTGGATTGACATCAATCTCCAATGTTAGATAGACGTTGGGTTGTTGTTGGAAATGAAAATCGTGTTAACGTCAAAACCCAACGTTGGATTGACATCATCCTCTAATGTTGGACAGAGGTTAGATTTTAGTTGGAAATGAAAATCGTGTTCACGTCAAATTCCCCCCCAAAAAAAATTAAGAGTTAGTTTGGATTTTGTTGGCATGATAAACTTTTACAGAGCTTGGTTTTTATTGTAAATGAAAAGTCTACATATTGAGAAACTGGGATAATGTCCTAAGGTTAGACAGATGTCAGAATCAAAAGTTGGACAGACCCACATTTTAAGTCACGAGCAGAGACAAAGACATTCATTGAGTTAAGAAAATAACCTCTTTATTTTAAAACTTGTAGTTTTAAAAGACTTTGCTCAGTAGCTACTTATGGTGGCAAACATAATGAAAATGCTCCTTGAAGCTGTAGTCAAACAGAAGGCGACAGCCGCTGCAATGCTTGCCTCCATTTCTGCAGTCGTCCTCTGGACACTCTCTGTAAGGAATATTTGAAACTGTAAATCTTTGGGGCATATAGAATGTAGTGGAATACAGTAAGCAGCAAAAAACATTAAGATGCAGACAGACATTCTCAAGGGCCATGCATTTCTTTTTTGCATGTACATGTTTTAAAGCCATTTCAACTTTAGATGGTGTTCCTAAACTGCAAGCTGCAGCTGGCTACATACTGGCAGAAAAAAACTGTAAAAGACATCTATCCAGCATATTAAGCAGTAGAAAATAATTTAGTGCAAAGAAAATCTGACATTTCTTGCAGGTAGCGGCCAGGTTGTTAATAGGTGGCAACTGTGGTTACTGGTTTTTACTAAACCCCCAAAATAGACACTAGAAAACACTGAGGATATTAGGGTTGTGCCGATGGACAATATCATCGCTTCAACTCTTGGACACAGCGGTCTCTAGTGAGAGAGAAAAAAAACGTTAAAAGTGAAACGCTATCACACTTTCCTTTCTCCCCTCATTGGACTAAGTTTGTCGACACTACTCTGTGCGTGCATCAATAAGTAAGTCTGAGGTCCTGTAGGTACGGGACGATGTCATGCAGGATTTATGAATGTACGTTAGCAACAGGCTAATTCACGAGGGTGCTATTTTATGTGTGAGCTAATATTGCGCATCTGTTCCGATCTGTTCATGTGTGCCGCAAGAGTTATGTTTCTGTTTATTGAATGCGTTATTCAGTGCAAACATAACCGTGAATGTAGTTTAAACTCAGTAATGATGGTATGTTAGGTTATTACTGTCGCTCTGTTGAAGGAAAACGTCCCACTGTACTGTCATTACGCAGATCGCGGACATCTGATTGACTTTACTGCACCGTACTTAAGTGAAAGTAGGTCAAGTTATAAAACCTACCAGCAGGGCACCATTCACCATTTATGTAAAGTGTAGTTTAAAGTGACAAATCGTATCACCGTATTTTGATGTCAAAATGCGTATCTACTACGCAAAATGCGTACAGGTTGGCAGGTCTGCAACATTTGCAGAGTCGCCTGAATTTGAAGCACGGAGAGATTAAATCATGCAGGCCCCTGTCCTGCATGATTTAATCTCTCCCTGCTTCAAATTCAGTAACTTTCTCCAGTAGAGGGATGGGGAAACACTGTCGTAGTAACGCTACATAAACTTCAATTCAACTAAGATAGATTCATACAGCAATCAAAGTGTTTGCACACTGTTTAAGTGTGAAAAAGCTACACCGAACGGTCTAAATGATATAGAACTGTATTTTATCTTCTTTTGGACATATAACTAACCTGAGCGTCATAGTCAACATATTAAGACAAATGCAAACCTATGCCCTTGCTAAATGCTTTACAAAAAAAGTTTAATAAAGCTGAACACACAGTAGCTTCATACAGTCTATGAGTATGTTATCCAAAGAAAAAAAAAAAAAAGTACCATACTACTTCAGGAGCTGACGCTAGCCACCATTGGCGTAGCCTAACATTGCCAATGTAGAAAGACAAATAACCTAACTTACACACGTGTAACATTCTGTAATTTGTGTGATTTAAAATGTACAATATTGGCTGTGGTATCTATATTGACGGCGAACACAGACAAAGAGCAATGCATTCAGACTTTACTCAATGTTTTGGATAATGCTAACCAGTCCCCTACCGTTCTCGCAATGTGTAGAGTAGCAAAACAACCGAGAATGCATCATGTTACATCCTGTGGGGGACGTAAAAACGTATTGTTTATTGTTGTATTGTTGTTTATTTATGGTTATTTCCTGTCCTGACCGGCCTGACAGTGGAGGTCTGCAGTTAGACCCTCTTGGGTTTTTCATGACCGTATGAACCCTGTATATAATACATTTGTACTCTAAATTGATGTTTAACTCACCACACATGGCTGTTAATGTCAGGAAATCTGGTGCAAACATTCATTTTGTTCATTTCATCTTTGACATAATTAACTTTTAATAATTTTAATTATGTACGAAACTCATACCCACTTGTGACTTCTAAACCGGGGTATGAACTTAACCCTGTGACTTTCAGATCCCTAAAGAAGGCTGCCAGTTGGCCTAGTGGTAACAGTCGAGTCGCCTTTACAATATTAATTCTACTTTATTATATCGATGCTAACAGTAAATTACATCTAATTGACACTGAGATATAAACACTTACTTCTCCATGGCCCTTTTAACATTGTCTTTCAAGTGGACTCCTCCCACCCTGGACAAGGCATTCATCTGAAATTAGAGTAACAATATTTCAGTTTTATCAACAAAAGAAAAAGAAGTAAACAGTGACACATTACACATGACAGAAAAATATGCATAATTATGTTGCTATGACTACAGTTGACCTTACCAGCTTCTGTTTTTCCTCCAGGGAGTCGAGGGATCTACAGTGCCTTGCGAAAGTATTCGGCCCCCTTGAACTTTTCGACCTTTTGCCACATTTCAGGCTTCAAACATAAAGATATAAAACTGTAATTTTTTGTGACGAATCAACAACAAGTGGGACACAATAATGAAGTGGAACGAAATTTATTGGATATTTCAAACTTTTTTAAGAAATAAAAAACTGAAAAATTGGGCGTGCAAAATTATTCAGCCCCTTTACTTTCAGTGCAGCAAACTCTCTCCAGAAGTTCAGTGAGGATCTCTGAATGATCCAATGTTGACCTAAATGACTAATGATGATAAATAGAATCCAGCTGTGTGTAATCAAGTCTCCGTATAAATGCACCTGCTCTGTGATAGTCTCAGAGGTCTGTGTAAAGCGCAGAGAGCATCATGAAGAACAAGGAACACACCAGGCAGGTCCGAGATACTGTTGTGGAGAAGTTTAAAGCCCGGTTGGATACAAAAAGATTTCGCAAGCTTTAAACATCCCAAGGAGCACTGTGCAAGCGATAATATTGAAATGGAAGGAGTATCAGACCACTACAAATCTACGAAGACCCGGCCGTCCCTCTAAACTTTCAGCTCATACAATGAGAAGACTGATCAGAGATGCAGCCAAGAGGCCCATGATCACTCTGGATGAACTGCAGAGATCTACAGCTGAGGTGGGAGACTCTGTCCATAGGACAACAATCAGTCGTATACTGCACAAATCTGGCCTTTATGGAAGAGTGGCAAGAAGAAAGCCATTTCTTAAAGATATCCATAAAAGTGTCGTTTAAAGTTTGCCAAAAGCCACCTGGGAGACACACCAAACATGTGGAAGAAGGTGCTGTGGTCAGATGAAACCAAAATCGAACTTTTGGCAACAATGCAAAACGTTATGTTTGGCGTAAAAGCAACACAGCTCATCACCCTGAACACACCATCCCCACTGTCAAACATGGTGGTGGCAGCATCATGGTTTGGGCCTGCTTTTCTTCAGCAGGGACAGGGAAGATGGTTAAAATTGATGGGAAGATGGATGGAGCCAAATACAGGACCATTCTGGAAGAAAACCTGATGGAGTCTGCAAAAGACCTGAGACTGGGACGGAGATTTGTCTTCCAACAAGACAATGATCCAAAACATTAAGCAAAATCTACAATGGAATGGTTCACAAATAAACATATCCAGGTGTTAGAATGGCCAAGTCAAAGTCCAGACCTGAATCCAATCGAGAATCTGTGGAAAGAACTGAAAACTGCTGTTCACAAACGCTCTCCATCCAACCTCACTGAGCTCGAGCTGTTTTGCAAGGAGGAATGGGCAAAATGTCCAGTCTCTCGATGTGCAAAACTGATAGAGACATACCCCAAGCGACTTACAGCTGTAATCGCAGCAAAAGGTGGCGCTACAAAGTATTAACTTAAGGGGGCTGAATAATTTGTTCGCCCAATATTTCAGTTTTTTATTTGTTTAAAAGGTTTGAAATATCCAATAAATTTCGTTCCACTTCATAATTGGGACCCACTTGTTGTTGATTCTTCACAAAAAATTACAGTTTTATATCTTTATGTTTGAGGCCTGAAATGTGGCAAAAGGTCGAAAAGTTCAAGGGGGCCGAATACTTTCGCAAGGCACTGTATCAAGGAGGTTTAGAGCCTCAACAGCTTACGCTTGTTGAATTTGAGTTGCTTCGTACTTTTCTGCATCCCGTTTCTTCAATGAGCGGATATCCTTACGCATTTCCACTAGCATTTCCATCACTTTTCTCTGAAATTCTAATGCAGTGAAACAAATAATTACCATAATTAGAAATGGTATGTCAAGGCACAACCTACTACTGATAACTGTCATAATTTATCGTCCTTATGTTTTTGTTTGAGAGGCTATTGTTTTTTAATCCAAATAGGGTTTTTTTTCTCAGAACTTTACTTGCATAAAGCTAAAAAAAGGCAAATCCCCTTATTTTAGCACAATTCCTGGATGTTAATGGGATAATACAGCTGCTATTTGATTCCATAAACAGCCAATAACTGACACCTATATTAATTTATGCTATATTGAGATATAAATCATTTATAATATATAGCCTATAAATATTGAGATTTTATTTACAATCTATTTCACCCAGCCATAGTGTACTATGATTATGACATTCCACGATGAGTGAACAAGTCTGGGCTTTCACCACATTAGCCTGCTAACAGATGCCTTGCTGCCGCACACAGCTGACATCTGTCTGGCCGTGTGTATTGGGGAAGAGTAAAAGTAATGTAATTACTAGCAAAAGGAATCATTAAGATTTTATCTATACTACAACTACTCTTATCAATAATCTATATTGGTTTGGTTCTTTATCAATGCTGTTACTGATTCTTTTATATTACTAAGAATTGATTATTTTTAATATATTATAAAATAAAAACATTCAGTACAGGATTAGAATTTATTTGGATTTTAAATACTATTTTAAAGTAAATATTGTTTCTAGAGAAGCAAGAGCAATGTTTACATCAGCAATGTCACTATATAAACTACATAATCATCAAAGAATAAATCATATTGCTGACATCAAGATACTGAGTGAAGTTTAGAAAAAATAAACAACTCAGACATCAGTAGGGGTGGGAATCTCTGGGCACCTCACGATTCGATTACAATTCAGAGGGCTGTGATTCGATTATAAAACGATTATCGATGCATCATTTTTTCTAAATAGGATCCCTGGATAATTACTAAGCATTTCATTTATGCATTAAAATCCAAAAGAAACCTCTCCCAATTAGCTTAAAAAGGACTAGTTTCCATCCCTAATTTACTCCATTAACCTCAGCTCCATGGTCCATTTCATTAACAACCAGTTGTCAGACTCCTCTGAACACTGAAATATAATTATCAGGATGTAACATACAGTATGTGTACAGGACAGAGCTGTACACCAGTTTAGTCTAAGCTTGTACCTGATGTCCTCAACACTTGACTGGTAGGTTAGTTAGTAATGACATACAGCTGATAATTAAGGTTACTTCGTCACTAATTTTGCTAACGTAACAAATAAATATTTTTAGCACCTTTCACAGGACCCAAGGACGCTTTACACATAGTTACAGTGACAGAACAACAAAAAGTAAGTCAGGATTATATGTCTTGGTAAAGAGCTGGGTTTTTAGTAGATTTTTTTTAAAGTGTCCAGACAGGGAGCATTTCAGGGAAAGGAGGTAATTCTAAACCTTCATCCTTCAAGATACCAAGCAATTCATCAATTTGGCTTCTTCCACATTTACTTCGTGTAGCCCAGGAAGCAAGCTTTTCTTGCAAGGTTACCTCGTCTTCTTTTGCAGATTCTATGACTTCTTCAGAATCAGTTGACACATATTCTCTGTATCCAAAATCTGAATCTGCATCACCAATTTCATCTGCTTCATTTAAACAACTACTTCCCTCTTCTGCTAGATCTTCACCTTCATCTTCTACATTACACTGATTAGGATTTAAATTTCCACGGCAACCATCTTCACTGCTGCTACATTCCAGTGCGATTGCTGCAGCTTCTGAGTGGATTTTTCTCCAGCGACTCAGATATGACATACCATGTTCTAAAAAAATGACAAACCCAGCAGTTAAGTCTACATCAAGGAAATAAAAAAAATACAATGTTTTACCACAAGAAAAATCAGAGGGTTAGACATGCATACTAACATACGCTAAGCCTCATCACTACAATGTTGCCAACAATTATTTAAAAGAAGTTTATCACTTAAGCCAGTGTTTCCCCTATCATATGCAGTGCCCACCAGCTACAGCTGTACATTTTGTAAAGAGTACTCTTTACTTTCCATAAAATCTTCACCTATGGAAAGTTATAACTGATTAATGGTTAAAAAGATTTTCAGCAATATCAAAAGTATAATAAGTAAATATCACACATTAGATTGTAAGGACAAAATACAAGGTTATTGTCTACAATGTGGCATTCAGTTTAATTTACATTTCGAGTCAAGTAGAGTAAAGTGTTAAACGTATTACAATGATCTTGATTTTACAGTATCGACGACGTATATTAGTAGACGCAGCTTCCTTACAAAAAGTTACAGCGGGTCTGGATCCAGCTTTCAAAACGTAATTTAAAACGGATGACCAAGTAGTCAACTCCGTGGTCAGTTATAACATCAGACTATCGCAAAATAACTGTTTGCGTTACGAGGGAAAATATATATAACTAGCTAGTCGTCTTGTTTAGACATTCGATGCAATGAATAATACGAAGTTCATAACACGTAACATTAGCCTACAGGAGAAGCCTTTATTTTGACAGATAAGTGCTAGCTTGCTGTGCAAAAAAACTCGTTCATAAAACAACAATACTAAAACGTTCGATTAAACAATCCACATGTTATATTTTTCATTTACTTTGGTTAAGTCGAAGGTCCGCTTCACCGCTGAATGCACACGCGCTCACGCAACCGGGGGAATACTTTCTGTTAGGGGAAATTCAAGTACACCGGGCTTTGGCTGTCTGCTTCAGAGTCGAAAAACTCAGTGCCCGGCGGCGATTTTATTCATGTCACTATTTTTACTAGCTATATTCCACTGATTTTAATCTCTGTAAACTAACTCTTACATCATTGTTATATTAGTATTGCAATGCAGTCAAACTTAAAGTAACGTAATTTTAAGCTAGGTGGGAAAAGGCGCCAGTTCACAAAATCAATTCTGACAAGATACTTGACAATACAAACTCTGTGTGACTGAAAAAAATAAAACTTATAAAGCTTATTAACTAACCAACTTAACGTTCTTATGGCCAAAATTGATATATATTTTCCGTACCTGTACTCGCAGTGACCGTCCAACAAACAATTGTAACCGTCGACGTACAGATGAAAGGTGTCCGATATGGAGTTATATTCCTATCTTTAATCAAGAGCGCATTCTTTCAATTTGAGAGCATTTCTCACTGATATTACGTTCAGATTTTGTAATAATTTCCCTCAAAACCTTGCTCTCACACTCAAATAGTCACTGCTCGCGCTTGGATTTGCTCTGCTTGTGCTCAAAGTTTGTGCTCGCGCTTGGATTTTCTCTGCTTGTGCTCAAAGTTTGTGCTCGCTTTGGATTTGCTCTGCTTGCACTCAAACTTTCTGCTTGGACTCAGATATGTTGTTGTTTGGACAGATTTCCTGCTCTCAGCTTTGAACCTTCTCCTGCGCACTCAGGCTGATTCTGCTCACTTGCAAGTTTCTGCTCTCGGATTTCTCCGCGCGGCTTGGATTTTTTGTGTGTTATAACCCTACAAAAGTCAACAACCAATAGAATGCCAGCTGTAGTGTTGACCAATGAAATGATCCCAACCCTGTTGAGGGTGCGTTCACTTTACTTTAGAACGTCTGTTGAGGGCGGCTGCTCTGTAACCTGACTGTAACCAAGTTTATATATCCCCGCGCCGTTTATAGCTTTATTATAAGTATATGTCAACAATGTGCACAGAATGGTCGACGACTTTCACCTGCACCCGGTCAGGAAACTGGAGAAAGCTTTGAAGTGGGACGTGCGAAGTTATGTCCACAACTACGAGGGTGAGTAACATAACTTAAGCACCTAGCTAGCTAGCTAGCATATGGCCTAGCTTGATGTCCAGAAACAAATAGAGGTGGTTTAATGTACCTAAACAATGATCAATGATTACCAAATTTCTCTCTCATATTGCTCCTCATAACCACTGAAAACTGTCAAAAAAATCTAACCCAAAGTCCAATTATTATGGACGTTATGTGACTGATAACTGATTGATATCTGATTGATCATTGTTTAGGTACATTAAGTTACCACGTTAAGCTTTTTCACGTTAAGCGTTAGAATGTCCCGGCTGCTGTTGAGGGAAACTGTACAGGGTTCTAAATTAGCACCGTTTACCAGCCAAATGCTGGTGAAATATGCAAGTGGCTGGTAGATTTGCTTCACTTACCAGCCAAAAAACCCAATGGTAATCTATTGAATGGCTGGTAATATTTGAACATTCATTAGCCATTTGGCTGGTAGACGAAAAAGTTAATTTTGAAGCCTGAAACTGTAGTCTATAACTTCCTGAGCGACTGATCGTCCATTTTTGCCCCCTTTACATAATAAATATGGCTATGAAATGGAACATGAAATACATAAATGAGGCAATACATATATAGGCATTAGTCATTATAGTTCAATAGCCTAAATACATATGTTTTACTTATATTTATTTCCGGGGACTTTTATTTATTCCGTCTATTTATATGCACGTTATATTCAAAGGAAGTTTAGTTATCTCACAGGCTCAGACTAAAAGCAGCAGCAAGCCTGCCTGACATCAGTGCATAGCATATCACTGCAAAGTAAATAAAATATGAATAAATCACGAGCGCGGTAGATTCCCAGGTCAGCTAGAGCGGTAATCGGCGCTCTGCAGACGGACCAGAGTCAGTCAGCACCGGGGGAGCGAACCGCGGGGACCAAGCTCACAGGGCTGGTAGCTAGCTGCTAGCTAGCTGCAGCAGCTAATATTAGAATATTAGACCCAGCACCGGAGGTCTGATCCCCATGATTTAAAACGAAAATCAAATAACCATTTGTTTTTAATACCTGTTTATAAAATGAAAATCAAATGAACGAAAAAGTACACGGACCCAGTCTGTTAAGTACAATTTCACCACTAATAAAACAGATCTAGAGATGATATGCTTTATTTGCAACTTAAATGTAATTTTTTAATTAATACAAAGCAAACTGAGCAGAAAGAACAAGTATTTTGTTGGTTTGTTTCTCTTCTTCCAGGTGTGACTTAAGTACCCGTTGAGCTGCATCACAGCTGCACTATGTGCATGGACCTGTGCCAGTCAGCACATCACTCACCTGTGTGCAGAGGACAGGCAGCAGTAGCACAAACCAAGAAGGTTGGCAAGTCTGATAATAATGCAATTGTAAAAATAATAATAATATAATAGTAAAATCATGTTACATACACTTATGTTTCTTGCTTAAATTCACAGGGTGCACAACCAGGCCTGGGAGAGAAAAAATTACTGATGTCCACAAAACCAACTCAGAGAAGCTAAGGTAAGATAGTAATGATGTTAAAGCAAGCTATGTACACCTAATATATTACGTGTTGATGTCTATGAATCTGTCTTTAATAGGAGCATACTATACAAAGACAACAGTGGAGAGTTCCTGGATCGGTCTGTCCTCAAAGTGCCAGAGATCTACAAGGACTTCACCCTTTTCTGCACCATCAGCGTATAATCAAAGTGATAAAAGAGAGAACAAATTATTGTTTTCTCTGTTGACATGAATAGGTGCCTGTAATGTCTGTCCATATATTCAATCAATTCAATAAATGTTGATAAGTATCACTGCTATTTCTTAAATCATTGTAGTTTTTCAGAGCAATAAGATACAGATTATTAAAACCATGTTCACATTTGCAACAAATTAAAACCCTGATCAAGGCAAATTGTTTTTTCATGTTCCATAACATTTATAAAAAAAAAAACAGTACAATTAAATTTACCAGAGCTGACACTTGGTAAATAGCTTTAATTTACCTTGTCAAAACAATGAGTAATTCATAACAAATTGCACAATATTTGACACAAAACCTTAAAAGTGTATGGTTCATACTACGGTGAAGCAGTACAATGTGCCTTTAGGATTTACTGTAGCAGGAACATTGATATTGGCAAACATATGACCCAGGTTCAGGTGAGTTTGTGAGCAGGGTTATGAATAAAGATAAGATAGGCCTAGTGTTCACAAGAGGGATGATTCAGGTATGGCAACACAATTTAAGAATAATTCAATTAAATAGGAGGTATGTACAACTAGTAGAAGATAAATTAACTATACAAGAGCAATTAAGGTAAAGTTTTAAGGTGGCAAGCTAAAGTATAGTCAATAGCATGGAGTCAAGTCAACAGTGTACACCAGAATAATATATACTGTGATTAAGTAATGATACTTACTGTTGTCTGTACTAATATAACACAAAAAAATAATAGTGTTTGATGCAGTATGGAGAACAACCAAGTCCCATATGAACCCAAGAGACTTTAAGTGCAGCTGTTGATGATGTTCACTACAAACAAAACTTGCAGATGGTTGTAGTCTGTAGCCAGTCATACAGTAGGTAGATCTGGAGCAGATGGTTGTAGTCTGTAGCAAGCCGTACAGCAGGTAGATCAGGAGCAGATGGTTGTAGTCTGTAGCCAGCCATACAGCAGGTAGATCAGGAGCAGATGGTTGTAGTCTGTAGCCAGCCGTACAGTAGGTAGATCTGGAGTAGCAGGGTGAATTCTAGCTATCATGGGTTGGTGATATGACACACAGATCAACAGGGGTCAAACCCCTCAGCCCCACCTGGATGAAAAGAAAGTAAAACAAAATACTTGTTTTTTCAGTTCAGTTTGCTTTGTATCAATTAAACAAATAACTGCTATTTAAGGAGCAAATAAGAAACCATATCATTTCTAGATCTGTTTTTATTATAGTGATAAAATTGAACTTAACATTACGTTTTATACAGATTGCTATGAATCTATTTTCAAACTAATGTTATATGAAGGAATGAAGACTAAATTCTGATGAACAACAAACAACAGTGATGCAAAAACTGACACAAACAATCCAGTTTCTTGTGTTCTTTCAGTTATATTACAGTTTATGTTTTACTACTGGCTCTAACATGAAATTAGCCAAATCCCAGGAACAATGGTTAACCAAACGAGGAAAAAATACAAAGTAGGGTCATCACATATACACACACTGTCCGTCATATGTCGTTCAATCTAGCTAGCTATACAATAAAGAACATATATTTGTTTCTGGACATCAAGCTAGGCTATATGCTAGCGCCATATGCTAGCTAGCTAGCTAGGTGCTTAAGTTATGTTACTCACCCTCGTAGTTGTGGACATAACTTCATACGTCCCACTTCAAAGCTTTCTCCCGTTTCCTGACGGGTGCAGGTGAAAGTGCGTCGACCATTCTGTGCACATTGTTGACATATACTTATAATAAAGCTATAAACGGCGCGGGGATATATAAACTTGGTTACAGTCAGGTTACAGTGCAGCCGCCCTCAGCAGACGTTCTAAAGTAAAGTGAACGCACCCTCAACGGGGTTGGGATCATTTCATTGGTCAACACTACAGCTGGCATTCTATTGGTTGTTGACTTTTGATAGGGTTATAACACAAAAAAATCCAAGCGCGCAGGAGAAATCCGAGAGCAGAAACTTTGCAAGTGAGCAGAATCAGCCTGAGTGCGAGGAGAAGGTTCAAAGCTGAGAGCAGGAAATCTGTCCAAACAACAACATATCTGAGTCCAAGCAGAAAGTTTGAGTGCAAGCAGAGCAAATCCAAGCGCGAGCACAAACTTTGAGCACAAGCAGAGAAAATCCAAGCGCGAGCACAAACTTTGAGCACAAGCAGAGCAAATCCAAGCGCGAGCAGTGACTATTTGAGTGTGAGAGCAAGGTTTTGAGGGAAATTATTACAAAATCTGAACGTAATATCAGTGAGAAATGCTCTCAAATTGAAAGAATGCGCTCTTGATTAAAGATAGGAATATAACTCCATAGTCCGACAGGCAATTTACTCCGGTATCTTTCCGCTGCAAGACCATAGAGCGTAGGTAGGACTCATTGAGGTAGGACTGCGTAGGAGTCGGATTGTCTTCTTCTTCTTCTTCTTCTTCTTCTTCTGGCTTTCCGGCGGAAGCCTTGCGGCACATTCACAGTGATTGGCTAGAAATGTGTTTAAATTGTTTTTGAACGAGCAACTATGTATTTAAAACACGCGAGCAAGTCAAGTTATTTCAAAAATCTACAACTTTATGAAAATTTATATAATTTGTGCAAGTAGATTTTCTGTTATTATTGTTATTAAATTAATTCATATTATTATTATTATTATTATTATTATTATTATTATTATGTTAGAGATAGACAGATTAAAAGAAAATTATTGGTGATTAAGGGATGGGATGTTCTGGATGCATACGTATGATAAACATGGGCTAATGCCACTCAACCCCTTATGGCCAGGAACACTGAATGCACAATAGATATTTTAATTGACCTTTATTATATTGTTTCTTAGCAAATTAAAGAGGGGTCCCTTCAAGGATTACAGTGCTACTATCCCCAAATGAACTCATTGAAATTAAACATAATAAGTGTAATATCCCAACCATTGATAGATTTCAACATAGATAAAATCTATTTGAGGTTTCAATGTGATTCACCAGTTATAAAAGTTTATCATCAGTGCTTGATTACCAAGCCACAAAAACAGCTTATCATAGGAGGTCCCTCTCAACAACCAAGCCATCAGTGGCCCAGAATAGGTAGGTAGGTCATTGCCTGTCATGTATAGATCAAGTTTGACCCCAAAACACCAAAAGACAAAACACATATTTATAACTGCTTTACTTTAACCAAGCAGTCTAGGAAATCAAAACAGGACTTGCCTTGGTGGCTACCTCAACCACTGCAAGCCAAGGCATATCCCTCTTGGAGGTAGCTGGCTGATCACCGACAACCAACATCTGCCAAAAATATAGCTGATATTGACTGTTCATGTCTAGATGACATCCTGGCAAAGCAACTCTGTATCCGTCTCATATGCAACAGCCCCAGGTTCACCATCAGGTAAGTTGGTGGCGTGTGCCCCAGTACCAACTATGACTGTACTCTCTCAAGGGCTGCACTGCCAATGATGGCTGCCAGATAGGCTGACACCTCTTGTTGTGTGTTTTAGCATTTGTCTGACAGCTATACTGTCATGGCGCAAAGTCCATCATCCATCGTCCATCCATCGTTAACCGCTTATCCTGCGTACGGGGTCCCGGGGGGCTGGAGCCAATCCCAGCTTACATTGGGTGGAAGGGTACACCCTGGACAGGTCGCCAGTCCATCGCAGGGTCACACATAGACAAACAACCACTCACACTCACATTCACACCTAAGGACAATTTAGAGACACCAATTAACCTAGCCTGCATGTCTTTGGACGGTGGGAGGAAGCCGCAGCACCCGGAGAGAACCCATGCAGACACGGGGAGAAATTGCAAACTCCACATAGAAAGGCCACCGCGCCACGGTGATACAGTGGTTGGATTATACATTTTTGCTATGACAAACATGTCAGGGCTATTAGGTGGCCTAGTAGCTCAATTGGTACAACAGATTGTAGCCCTGAAACAACTTCAAATTTGGTCATGGAGCTCTTGAGCGTTTGCGTGTTAGATGTTGAATTACTGACAACCTGCATTTATCTAAGATCAACGTTGTAGTAGCATTGTGACATTTGAGAGATTTTTACAACCGTTGATACGATCTTGAGGTTAATAATGAACCCTAAACCAATGTGTATTGTTGTGCTGTCTTCAAAAGTTTTGGGTTGCTGCTTATAATCACATTGCTTTCAGGTCTATATCCACTTTATTAATTTTGGATCACCACACTCCTGGTGAAGCACTTGTACAACAACTGTTGTTACTTAACCCTAACACCAAAACCTAATACCAACAAAATATCAATTAACGTTGTGTAGACATTACCATTATGACATTTAGCAGACGTTAAGTTTTGGTTTCCTTACCTCATGACTAAAGGTTGGTATTCTACTTCAATAGGACGTTGATACGAGACACTTGGAAGACGTTGGATTTTAGTAACTTAACACCATGACTTAAAACCAACAAAATGTCAACATCTAATGATGTAACTTAACGTTGTGTGGACGTTACCATTATGATGTTAAGTAGATGTTGGGTTTTGGTTCCCATACCTCATGACCAAATGTTGGTATTCTACATCAATGTGACGTTTGCATGAGACGTTTGGAAGACGTTGGATTGTGGTTACTTAACACCATGACTTAAAACCAACAAAATATAAACATCTAATGACGTTGTAACGTAACGTTGTGTAGACGTTATCATTATGACGTTTAGCAGACGTTGGGTTTTGGTCCCTGTATCTCATAACTAAATGTTGGTATTCCACGTCAATATGACGTTGGCATGAGACATTTGAAAGACGTTAAATTGTGGTTGCTTAACACCACAACTTAAAACCAACAAGATATCAACATCTGATGACGTAACGTAACGATGTGTAGACGTTACCAATATGACGTTTAGCAAACGTTGGGTTTTGGTTCCCGTATCATGACCAAATGTTGGTATTCTACGTCAATATGACATTGGCACAAGACGTTTGGAAGACGTTGGATTGGGAAAAACAAAAAAAAAAAAAAAAAAAAAAAAAAAAAAAAAAAAAGATTTTAATTAAAATTTTGTATATTTTAAATTAATAAGGAGATAAAAGAGGGGTTTTTTTTGTTTTGGTATAATAAAAAAATTTTGTTTTTATCGTCAATATACTTTTGCAAGACGCGTTTGGAGACGCTTGTTAGATTGTGGGTTACTTAACACCATGACCTAAAACCAACAAAATATCAACATCTAATGACGTTGTAATTTAACATTGTGTAGACGTTTCCAATATGACGTTTAGCAAACGTTGGGTTTTGGTTCCCGTATCATGACTAAATGTTGGTATTCTACGTCAATATGACATTGGCACAAGACGTTTGGAAGACGTTGGATTGTGGTTACTTAACACCATGACCTAAAACCAACAAAATATCAACATCTAATGACGTTGTAATTTAACGTTGTGTAGATGTTATCATTATGACGTTTAGCAGACGTTGGGTTTTGGTTCCCGTATCATGACTAAATGTTGGTATTCTACGTCAATATGACTTTGGCACAAGACGTTTGGAAGACGTTGGATTGTGGTTACTTAACACCACGACCTAAAACCAACAAAAAATCTATGTCAGTTGACGTCAATACTCTACATCAAGTTGACGTTGGCATTAGACGTTGAATTGATGTTGGAATTTGGTTATCCGACGTCACAACCTATATCCAACCAAAGATCAATGTCTATTGACGTCGGTGGCCAGCTGGGTTGTAGGGCTTTGACTTTTCCCCAAAAATCATATTAGAAGTTCGTTTGTATATTAATATTAATATTCGAATATTTATTAATAATATTTTGACCATTAAATGCCTTCAGTTTAAAAAAAAAAATTAAGTCAGGATTAAACACAGTGTGCTTTCGACAGGAAGTTCGGAGCTTTCACCGTAGCCTACGTAAGTGGTCTGATGTTTATACTCGTGTGCTGGTGTGGGCGGTGTTGCTAACTTAGCGACTTTTTTTCACAAAAGCGACTAGCGACAAATCTGCCGACTTTCTGTAGAAAAGACAGCGACTTTCTGTAAAATAAAAAAGAGTCGCCAGTATTGTCCAGCGAGCACGCAATGTATTTCTCTCCGCCGAAACAGTCACCTCTCTCTTCTGTTGTGTGACTGAGGAGCAGCCCCGCCCCCCCTCTGTGCTCTCTCCTCATGTGCAGCAGCACTGAGCAGGCAGGTAAAAAGGGGAGAAGGGACAGGGTGCGGCGCCGGTGTAGGTAGGAGAGACAGCGGAACGCGACGGGAGAAAGACGCCGCTGAGCTGGCCTGGCCCTGGGCGAGCCTGCTTTCTTTGAGAATTAGGGGGGAATGCACCGCTACCGAGCCACGGCCGAGAGACGTGCGTCGCCGCGACGTGTAGCTAGTTACATTTTGAAATGCGTGAAAAAGCCTCGGAATCTGAACTGAAAACAACGTTTACAAACAAACGCATTTACAAAAAACAATGCCCATAACAGGTTCGAATATTAAGGGCTGGCTAATACTCGTTCGAATATCATTATTTTTTTTTATATTCGAATGATATTCGAATAACGAAGTTCGGAGTCAAAGCCCTATTATGTTGTCAGTTCATTTAAGCCTGTTGTTGTATTGGTCTATAGTTCCTGCACAGTTTAAGTAGGTTAGCTAGTGATTTAGTTGTGTTCTTCACCTGTTAGCTAGGTTTCACGTTGCTTGTAAAGCATCAAAAGAAAGAAGTTGTCTCTGTCCGTGTTTTACAGACACACCTGGGGGGGCGAAGTTTGAAACCAGCATCAGCTTTAAATACGGTCCTAATCTAGTCCTCACTAGCAAGTTTCAAATAATTTCACTGGAGTTACCGTTATTATTTTTCACATGATCAATACCGAATTCAATCTAATTGGATGGGAATATACTGTAGGCTACGTTGCATGTAACGCACCACTACAAGACGACTCGACAGATTCGGCCGCATTCTGCATTAATTTGCGGCAAATAATTGCAGCTTGATGGTGGTAACGTTAGCACTAGCAGTATGGACGGCGACATGATTGAAAATGAAGAAAACAGAGATCCCAGAGATTAGGCAGACAAGCAGCAAGACATTCCCAATCATCCCTGGCCTTATCTGAGAGAGATGTTTGAGATAGGCTAGGAGGCATCAAGTATGACTCCTGGCCAATGTGCTGTTTAACTCTAAAAGTATGGGGAACTTCTTAATTAATCTATGTTTAGTAATTCATATTGTATCCTTTATTTTCTTTCTATATTTGAGCACACACACATACATGTAGATTCCTTTAAATGTTAAGGGGACGATTAAAAAAGAGAAACTGGATCTGTGAATTCTCACAGAATCACAATTGAATTCATATCTTGCTACTCAGTCAGAATCTTATTAAGCTGGAGTCCCAGTCTCTGTCACAATAATCATATATGTGATGTTTGGCAGACATCCATTTAAAATGTAGACAATGGCATATAAAGAGCCTGGTTTTTATGTCCACCGAAGTTTCTCATCTTGCACTCTAGTAACGTGTGTGGTCCAGGTAGCTTTGCATAAAAAGTGGTTGTCATTCGCAAGGCTACTTTTACTCAGAGATGGGAAGTAACGAAGTACAAATACTTCGTTACTGTACTTAAGTAGATTTTTCGGATATTTCTACTTTACTTTACTATTTTTTTTTGTGGCGACTTTTTACTTTTACTCCTTACATTTTAACACAAATATCGGTACTTTCTACTCCTTACATTTTAAAAATTGGCTCGTTACTTTAGTTTTGTATACGAGGTCGTAATGTCGGAGAATAGCGCGGACACGCGCCTCACACCGCGAGCGGGCGCGTGCGCCACACAGAAAAAAGAGAGAGAGACTGCTGTCCGGAGGATAATCAGTTGAGATCGTGTGTGTGCGTCCTTGAGAACTGTAAGTAGTATAACTTATGTTGTCAGTTCATTTAAGCCTGTTGTTGTATTGGTCTGTAGTTCTTGCACAGTTAAAGTAGGTTAGCTAGTGATTTAGTTGTTTGTGTTCTTCACCTGTTAGCTAGGTTTCACGTTGCTTGTAAAGCATCAAAAGAGAGAAGTTGTCTCTGTCCGTGTTTTACACACACACCTGGGGGGGAGGGGGGGCGAAGTTGGAAACCAGCATCAGCTTTAAATACGGTCCTAATCTAGTCCTCACTAACAAGTTTCAAATAATTTCACCGGACTTACAGTTATTATTTTTCACGTGATCAATACCGAATTCAATCTAATTGGATGGGAATATACTGTAGGCTACGTTGCATGTAACACACCACTACAAGACGACTCGACAGATTCGGCCGCATTCTGCATTCATTTGCGGCAAATAATTGCAGCTTGATGGCGGTAACGTTAGCACTAGTAGTATGGACGGCGACATGATTGAAAATGAAGAAAACAGAGATCCCAGAGATTAGACAGACAAGCAGCAAGACGTTCCCAATCATCCCTGGCCTTATCTGAGAGAGATGTTTGAGATGGGCTAGGAGGCATCAAGTATGACTCCTGGCCAATGTGCTGTGTAACTCTAAAAGTATGGGGAACTTCTTAATTAATCTATGTTTAGTAATTCATATTGGATCTTTTATTTTCTGGCTGTATTTGAGCACACACACATACATGTAGATGCCTTTAAATGTTAAGTGGACGATTAAAAAAAAGAAATTGGATCTGTGAATTCTCACAGAATCACAATTTAATTCATATCTTGCTACTCAGTCAGAATCTTATTTAGCTGGAGTCCCAGTCTCTGTCACAATAATCATATATGTGATGTTTGGCAGACATCCATTTAAAATTTAGACAATGGCATATAAAGAGCCTGGTTTTTATGTCCACTGAAGTTTCTCATCTTGCACTCTAGTAACGTGTGTGGTCCAGGTAGCTTTGCATAAAAAGTGGTTGTCATTCGCAAGGCTACTTTTACTTTTATACTTTAAGTACATTTCAAAGCCCGTACTTTGTTACTTTTACTTAAGTAAAGAAGTTAAATCAGTACTTCTACTTTTATCAGAGTATTTTTTAACACAAGTATCTGTACTTCTACTTAAGTATGGGAAGTGAGTACTTTTGCCATCTCTGCTTTTACTTTTATACTTTAAGTACATTTCAAAGCCTGTACTTTGTTACTTTTACTTAAGTAAAGAAGTTAAATCAGTACTTCTACTTTTACCAGAGTATTTTTTAACACAAGTATCTGTACTTCTACTTAAGTACGGGAAGTGAGTACTTTTGCCATCTCTGGCGATGGCCAGGGCTGAGTCTAAAGCACAGTGGTTGATTTTGTATAAGACATGGCATTGAGACCATTGAGCTTTGAACTCACAATCTTCTGGTTCAATAGCAAACACTGATCTCAGTGAGCTATTGTACAGTTGATACTTCTAACTATTTTGGCTATATTTTATTGAGTCAGCTTGGCTTGCCTCAATAACATGACTTTCCTTAACTGGAACTGGACTGATTGTTAATTAGAATCAGGTGTGTTAATGCAGACACATTTAAAATAAGCAGGGTAGCTGTCCACAGCACAATGCCTGATTAGATATATGTGCGATCATCTTGCAATACCATGGGCTCAAACTCAGAACCATTGAGGCCGCAGGAAGGTTCTGATCTCAGGGAACTATTATCTGGGTGATATCACAAGTGGCATCGCAACACCTAGTAGACAAGGAGCAGGGGGGGGTCCACACAAGATGGCGACCGTGGTGGTTGACATGTGCTAAGCTCTGCAACACTAGCTGAGTAATTATGTTATAAGGCCAGCTATTTTGCAACTTGCTCCACTATCAGTTTGAGAGACGTACCGACAAGTAAGGGTTAACTACCAATATAAGAACTTTGACGGACGAAAATAACCCTTTATAGATGACACGTGCTAAGACCGTTCAGTTACCTAGCATACCAAGCTAATAACACAGGGTTCGTGGACCACAATGACAAAGAGAGATGCAAAAACAGGCATAAACGGGGGACTGATAATGGATGTGGACCCAGAAGACTCCTTCCTGATTCTCAATTGTTAGTCCAAACCCAAAGAAAGTGCCAACAAAGATAAGAACGAGGTCTCTAACGCCGACATTCTCAAAGCCATTTTTGAGCTGAAGGAGCATTGAACAATGGATAAATAAAAACTCTGCAGACATCACTGGGGTAAAAGAAGAGATGAAAGGCCTTGGTTTTCAAGCAAAGGAGACGGAAGACAAGGTGAAAAGGCTAGATAAGAGCATTGAAGAACTAAAAGAGAAAACCGAAGAAGGCAAACGCTTCAGCAGAAGATGGTAATGAAGATGTAAGAGAGGAAGTTATGAAGATAATGAGTCAGATTGCACCTGCTGATAAAACCAAGCTCGGATTCTTGGTTGATACAGTATACAGAGTTGTGCGTCCCAGAGATGACAAGACACCGCGTCCGATTATTATACAGTTCAACATGCATACCTTCAGGTACAAGATTTGGAAGGACTTGTGCAATGCTGAAGTTATGAAGAGGCTGAATCTCCGTATTGCATAGGACCTGACACGCTCCGAGAGAGACTAGATGGCAAGGTCCGGTCATCTTCATCTATGGTGTGAAATTTGCTCCATAAAATCTTCACCCAGTATTAGGTTGTCAACAATCAGGCAAGTAAATGTTTGACAAGTGGACAATTAAGTAGCCTGATGTTAATCAGGTCTTAAAACAGTTCAACATCTTGTTTCTTACGCCCAGTGTTCAGGGTATTTCTAATCAATACCAAAGGTTAAGGGTTCCTATTAGCTCTTATCTTCTGTTTACTTTATTTGTAGGCATCCAACCTGTGTTTTTATCTTTTATTTTTATTTACTTATATATCCTTTACTGATTGTATGGCAAACACTACTTTCATTAACCTTAAAGTGGTTTCTCTCAATGTCAAAGGCATACGGAACATCTCTAAAAGGAAAGCTATTTTTCTATTCTGTAGACACTCTAATGCAGATAAACATTTTCTACAAGAGACTCACTCATGTGATGATGATGTGTTGTCTTCCCGTCAACCTTTTTTCTAAGTTTTTGACGCCTTTTTTCACAGTTTGTTTTTGCTTTTTCCAATGTTTTAAATTGTTAAATTTTTCTTACACATTTTCAGTGCTTATTTCTACGTCCCATATTTTCTGATAACAAAAATTGAAAACTGGTCAATGTGATCCAAAGTCAACACAAGAGTTAAAGGGAAACTTCACCGATTAGCATTAAGCTTTGTATCAGTAGAAAACTTGGTAGTATTTTTGAATGACCATGCTTCCCTCCCTCATGTCCCCCTGAGAGGGGAGATCTCTGTATTGTGGGTCTGGAAAAAAGCCTCAGATGCCGTCTTTTTCCAAAGAGGAAAAAACGAGTGTCAGCCATCTTGAATCCTTGCTTAGCTTCTCAGCAGGAGCAGGTACTGTTCATCCCGACGGAAATTTTAGAACAACAATTATGGTACGCAATACTCCACACACTACGCAAGCTTTGCCTGCACGGAGACCAGCGGTGGTGCTCGATTCCTGTGGCCGGTAAAGTGACCTCATCAGCGGGGAGCGTTGAACGAGTGTGCCGGTGGAAAGCTAACACTAGCCAGCCATCTGTTCACCAATCCTGCTTGCAAGTGTCTGCTCATTAAACAAACTGGACTACATCCAACTTCAACAAAACTCCCAACGTGAGTTCAGAGACTGCTGTGCTGTGTTTTTGTTGTTGTGGAAATATTGCTGTGGACAATCCAGCCTGCTGCTCTGTCACCGGGTAAGACTACTAGTGGCGGTGGGCTGTGTTACCCCGGACTGCCTGTTGCAGAAATGGGGTGATTTGTATCCAACTAACTGCTAACTGCTGCTGGAGTTTGTGACTGTAAAATGCCGACAATTCTAGCTACATCCCACGCAAATGTACGGCTGTGTTTATACTCAATGTTTATACCACAGCCCACCAAGAGCTAATGCTAGTAGCTATGTGTTAGCCTTCTTTTATTACATGGCTTGGTTGAATTCTAATGTAGAATGTGGTCTGTTATTTCTTGATAACAGACCGTTGCTAAGGATAACACACCGTTGCCATGCATAGCAGAGCGTTGCCATCATAGATATAGAACTTGTTCTATATTTTTTCGTGTATAAGGTTGAAAACGACAATAAAACACACTTGTTGAGTTGATCGTCTCACTGTCTGTCTGTAAAGGGTAGGCGTGGCTTGGGAGTGGTCTTATACAGCAGCAAAGCAAGTGCATTCTGGGATTTGGTGTCTTTCATCCATATGAGCCAAAAACACATTTTCTGGCTTATCTCGGCCTAGAAGGCACCAATTTCAATTTTCTTTTCACCTTTCTACTACATTAGTGACCCAATTTAAAGATATATTCATCTTTCCAGCGGTGAAATTTCCCTTTAAGTCATGCTTCTAATCACTCAGCAGGAAGAATCCCACCTTTCTAAAGAGGGTAGATGGATTATTCTGATTCTTAGAGTGAATAATGTGATTCTGGTGTTAAATAATATATATAGACATAATAACAATGCTTTGGCAAAAAACATGTTTACTCAACTAGCAGCAGAGTTAAAAAAGTTGGAGAAATACAAAGATGCTCATTTAATCATTGGTGGTGACACAGCAGATGACCAAAAGAATTTCCTAACTCAAGATTTAAACCTGTATTACATTTGTGTGAACAACTTAATGTTAGTGGCTCTCTACAATCTCAAATTGATTTATGGTTATTATCCTGCTCTACTTTGCAATTTGTTTCTGAAACATTTCACAGCTATGCCCCTTTTTCATATCACAAAGTGATAGTCGTCACTTTTACTAATCCACAAGAACAAACCAGAAAATCTCGTGGTTTCTGGAAATTTAACTGTAATCTATTGAATGATTAAGCCTTTTGTAAATCAGTGGAAGCTACTGCATGTGACATTTTCAATTGCAATGATCTTAGTAATGTTCAAAAATGGGAATTTTTCTTAATTTAAAAATCAGAGAATTGGCTATTAAAGGTCCAATATGTAACATTTGTACTATTTACATTTGTAATAAATCCAAAAATGACACCAATGCCTCATCAGATATTAAGGAAACATGTTAAGCTGAAATACTATCTTTTCTGACAACAATGCTAATGTCAGTATTTTTTCTTTTTGAAATTTACATTCCGTGACGGAATTTCTGTTTATGTTTTGATCTGTGTGTTGTTATCAACGGCCCAGTTTGACAGCCAGGCCGGGTTGCCAGATATAACTGTAAAAACGTCAACCCAGCACGCTCGTTTTTTACGTGTAAATGTCACGTTATTTTCTCGGGGAAAGGACGCCGGGAGGCGGCCGAAAAGGAAGCTCCATAAGCCGGGAGGCGCCCGCGAGGCGGCCCGCTGGGGACGCGCTGGATGAGGCGGCCGGGAGGCGGCCGATTCGTGTTGTCCGCCACGTAAAAACCGACAAAAACGTCTCCGTGAACACGTATCAATAGATTAAAATAACGTCACATTTACACGAACTGCCATGAGACCGGGCTGTTCAGTCGGCATGGTGGTGGTATTTTTAGCGGTTCCTATTGTAATTCTAAGCCGAGGAAGTGTGCCTGACTGGCGTGTGGAGAGGACGGTGAGGCTGTTGTGTTTTTAGCGGTTCATACTGTAATTTTAAGCCGAAAAAGTGTGTCTGTCAGTTGCTTACAGAGCTCCGCGTGAGCACGGGCTTTTATGACTGTCAATATAGCCAGCATCTAACGTTAGCTACTCCGTTGTGCTGTGGAGTAATGTCTGGCTATGTGAGACTAGCATCTAACGTTAGCTACTCTGTTGTGCTGTGAAGTAATGTCTGGCTATTTGAGACTAACATCTAATGTTAGCTACTCTGCTGTGCTGTGGAGTAATGTCTGGCTATGTGAGACTAGCATCTAATGTCAGCTACTCCGCTGTGCTGTGAAGTAATGTCTGGCTATGTGAGACTAGCATCTAACGTTAGCTACTCTGCTGTGCTGTGAAGTAATGTCTGGCTATGTGAGACTAGCATCTAACGTTAGCTACTCTGCTGTGCTGTGGAGTAATGTCTGGCTATGTGAGAAAAGCGTCTAGCAACATTGTTGTGAATGCTGCGGTCTCAGCCTGGCAACCTCCGTGAACTTCGAGTCTGGGCAGGAGGGGGCGGGGGAAACGACTCTCCACTTCTCCCAACCCTCGCCTCCTACTGGAGGTCTCCCTGTCATGGCAGGAGATAACCCTTCCTCTGGGGGCATTAGTTGACTCCGGTGCCGACGAAAACTTTTTGGACCTAGATATCGCTAAACAGCTCGCCATTCCGTTCATCCCCCTGGACACGCCCGTTCACGCCATCAGTCTCAACAACCAGTCACTCACCACCGTTACCCATCGCACTCCCCCGCTCCAGCTCCTCACCCCCGGTAATCATCATGAATCACTCCCCTTTCACCTCATCTCCTCTCCTGCGTCCCCCGTTGTTCTTGGTCTCCCCCTGGCTCATCTCTCACAACCCCAATGTGGACTGGGCGCGGGGAAGATCAGGAATTGGAGCAACCATTGTCACGCGTCCTGTCTGTTGTCCGCGCCTGCCCCCGGTAAGTCCGCTCAGCTTCTCACTCCCCCGGCTCCCCCTGATTTGGCACTTGTTCCCCCTGAATACCATGACCTGGCTCAAGTGTTTAGCAAGGAGCAGGCTTTGTCATTACCCCACCACCGCCCTTATGACCCTCCATAACCTCCTTATGGCTCCATAACCCTCCTTCCGGACGCGCCTTAGAAACGCCTACCATCTTGTGCGGATCCGGGAGGGGGACGAGTGGAAAACGGCTTTTAACATGCCGTTAGGCCACTATGAATATTTGGTGATGCCGTTTGGCCTCACTAACGCCCCCGCCATTTTCCAAGCCCTCGTTAACGGCGTCCTCCGTGACTTCCTACATCGGTTTGTTTTTGTCTACCTCGACGACATCCTGATCTTCTCCCGTGACCCAGTCCAACACACTGAACATGTCCGTTTAGTGCTACAGTGGCTTCTGGACAACAGGCTGTTCGTCATGGCAGAGAAATGTGAATTTCATGTCCCGTCTATACAGTTCCTGGGTTTTATCATTGAGAGTGGGCGGCTCTGCGCAGACCCAGCCAAAATCCAAGCCGTAGCAGACTGGCCCACTCCCACCTCCGTTAAACAATTATAGCGCTTTTTGGGCTTTGCCAACTTCTACCGTCGTTTCATCCGTAACTACAGTTCCCTGGCCGCCCCTCTCACTCGACTCACCTCCCCTTCAGTTCCCTTTATCTGGTCTCCCGACGCCGCTGCAGCCTTCTCTCTCCTCAAGGCCCGGTTCAGCTCCGCCCCAATCCTCACTAACCCTGACCCCTCTCTCCAGTTTGTGGTGGAGGTGGACGCCTCGGACATGGGCGTTAGGGCCACCCTGTTCCAGCGTTCGCCCTCTGACCACAAACTCCATCCCTGTGCCTTCTTTTCCCGTTGCTTGACCCCCTCTGAGCAAAACTACAGCGTGGGAGACCAGGAGCTGTTGGCCCTGGAGGAGTGGAGGCACTGGCTGGAGGGCGCCGGAGAGCACCCCTTTCTGGTTTGGACCAACCATAAAAACCTCTCCTACATTCAGACTGCCCAGAGACTTAACTCCCGCCAGGTACGGTGGGCCCTGTTTTTCAACCGGTTTAACTTCACCCTGTCGTACCGCTCAGGATCCCACAACGTCAAACCTGACGCTCTGTCCCGTCTCCACTCCTCTGAGGACCCGGTTGACCAGCCTGACCCCATCCTCCCCCGTTCCTGTCTCGTCGCCTCCTTGGTCTGGGAGGTTGAGTCCGCCGTCCACCGTGCTCAGGCCAAGGATCCAGACCCTGGTACCGGTCCCCCTAACCGCCTCTAGGTCCCTCTGAGCGCCCGCTCCCAGGTTCTCCAGTGGGCGCACGCCTCAAAATTCAGCTGCCATCCAGGAACTGCCAGGACCATGTTCCTGCTCCACCAACGATTCTGGTGGTCCACCATGGATAAAGACGCCGGGATTTTGTGGCGGCTTGTGAGGTGTGCGCCTGCTCCAAAGCCTCCCACCAACCGCCCGCCGGTCTACTCCGCCCCCTCCCGGTCCCCGGTCGGCCCTGGTCTCACATTGCTCTGGATTTTGTCACTGGCTTGCCCAATTCCCATGGAAACACGGTCATTCTCACAGTTGTTGACCGATTCTCCAAATCCATCCATTTCATTCCTCTGGCCAAACTACCCTCGTCCATGGAAACTGCCCGCCTGTTGGTCCATCACGTTTTCCGCCTCCACGGCATCCCCCTGGACATTCACATCACAGGTCTGGAAGTCCTTCTGCCAAGCCCTCAGCACCACGGTCAGCCTGTCGTCTGGTTACCACCCTCAGACCAACGGACAGACCGAGCGGGCGAATCAGGACCTGGGGGCGGCTCTTAGGTGTGTGGCATACCGTAACCCTTCGTCATGGAGTTCTCACCTCCCGTGGGTCGAATACGCTCATAACTCCCTCGTCAGCGCTGCCACTGGGATGTCGCCCTTCATGTGTGCCATGGGGTTCCAGCCTCCATTGCTCCCAGCCCTGGAAGAAGAGGTGGCAGTGCCGTCTGTCCAGGTCCATCTGCGTCGGTGTCGACGGGTTTGGAGGGAGGCCAGGGCTGCTCCAGCGCACAGCTTCCCGGAATAAACGCCTGGCAGACCGCCACCGGACTCCTGCTCCTGTCTTCCGGCCTGGCCAGAAAGTGTGGCTTTCCTCCCGGGACCTCCCTCTCGTAACGACCTCCAAGAAGCTCATCCCCGGTTTGTGGGACCCTATACCATTGAGGCCGTCGTGAACCCCACCGCCATCAAACTCAGGCTCCCACCTCACTTCAAAATACATCCTGTCTTCCACGTCTCCACCGGTCTCCGCCCCAGTGGCAGCGCCTCCTCCTCCCCGGATCATCGACGGCCATCCGGCCTATACAGTACGCCACCTCCTGGACATGCGACGTAGGGGCCGGGGCTACCGGTACCTTGTGGACTGGGCCGGCTACGGTCCGGAGGAACGGTCCTGGATTCCTGCCAGCCAGATCCTCGACAACACACTCATGGAAGACTTCTACAGGGCCCACCCGGACAAGCCTGGTGGTCCGCCTGGAGGCGTCCTTTGAGGAGGGGGTACTGTGATGGTTGGTGTCTGCTGGCTGTGAGTCTGTTTATTTTTCTCTGGCTGTCAGTTTTTTTTTCTGTTTGCTCTGTCTCTCTCCCTGTGTCTCTTTTTGCTCTCCCTCCTCCCCTCCTGTCTGCCTGCCGGATGACAACGCACACCTGCTGCCAATCACCATCGCTGCTCTCCTGCCACACACACCTGCCAGCCATCCACAATCAAGCATAGTACTTCAACTCCGGCCCTACAGACCATCTCCGCTGAATCGTTGTCTCAGCTACATTGGTGACACTATTAACCACGAAGCTTTTTCTGCTCCTACGTGGGTCATTCTCATGTAACCATTAAAATACCATGGCAGTAATGATTTTAAACATAAAACATGTAATTTATTAAGGTAACAAAATATCATAATAAAGATAACAGTGTTGTCTACATTGTGCAAGGACTGATTTCAGCATAAGAATTACATATTTTTGTATTTTATTGCATTTTCTGCAGAAATTCTCATTACCGCAACACGTCCAGCTCTTTCTGAATTTATGTTATGTTGTAATTTAAACAGATCAAAATGAAAATATTTCTGAAAGAATTACAGATGTTCTACTATGTTTTCAAATGACAGAAAATCATTAACTTAATATTAATATATAATAATAATTTAAAAAATACTTAAAAAGTGAAGTGTCTATGGCTGATTTTCTCATCCTCCGCAACATTTTTCAAAAGAGTGTTTACACACACAAAGATAATTTTAAATAAAGTTTTATTTTGAATGAAGCAACACATCGGACAGAACCTTCAAAATGGCTACCAGGTAAGTAAATATTTTTACATACCCCAGTTAAAAGTTAAATATGTTCTTGTCGGACTGCATATACGACAGTATTGATTATCATTACCGAAACATTAGTTTCCACTTTTTAGAAAATGCTAAGATTTCTAAAAAATCTGTGAAACTGTACATCTTTAATGTCTAATTATGTATATTGAGAAATATTTTTGCTTAGTCATCATGACTTTTCTATTGTTAGCAAAACATGCTAACGTTCCTCATCCTCCGCAACACCATTCTCACTTACCACTACAATTTAAGGCCAGTTGCGGTAAAGAGAAGTAATGTTTTGGTAATGAGAATTGAATGTACAGTATATAAATTAACTATATATATAAAAATATTTTTTTTTTCTTTATGTCCAATTTCATTACAGACAGTCAGCAAGTGACAAAAAGAAAGCTTTAGTGAAAGCTAGGCTGACAAAATTTAGAGAAAAGGTTTACACCAACCTAGAACGGCTTGAAGAGTACAGACGGAAGGAGAGAGAGAGGTTAGGGTTTGGAGAGGTTACAGCAAGATTCATTAGCATATTCACCTAATACTGCCCGCCCACTTTTAAAGGGAAACTCGTTTCTTTTCAACCTGGACCCTATTTTCCTATGTTCTTGTGTCTGTAACTGGTGTGAACAACACTCTTTGAAGTTGGTCCTGTATTGAGCGAGAACGCTGTAACTGGCAGCCGTGAACCAGGCTGCAATGTTATCCTATGGGGCAAATGTGCGTCTTTAATTTCGCCACCTACAAGTGCTGCTTTTGCCACTGACGGGTACAGACTATTATTCTAAGTGTCTGTTACCATTATCAAAAGGATACCTACAGAGATAGACCTTTTTTTTATAGAGTAAAATCCTCTTTATTTAACCAGAAACAGCTCAAAGAGGGCCATTGCTGAACCCACCAAACTCCATTTAAATAATCAGTACTTTTAGTGTGTATAGAGCCGGCATATTTTTACATGTAAATGCGTGAATTAAGGAATTATTTCAACCAAACCAGAGTGGTGATTGTTGGAACAGTGGAAAGACGAAGCAAAATAGCTTTTCATAATTTTATTTTGTACCCTGTCCACTCTGAATGAAGTGTTTTATTATAATAAAATTACTGTTTATCTACATGGAGTCTGGTGGCTTTAGTGATAGCGATCTCAGGAATCTTTATGTTAAAAAAGAAGGATATTACTCTCTAACAAAATGTCTATCTCTGCAGAGATCTTTCTAAAATGTTGTCAAACACTCAAAATAATAATAGTAGTAAATTAACGATGCACAATTGCCCATTATGTAACATTGCAGCTTGTTTCGCTGAGTGCCGACTGCAGGGATCTTGCCAAACACCGGACCAATTTCATGTCGCTCAGACCCAAAACATAGGATAATATGGTCCAGGTTGAAAAACAAACAAAGTTATCCTTTAATAGTGTTGTCCTCCGTATATTTTAGCTAGCTAGCTAGTTAGTCCTTTTTATCATTAGCTAGCTAGAGCAGATGAACAGTCTTTCCCTGAGAAATGTCCGGCTATAATGCTTCATTAAATAAAAATGAATGTTGAGAGGTTGTCAGATTTCAAGTTAGCTGTAAGTGCTATCTTCTTGTTAGCCTATATATTTAGCTAATGCTAGTGTCATTCATGCTCTGAATACATGTAACAATCAGTAATTGTCTACAGTTGAACACGCTTTGCAATCAGCATTTATTAATGACTGAGTGTAACCTTTTTTAAAAACAATTTTCAGTTGCCTCTCACCAAGATTACACACACACACAAACACACACACACACACGCTAGGATGACATGTCCATAACAGTAAGATTTTCCCTTGTTTTGAAATATTCTCATTTAATTGCATGCCTCCTTTCCATTTCCAGATATAAAAAACGAAAGCAAAGGGGTAACTTTAAGACAACTTCAGATCTGACAAAGAAACAACATGAAAAGAAAAAAAAACAGTGGCGGGAAAACTCAAAAAAGTATTCCAGAAGAAAGAAACAGTTAGAAGCTGTATTAGATATGACACCATCAAGCGATGAAGATACTCTTCAACAAGTTCAAGAACCAAATGAAGATACAGCCTCCCCAAGAGAACAGTCATTTTCACCTCAGCAGGTAAATGTCACTGCCATCAATGTAACTCCTAAAAGAAAAGAGAGACCTCTACAGACATCTACCCCAAAGGCATCACAGAAAAAGAGGAACAGAAGAAAGAAAACACTGTCAAAAGTGAGGTCAAAGTTACACTACACAGAACAGAAGCTTGTGGAGAGGACCCGAGAGATGGTTAACCTAAAGAAAAGATTAAAAAGACTTGAGATGATGGTCATGAAGAAGCAAGTCATTGTCAACACGGAAAGCAGAGCGGTTCAGAAAAAAACTACAAATAGAGTTCCTCAGAGAACATTACCCAATAACAGCCAAAGAAGATTAATGCACACACGTGTCAGCCACTTCCTTCATCAAGATGATGTCTCCGTTGTAATAAATGGGAAAGCCGGGGAAATTCGGAGAAGAGGCCAGATATTCCGTAAGAGAGCCTTAACAGACACTATGGCAAATCTTCATAGAAGATTTCTGTCTGAAAATCCAAGGCACAGCCTTTCCAAGGCTCAATTCTTTAAGCTAAGGCCATTTTGGATTGGCCAGCGGAGAGTCACAGAGAGAGAAACATGTGCTTGTAAAATACATGAAAACTTTGGCTTAAAGATAAAGAAGCTGCACCAGCTTGGGGTCATAGAAACGTCATCCCCAAGGGACACTGTACAGGCCAGTGTGTGCAGTGACAATGACCTATCCTGCATGTACAGGACGTGTGGCAATTGCAAGCACAAAACATTTCACACAACACTGGATCCATCAACAAAAGAAAACATCATTGTATGGGAGGAATGGGTCAGTAAATCTGTGCCATTAGCAAAGAAATGCAAAGATGGGTCCACTGAAGAAAAGGAAGTGAGGAATGTGTTTCTAGAGAAGAGGCATACCTCCATTGAAAAGCTGGTGGACCTCACATGGGACCACCTCTCAAACTTTTCAAGACACATTTATAACATCAAGCACCAGTTTGAAAGACTGAAGAGATTAAGAGAGACCCTGACCGAGAATGATGTAGTGGTTCACATGGACTACAGTGAGAACTACACTTGCAAATACACCAGGGAGATTAAGGAAACTCACTTTGGAGGTGGCAACCAGCAGGTAACCCTTCATACCGGAGTTATTTATCTTGGAGGGGGCAGGGTGGAGTCATTTGCATCGTTGTCAGCCAGTCTTCAGCACAACGCCACAGCCACGTGGGCTCACCTTGACCCAGTACTGAAAAGCATAAGAGAAGAGCATCCAAATGCCAGGAACATCCACTTCCTCTCAGATGGGCCCACAAGCCAATATAATCGTAATCGGACCAACTTCTACCTTGCCTCAACAGTGCCATTCATAAGAGGATTTAAGCATGTTACATGGAATTTCACAGAGGCGTCCCATGGAAAAGGTGCTCCTGATGGAGTGGGCGGCGCCCTGAAAAATCTGGCCGACAGAATTGTGTCCTATGGTACCAGTATACCCGATGACAACACCCTCTTTGAGCAGCTGAAACTCAATTCATCTGTGAGGCTCTTCAAAATAACAGAGGAGGACATCAAAACAAGTAGCGAGCGATTAGTACCGCCCTACCTGAAGGCAGTACCTGGAACAATGGGAATTCATCAGGTACGTCAGTTAAAAACATTTTCAAACTAAATGTCAACAGGCTTAAGAAACTTTACCTAATAAAAAAAAGAGAAAAATGCACCTTTATACTTACATGGGTTGTATCCTTTAAACTGTAAAGAGATTTTTTTTTAATTTTGATATGGAAATTAAGTTAGTTACTTTTAGTTACTGTTCAAGCTATTAATGTATAATTAAAGTTGCTTAAAAGAGAAACGTGTGTGTGTATATATATATATATATATATATATATATATATATATATATATATATATACAGTGCCTTGCGAAAGTATTCGGCCCCCTTGAACTTTTTGACCTTTTGCCACATTTCAGGCCTCAAACATAAAGATATAAAACTGTAATTTTTTGTGAAGAATCAACAACAAGTGGGACACAATCATGAAGTGGAACGAAATTTATTGGATATTTCAAACCTTTTAAACAAATAAAAAACTAAAATATTGGGCGTGCAAAATTATTCAGCCCCCTTAAGTTAATACTTTGTAGCGCCACCTTTTGCTGCGATTACAGCTGTAAGTCGCTTGGGGTATGTCTCTATCAGTTTTGCACATCGAGAGACTGACATTTTTGCCCATTCCTCCTTGCAAAACAGCTCAAGCTCAGTGAGGTTGGATGGAGAGCGTATGTGAACAGCAGTTTTCAGTTCTTTCCACAGATTCTCGATTGGATTCAGGTCTGGACTTTGACTTGGCCATTCTAACACCTGGATATGTTTATTTGTGAACCATTCCATTGTAGATTTTGCTTTATGTTTTGGATCATTGTCTTGTTGGAAGACAAATCTCCGTCCCAGTCTCAGGTCTTTTGCAGACTCCATCAGGTTTTCTTCCAGAATGGTCCTGTATTTGGCTCCATCCATCTTCCCATCAATTTTAACCATCTTCCCTGTCCCTGCTGAAGAAAAGCAGGCCCAAACCATGATGCTGCCACCACCATGTTTGACAGTGGGGATGGTGTGTTCAGGGTGATGAGCTGTGTTGCTTTTACGCCAAACATAACGTTTTGCATTGTTGCCAAAAAGTTTGATTTTGGTTTCATCTGACCACAGCACCTTCTTCCACATGTTTGGTGTGTCTCCCAGGTGGCTTTTGGCAAACTTTAAACGACACTTTTTATGGATATCTTTAAGAAATGGCTTTCTTCTTGCCACTCTTCCATAAAGGCCAGATTTGTGCAGTATACGACTGATTGTTGTCCTATGGACAGAGTCTCCCGCCTCAGCTGTAGATCTCCGCAGTTCATCCAGAGTGATCATGGGCCTCTTGGCTGCATCTCTGATCAGTCTTCTCATTGTATGAGCTGAAAGTTTAGAGGGACGGCCGGGTCTTCGTAGATTTGTAGTGGTCTGATACTCCTTCCATTTCAATATTATCGCTTGCACAGTGCTCCTTGGGATGTTTAAAGCTTGGGAAATCTTTTTGTATCCAAATCCAGCTTTAAACTTCTCCACAACAGTATCTCGGACCTGCCTGGTGTGTTCCTTGTTCTTCATGATGCTCTCTGCGCTTTACACTGACCTCTGAGACTATCACAGAGCAGGTGCATTTATACGGAGACTTGATTACACACAGCTGGATTCTATTTATCATCATTAGTCATTTAGGTCAACATTGGATCATTCAGAGATCCTCACTGAACTTCTGGAGAGAGTTTGCTGCACTGAAAGTAAAGGGGCTGAATAATTTTGCACGCCCACTTTTTCAGTTTTTTATTTGTTAAAAAAGTTTGAAATAGCCAATGAATTTCGTTCCACTTCATAATTGGGACCCACTTGTTGTTGATTCTTCACAAAAAATTACAGTTTTATATCTTTATGTTTGAGGCCTGAAATGTGGCAAAAGGTCGAAACGTTCAAGGGGGCCGAATACTTTCGCAAGGCACTGTATATATATATATATATATATATATATATATATATATATATATATATATATAATTACTATTCTTCTTTCCTTAAGCTGACAGCAACAAAACCAGGCCTTATCCAAACCCGAGAAGTTTCTTGCTTTTGTGATTTTTGCCTGTCGATGCTTCAGCCCAAAGATGTTTGACTTACGAGACAATGTAGATTTGGAAAAAGAGAATGTTGAGCCAGTTTTGGAAGTTGGCAAATGGGTCCTCGTACAATACGACGGAGAACTGTTTCCTGGCATAATCACACAGGTATGTACAATTATTTGTTAGTATGGACATGTCATGTTTTTACTGGTATGTCCTACTACATATTTTTGTGTTTTACTTTCTTTCCAGATTGCCGATGGTCAATACGAGGTTGACACAATGAGTTGTGCTGGACCAAACAAGTTCTTCATTCCATCCATTCGATTTGAGGGAGAAAAAGTCTGGTACTACTTTGAGGACATAAAAGCCATTATCCCAGAGCCACAACCTGCCACCTCCTCAGCTTGACACTTCTGTGTGTTGCCTGAGATCTGGGCAAAACACACAAACAAGTGTGTGTAAAGGCCATTTTACAGTTGTGCGGAGGTTCCACGCAGAGCTCTCGCTGTAGCCTAAGTAAGAGGCCTGATGTTTATACTTGTGCGCTGGTGTGTGCGTCGAGCCGACGTGTGTGTCTGTGTGTGTGAGGAGTGGGTGATAGAATGAGGGAGAAGTGAGAGAGTGATGGCGATTAGCTTCAGAGTGAGTAGTGACTATAGAGTCATAGTGAGAGAACCAAAGTGTCTCCCCTGTTCTTTCTGACCACGGTGGGAAATCTGGAGCAGGAGAAGTTAACCCTCTCCTTGATTTCATGTTGTTTATGGAGAAGGAGAACCAGGAAATGAGTCGGGGGGGGAATGCAACCCTACCAAGCCGCGGCCGAGCGGTGTGCATCGCTGCGACGTATAGTTAAATTTTTCAAGAGGTGCACGTCAGAAAAAAGCAAAAACAGGATAAACAGCTAAATATGGCTTTATTTTTGTGACATCTCTTCCTCACTGTTATGTATTTTTCATTGTGCCATGTTTTTCAATAAAAATATCTTATAAAAAAAAAAATACGTCAGGCTACGGCGTAGGGTCCGGCGTAGACGCAGAGGGGTCTGCGGGGCTACGCCATCGATTTTACACACGACAATAAAATGGCCTTAAAACTGCACTTAAAAAGGGAGATAAGTGTTTTCCCTAGGTTTACTGATTTAGCCTGGCAGATAGGATGGGGGAGGATGGGGACTGATACCACTGCACCATGTGTTTTCAACATAACACTTGCATTAAATATAATCTGTATACTTATAATACTTTTCGTATTAAGTAACTTTACATTGCCATGGTAAAGTGGTTTGTGTCAAGCACATGTTCTAAATTTGCACTGTTCTAATGTTTTAGTATGTTGTTTTTATGTGTTCTCTTTTTTGTGCTTTTGAAACACTGCAAAAAAATGGAGTTTGTATCCATGATTGTCCTAATGTTATCTCATGTATTGTCGTATATTAAATTTTATGTTTTTAACCATACCTCAGTCTTAGTATATTTATTATCATTACCGAAACTATCAACCTCATTTCCGAAATCTATGTATCATTACCGCAACAAGTGGTCATTTAAAGTTTATTTAATTAAAACAAAAATAATAGTTTGCTTCTAAATGCATGTGCATAATATATAGGTTATATTTGTTCAGTTTTGCTGGATTATTTTGAAAACATTTCAGGTTTTAATGAAATATTAAAATAATTAGGTTATAGATTGCAGAAGGTGTTGCGGTAATGAGAAAAATCTGTCAAAATCACATAAAAATGTTAAACTAAAAATGTATATTATTTCAGACTTTTAAGTTACTGTGCATGACTGTTAATAATGAGTTTTAAAAAATGTGAAATTGTATTAGCTTTCCACATAGACTTGACATTTTCAGACAGTTGCGGTAATGAGAATTCTAAGGAATTGTTTGGGAAAATATGTTTTAAAAAGGTGTTAAATTGTCATTACATTTTTTTTATTAATGCTCATGAACACTTCAGACCGTACGTTTAATCCCCAAAAAGGAAATAATCTGATGCAAGTCTTTTTTTAAATGTCATCTTTGTAATCTTTAAGAACAAGATTCGTGAGAATCACCCACCTGTCCTTGTGTTTCTTTGTCTTACCCCTCTTTGTGTTTGTCTCCGCAGTGTTCACCTCCAAGCCTTCCATATCCAGTCAGCTGGCCTCACCATCCAATCCTCCTCTCACGGCACCTTGCTCCATCCTGCCTCCGTCTCCCCATCCAGCCAGCCCCTCCTCGGCTCCTCTGCTTCCCCACTCCAGTGTTTCCTCCTCGGGTCTTCGGCCCCGGTTTTCCCGAGCTCCCTGGCCATCCTAGGTTTTCCCTAGGTGTAATAGATAAACTAGATAAAGATCATCTTCTGTTAGAAAACTGTGAGACCTATAACGTTGCTAAATGTAGATTACAAAATACTTTCACTAATTCTTGCCAGGTCATTTCATGAATGAAACTCAAACTGGCTTTATGGATAATCGGCATATAAGCTGTAAAATTAGGTTTATTCTTGATCTAATAGATTAAACTGAATATGTGGAATCTGATGCTGTGATTTTATCACTGGATTTTTATAAGGCATTTGACACAATAGAGCATCAATTCTTATTCAGGTCACTTCAAACTTTTGGTGAAAATGTTATCTCCGGTGTTAAAATGCTCTATAAAAACATCAGTAGCTGTGTCATGCTAGATCCAAATACCACCCAAAGCTTTTCAGTTTATAGATCAGTCCGTCAAGGTTTCCCTTGTTCTCCATTTATCTCATTGTTGTTGAAATGCTTTCAATACATATTTTATACTGTAATAATTTACAAGGTTTAAGGATTTTTGAAAGAGAGATCAAAATTTCTCAACTGGCTGATGACGCAGATCTTTTTTTAAAGAATAAACAACAAATTGAAAACTCAAAGAAATACATTCCTTCTTCTTTGGTTTAAGACTTAATATTTTGAAGTGTAACATTCTATGCCTGTTTAACACTGATGAAACTCTTATGTGTGATATACCAGTGAAAGATAGTATTAAATACCTTCGAATCCATATCTTTAAAAATCTTAAGGAACCGCAAGAAAAGAATTTTAAGCCCAAAATACAAAAAACTAAAAACATATTCAATATGTGGCTTCAGAGATATCTGTCCATGTTAGGTAGAGTTCTTCTGAGTAAAGCGGACGGTATCTCTAGATCTTTTTATCCTACCAAATCTTTGTTTATCCATCAATCCCTCTGTAAAGAAATAAATAACATTTTAATTAATTTTATTTGGAAAAATAAATGCCATCATTTAAAAAAGGAGATTCTAGCAGCCCCAAGAAGTGCAGGTGGCATTATTAGACTTCATGGATGTGAACAATACCTTTAGAATTAAATAGATAAAAGAATGTTTAAAAGCTCCAGAATCCCTTTGGTATTTAATTCCACAGATAATTTTTGGAAAAATGGGAGGCCTCCAATTTGTATTACAATGCAGTTATAATGAAATTAAATTATCACAAAAATCACTAAATTTCATCAGCAGGCGCTTAACGCTGCAAAATTATGCTTTATTCATAATTTATATATAAATATATGGAACAATGAATTCATAACTAGAAAGAATAAGTCTTTATATCTACAACACTGGGTTGATAGGACTATAATTTTTCTTGCAGACTTACAAAATGATGAAGCTCAACTTCTTAGTTATGAGGAATTTCTTAGATCTAAAATCTTTCCTGTCACCCACAAGAGTATCAAATGGTAATAAATGCTATTCCTAGTGGAATTCTTCAACTAATGAAATGTCACTCTGAGAGACAAGAATTTCAAGAATTGGATCCGACCTTCTTTGTTGATGGAATAAATATTAAAAGTCATAAATCTACCAATAAACATATAAGGAATTATTTCTACAGCAAAAGGAAATAATTACATTTTAAAATATTGCACAATATTTATCCAACTAACAAATTTGTTTCAAGATTTGTGGCTGTGGACAATAAATGTAAATTTTGTAAAATTGAAGAAGAAACTATTATACATTTATTATGGGACTTCTGGAAGAAAATTGTAAACCATTTTAATATTCAAAAGAATCACGTAATTAAATTGGAAGCAAAAGATGTTATTCTTAACTATGATAACAAAAACAAAACAATATTGTCATTGTCAACCTATTAATTCTACAGGGGAAATTTCATATCCATAAAGCGAAATTTTCTAAATCTCGGCCAGCTTTTACTCACTTTGAAGAATTGAATTTCAGAATTTTTTGGAGTCTATCCAAATTATTAATAATAAGAAAAGTACTTACATAGCTATAACCCATTTTCAAGGAAATGTGATTAGCCTAAATTCCATTTCACCTTGTCTTTGTATTGTATTTTCTGTATTTTGTATTGCTTTCTTTTTTTACCTTCTTTTTTCTCATTGTTATTGAAGTGCCTTGAGCTTTATTTATTATTATTATTGTTATTATTATTTTTATTATGTTCTTTTTTATCAACGATATTAATTTACATCCTTATGTTCCTTGGATGGAAATTAATATCTTTTTTTGATATGTTTTGTAAGTACGATGGCAAATTGTTCAAAATTGTACAACATATTTGTAAAGTTTGCAAATAAATAAATAAAAAAGACAAGGAGCAGGCTTGCGTGAAAATGCAGAATTTAAAGCTGCTGTGTACGTGGTTGAGACAACATAAAGATGCCTGTAATTTATTTTCAAAAAGGTCAATAAATGCCACACTGATGTTCAAATATGCTCTATTTTTCATTGACTGCAATGCGTAGATAGGGACACAATTCAAACATTTGTTAAAAATCCACTTTTTGAGATGAAATTCGGAAATTTTGCACACCAAATCTACAATGATCTTCGAATGTTGTGAATGTTTTCCATGGACATCAAAGATTTAGTTTGGAAGAAATTGCAGTATTTGTTTACACTACTGTGTGCAGTAAAACATTTTCATGCACTGTGGGCTCAATTTTTGATAAATCAAATATAACAGCAGAGCATAGTTTCTGCTCTATTGGGGCTTTTGGCATAAGCTGTGACGTTGTAGCATATACAGCTGATTTGTTATGAATTTTTAAAGCTCCATTGTGTAATTTTTGTGTTGATTCTTAGCTTTGTTTTTTCACAAATGTGCTCATTCATGTGTAATTACTTCCACTAACTAATCAAAGTATTCTCGTACGCATAGAATCTGCCATTCAGAATCATTCAGAATACATACAAGCGAGTCGCTTGAATGGCAGCAGCCATGTAGCGCCTCCATCTTTAAAATACATTAGCCAAAGAGGGACATACCTCCGCCTTTCGCGCTTTTACACTCAGTGGCACCGTGATGAAGGCCAGGAAGGGGGAGAAGATTATTCGCGACTCCCGGCAGATTTGAAAGCCTGTTGAAGATGGAGGATCATGCCTATTCTCGAGGACATGTAACGGAGTTGCCAAGGAAGTTAAAAAGAGAATTAAAATGACAACGCGACAGGCAAAAACAACAAGACCAGAGTTAATATTGGAGTGGCTTTTCCAAGATGGAAAGAGCTCATAAGAAGCAAGGATTTTAAAAGGGACACCGAAGTTGCCTGCTTTATTCTCAAAAGGTAATTCTGCCTACAGTATTTGTGTAAATTCAGAGTTTTATAGTTGCTTGGCTAACTATAACATGGTTGTGCATAACGCTAGAACGATGTCTAGGATACTTTTCCTTGCGTCAGTGATGAAAAAGGACTGTCTACCTTGTAACATAAACGTAATCATATGTGTTGTGATTTCCCTGGCCGACAACTCGCATAATGAAGTTGTAACACAGACTAGCTACAGCTAGAACAGCTGCATGTAAACGATGGAGATACTTAGAGCTAATTTCGGTTTCATTGACTACACTATTAATCTCGTACAATATACAGAATAATGATAGAACTGATACTTTACTGACATTAGCTTGCATATGTTTGGTAACCTGATAGCTGATGTTAGCAATGAAATGGTACCAGAATAACGTAAAACTATTATTACACTGGAAGGAACACTCACGGACAAAGTCGTACTTCTTGGAATAATACGACCACCGTAGAAGTTAAAATGTGCTCGGAATGGGAGGGGCTAGAAAGTAATATTCAGTTGGTTGTCATATACAATTTCACCGCTAGATGGGAGAAATTCTTACATAATGTAGCTTTAAAGTTTAGAATTTTAGATGGCAGTTGTAGCGCCACCATCAGGATAATCAAAGCACACAAATGACACTGATTAAGTTTAGCATAGGACTGGACTTAGGTGCAAAGTTTGGTGAGTTTTCCTGCATGGGAACATGGATTTCTGAAGAAGAATAATACAGGCAAATACAATAGGGTCCACGCAGCTTCACTGCTCGGCCGCTAATAATAATAATACAGGCAAAAACAATCAGTTTTTTACTGAAATTGGACCAACAGCCTCCACAATCCCTGTGTTTAATGAAAGTCCCCTCCAATTTATAACATTACCAACTACTACCAGATTTCATTTTAGCCCTGTCACTTCCACTGAAGTATGCAAGATAATAGGATCTCTGCCATCTCAAAGATTCTCGAAAAGCTTTCCCACAACAGATTAATTATCTTGACAACAATAACACAGTATGGGCCCTATCTTGCACTCAGCACAATTGCCATTGTACACCGACGTATGTATCATTCCTATTTTGCACCCGACGCACAGTGGACTTTTACCTCCACAGACGCATGTCGGTAAATTAGGGAATGTATTTGCGGTGCATGGGGCGGTTCAGCGAAAAGAGGAGGCGTGTTCCGGCGCAAACGTTTCTTGGTGCTATTTTGCAGTTTCAGAAAACAATTCCGCCACTGACCAGGAAAAACCTGGTCTAAAGTCAGTGGCGCTAGTCTAAAGTCAGTAGCGCGTTATTCAGATGCTATTTTAGGGGCGCATGCTTGGCCATAATGTAGCGTGTGCACAACGCGCATACACTTTGCTTCTCTCATCTAAACGGACGCAGCAGTTCCCATTTTTCAAACGGGTCATTAGTTATAAAAGGGGGCGTGGCTTAAACATAGGGGGCGGGCCAAACCATCACCAATGAAGAAGGAAGTCTCTGCTGAGTTCAATGATACCTCACACAATGGTCTACTTCAAACGGGTCATTAGTTATAAAAGTGGGCGTGGCTAAAGCTTAGGGGCCGGGTCAAACCATCACCAATGAAGAATGAAATCTCTGCTGAGTTCAATGACACCTCACACAAGACTCTACCTTAAACGGTTCAAATGTTATGAAAGGGGGCGTGGCCTGCGTAAGTGGGCGTGGTCATATTATAGACCACACATACTAAGTTTCATGTAAATCGGATGATGTTTGTCATATAAGGCAGATTTCCTGTTGCCAGCGGGGGGCGCTATGACCAAAAGTCAATTTTGGCCTGTAGGTGTCCTCAGGCCTGGACCCTTGTCAATCATGAGAAATTTCGGGCAGATACGACAACGTACACTCAAGTTACAACAACTTCTTTGTTCATCGCTAAACACTCAAAATGGCCGCCACGCCACACCCACACCGTCATGACGAAAAGTTTGTTTTTAATAACTTTTCATCGTTAAGGTGTTGGGATGGTACAGACCAAGTTTGAAGTCTATCAGATGAAATCTCTAGGAGGAGTTCGTTAAAGTATAGCATCTTGACTTTTAGGCCTACTTCCTGTTGCCACTAGGGGGCACTATGACTTTAAGTAAATATCGGCCTTTATTTGTCCTCAGGGTTGGACTCTTATGAATCCTGAAAAGTTTCGAGCCAGCTGGACAACGTACACTCAAGTTACACCCACTTCCTGTTTCAGCGGCGAAACGCACAAAATGCCCGCTCCGCCACGGCCAGGCCCTATGACGAAAAGTTTTTCTTTTAACAACTTTTCATCTTTAACATCTTAAGATGGCACAGACCGAGTTTGAAGTTGATTGGATGAAATCTCTAGGAGGAGTTCGTTAAAGTATGACATGTGGAAATGGCCAAAATCACATTCATTTTGAACTTTGAAATCAAAATGGCTTCCTGTTGGGTTTAGGGTATGGCTCTAATGAAGTTTTTTGTACATCTTGACATGTTACATATGTCTACCAAGTTTCGTGAGTCTATGTTAAACGCACTGCAGGGGCTCAATTTTCTTAACTTTCTAGGGGGCGCTAGCGAGCCATTTTTGTGCGCCTATTCCCGAAACCCTTAAAATACGTACATTTTCACCAGACTTGATGCGACCGCCAAATTTGGTGATTTTTTGAATATGTTAAGCCCCTCAAATAGCCAATTCATTTGACGGGAAAAGAATAGAAAGAAAGAAACAATAATTCCTTCAGTTTCAATAGGGCCTTCGCCGCTGTCGGCGCTCGGGCCCTAATAATAATTCCTTCAGTTTCAATAGGGCCTTCGCCGCTGTCGGCGCTCGGGCCCTAATAATTATTCCTTCAGGTTCAATAGGGCCTTCGCCGCTGTCGGCGCTCGGGCCCTAAATATTACTGAAAATCCGCTTCATGTGTTTGGATAGATCAACTCCATGGCTGCAGCAATCCTCTCCAGACTTGAGGAGATGCGCCCGAGAGGCCGCAGCAACATCGCCACCCATTTAAGACGGACATTTATTACTGCTAACATTTATTACCGCATGCCAGCGGGAGCTGGCATGCGCCAGGCAAATCCACCGTTATAATAGCAATCTGCCATGGAACAAGCGCGCCTGCTCTTAAAGGGAATGAGAGATGACGCTCTGATTGGTTATTTTCACGTTGCGCCCAAACCACACCTAGCTACTTCAGACCAACCCATTTAAGATTTGCATCGGGCGCAAGACTCATTTATCCTGCCGGTATAATTGCAACAGCGCCCGAGGTCCACCCACAAAGCTACTTGCGTTTTGCGTTTCATAGTTGCGTTTCAGATCGTTAAAATAGGGCCCTATGTCAACATCAGTATGGTTTTAGGAAAGCCCGCTCTACTTACATTTCTATTACTCATCTTTTGAATTAATTAAATAAAGCAAATAACAAGAAATAATCTACAGTAGGATTCTTTTTTGGATTTATCAAAAGCATTTGACACTGTTGTCCATCATATTCTACTACTAAAACTAAAACACTTGGGACTGGAAGATCAGGCATTGTCGTGGTTCACTAGTTATCTTGATCATAGACTACAGTTTGTTGTATTTAAAGGAGTGAATTCTTCTCCTCTTGTGACGAACTGTGGTGAATCTTTGGGCCTCTGCTGTGATTTGGCCAATGCATCAGATCAGCTGTCTAAAATTTGATCTGAAGATACGAGTCTGTTTTATTCACACATAAATCCTAAAACTAACATGAGGGTTGTTGTAAGAAAATGGTAAAAATCTCAAAATGGTTTAAAATCAACAAATTATCTTTAAACACTAAGAAAACTAACTTTATTTTGTTTGGACACAGCCATATACAGTTCCATAAAAATATATAACCGTGAAGATTGACAATGTCTCAGTGGTTAATGTGAAGTCAACTCGTTTTCTTGGTGTACTTATTGATGAAAAATATTACTTAAATATCTTGTAAATTTATCATTTATTACATCCAAAATAGCCAAAACTTTGAAATAATTGGAAGAATTCGTTATCTCCTTAACACAAAAGTCTCCCTCAGTCTCTATTATTCTATGATTTATCCTTTCATTCGTTATTGCAATATTTCCTGGATTTCCTGCAACAGATTTTTCATTTACAAAAGCAGGCGGTCAGAATCATTGGCTCCTCACCTCCTAAGAGAAACATTACCTCTGTTTCACAAATTTGGCATTCTAAATATTTATCAAATCAACGATCTTCAAGTTGCCCAATTTGTTCATGGATCATTAAAGGTCCCATGGCATGAAAATTTCACTTTATGAGGTTTTTTAACATTAATATGAGTTCCCCCAACCTGTCTATGGTCCCCCAGTGGCTAGAAATGGTGATAGGTGTAAACCGAGCCCTGGGTATCCTGCTCTGCCTTTGAGAAAATGAAAGCTCAGATGAGCCGTTTTGGAATCTGCTTGTTATGAGGTCATAACAAGCAGAGGTGGAAAGTAACGAAATAAATGTACTTACGTTACTGTATTGAGTAGTTTTTTTGTGTATTTTGTATTTTTTAAGTAGTTTTTAAAATCGGTATTTTAAAATGTACTTGATTACATTTGGAGTGAAGGATTGTATTTCGCTACATTATAAATCCCATCCGTTACTGAGTAAAAAAAAAAAAAGACGAAAGAAAGAAAAAACATGGAGCCCTGAATGACTGCACTAGACCAGACTGTAATGCACCCATTGACATATATATAAGAATGCAACCTGAATGCAGCAGCATTCTTTATTTTGCGCGAACGTATGCAGCTTCTTCTTTTCTGGTTGTAAGTCGCAATTAAAAAGAAGTAGAAGAAGAACTGCACCGTCGGACCAAAGAATTTCTAATATATCACGGATATAACATGGATGTCGGACCTGGAACTGAGTGAGAGTGGGGAGTCCAATCAAAATAATTCAACACACAGCCATTAATGTCTAAACTGCTGGCAACAAAAGTGAATACACCCCTATGTTAAATTCCAATAGAGGCAGGCAGATTTTTATTTTTAAAGGCCAGTTATTTCATGGATCAGGATACTATGCATCCTGATAAAGTTCCCCTGGCCTTTGGAATTAAAAACTCCCCCCCACATCATCACATACCCTTCACCATACCTAGAGATTGGCATGGTTTTATGTCGGTTAGCCTAATAGCTGGTTTGATTTGCATTGAGAGATGATTTTATGGAAAGTACCCCATGCCAATCTCTAGGTATAGTGAAGGGTATGTGATGATGTGGGGGAAGGGGGGGGGGGGTATTTTAATTCCAAAGGCCAAGGGAACTTTATCAGGATGCATAGGCCCTCAGAACTAACAATGTATGGTACTTTTACTTTCAATTGATTGTTTGAAAACATTTTATGGGATGGTCCGAACTAAAATTGCACATTATATCTTTCGAAGGGTCTTAAATAACGTGTGACATGGGTTATGTTGTTATTAAATGTGTATACATTTGTATAGATGTTTATACCCTTGTATAGATTTGTCTTTAATTAAAAACAAAAATAGTTTTGGATTTATGACCCCTTGTCCTATTTTCTCTACATGGGAGAGATCGCCCCCCCCCGTTTTACAGTTTTAAAAAAAAAAAGTAACTTTTACTTAAAGTACATTTTAAATGAGTTACTTATTACTTTTACTTGAGTAATTTTTCAGATAGGTATTTTTACTTGTACTTCAGTAATGTTTAATCAAAGTATTTGTACTTTTACTTGAGTACAATATTTTAGTACTTTTTCCACCTCTGATAACAAGCAAGGTTACCTCCCCTTTCTCTGCTTTGCCCGCTCAGAGAATTTGGCCAACCCATGAGAGAGAGAGACATCATGGCTTTCAAACGAGAAAAGTGGCAGTTGGTCAAGGCCACACCCCCACCATCCACCTTGCCACTCCCACTCTCCTCCTCAATAGCTTCAGACACAGAAATGGCACATACTAAGGAAAGCTCATTGTAGGACTGGCTCTAGTGGCTGTAGTTCCGCACCAAAGCTGAATTTCGGGAAAGAGACTTCAGACACAGTATTAGGGGACCACTAAGGTCTATATAAAAGCATCCAAAGAGCACCATGTCATGGGACCTTTAAACAAAACACTACCACCTATTTTTTTGCAATCTTTTTACCCCTAATAATCAATTTCACAATTATCCCCCTCCCAACATGAACCACTTCATCCCAATTCAGAATTAGTTACAGAGGTTCTAAGATATGGAATTCTATCCCTCCAAGCCTAAGGAAAGTTTCTCCACTATCATTCAAAAAATCTGTGAGAAATATTTTACTGTATCAGTAGCTTAATATGTCTCTTGTCTTTTGTTTCGTTTGTTTTTTTGATTACTTTTATTTTTCTCTTTTTCTTCATTCGTTATTTTCTCTTCTCATTTAATAGTTCTTTTCTTCTGTACCTTTTATAGACTGTTTTCTATTTTTTATTTTTTACATGCTACCTTCCATTGAATCATTTTAGGGAACCCAACATGTCAAGCCCTTGAAGGTTTTCTGGGTTTCCTTTGCATGTCTTTTTTTTACTTATTTTGTCGTAGATGTAACACTGGTTTTTTTTGTGCTTTGGATTTATTTTTTTATAACAAGTCGCTAGGCAATATTGCAGTGGATTCGTCATATTCCGACGCAGATACCTAGCGCAGCGAGGAGGCATACACCCAGGGGATTGATCCTTTTGAAGACAAAAAGTGAGTAACGTTTCTTGTTTTATAATGTGCATTCTGGGTATAATTTATTGATTACTATTTCTGTACACCCCAAGGACATAGTTCGTCCTTTTTCTTTTGCTTGCGGTTTCTGTAACGTAGCTAAACATTAGCGCAGGGGTCTCCAACAAGTAGCTCGCAAGCAGGTTTCCAGTAGCTCGCGAACAGGTTGACAAACTGAGTGACAAAATGACCACGATATTAAAAGTGAGGTACATAACTATGTGGGCCATAAAAGTGTAAAGTGGTAATGTTTTCTTGCACCCTGATGGGAATATTTTCAGTGTATGTAGCTAAATATGTGGGCTAAGGGCGTTTTCACACCTGTAGTTTGTTTGCTTTGGTCCGAATCATTTGGTGAGGTAGTAAACTTGGAGCGATTTGCCCTTGGTCGGTTTGGTTAGGAAAAATCCAAGCGTTCCAAAATGCATCATTACAAATCAGTCAAGAACGTCCAGCCCTCTTATTGGTCGGATATGTCTGGGGGAGGGAGCAAGAAAGTAAATACAGGAAGAAGGTCCTGACTCCTCCTTCGCTCTGCTCTGCCGGCGTCTGTCTCCAACTTTAGCGGCAGCTGGTTTGACCACAGAGATACGAGTGACGGACAGCAAGCTTGACTGCAGTCTATTTCTGTGAGAGAAACACTAGAAGCTGCTTCAGTTTGCTGCTCTACTGCATCTCAGATTGCTAAACACACCTGACTACAGGAGACATTAGCTCAGACTTGCACAGTATTTATAGTTGGTGCGGTTCGAGTACGGATCACGTTCTCACCACAAACGAACCGCTCCAGAGTTCAATTGAAAGCGTACCGAGACCACCTCTTCAAGCAGGTCTCGGTACGCTTGTTTGGTCCGCTTTTGGTGCGCACCCAAGTTTGATTGCCGCGTTCCCACCTGCCCAAACGAACCGCACCAGCGGGGCACACAAACTCTAGTTCGATTCAACCGAACTAAAGGCTGTCGGTGTGAAAACGCCCTAAAAGAAGTGTAAAATAGTTGTTGGGTTCCGGTAGGATACAGATCCAATTATTGGCAAATTATCAAAGATGTTTTATCAATATTAATAAAGTCATGAATATGGTTATTAATAACTTTAACAAATCAACAAACAATCAAAACGGGGCACCACCCTGGAATCTCAGGGGCCAATAACCGAACTGTGAAACAGTCTCATTTAGGTGCTTTTCCCTTTAAAATACAGATCTTAACTTGGTTAATCTATCTGGTATTCTTTAAAGGAACAAAAGGAAGAGTGAGTCCGAGCAGAGACTGTGTTCAACCAGCTTGTTATTACAATAGGTACACAAATAATCACAGACAACTGCCATTTACAGTATAATAGAATTTATTAACTTCAAAAATTAATGGCCAATCAATAATCCTTCGATCAATTAAAACCAATATACCCTTTTTTAAACTACAACAAAAAGCAGAAACAAAACCAACATGTGGTGAGACACTGTGTGTGTGTGTGTGTGTGTGTGTGTGTGTGTGTGTGTGTGTGTGTGTGTGTGTGTGTGTGTGTGTGTGTGTGTGTGTGTGTGTGTAAGAGATTAGTGAAAGAGGAAAGACGCACATTTTGAGGAAGAAAAACACACTTGAATGAGAAAAGAAAAGGCACCTTGAGTCTTGATTTTCTCGCTCTGAAAATAAACTCTTGTATGCTAACAAGGGGATGTTTACATGTTTAGTCTCTCTGGTAAGCTAACAGCCTACACGGGTCCGCGGCGTGACAACTAACTAACGGGAGTTTTACTATCTCGCTCAAGCCTGGTTCAGACGGCAGGATAATTAGGCCGATTTTAGCCCTGATTCACCCCTCCCAACAATCTTAAGGATGCTCCGATTATCGTAAAATAATCTGACCGCTCCGATCTCAAATCGGGGATATCCAACATGTTGGATTTTTTTGGCCCGATTTCTCCTCGTGTGTGGTGTCCCCCGGGGACAAACGAGCACGCAGCCTGCGGACTGTGGCATACAATAAAGTCGATGGGCATAACTACATCCACAACTGCAGTCCACCAGAGTACATGGAAACGAATATATGAACGTGTATTTCAACGGTAATTAATCTGTGTACAGTCCCTGACAAAAGTCTTGACGCTTGACGAAGTTGTAGGAATCACAAATAATAACTTGACTTGCAGTTGATCAGTTAGAATCAGAAATGGCTTATATGAAAGGCAAAGGCTTCTGGATTATACTTATTATACCAAAATAAAGTCTTGTGTCATTCATTGAGTTTCATCATTTAATTAGAACAGAAAGGTCAGATTTGGCTTGGACAAAAGTCTTGTTGTGTCTTTAAATGATTCAACCAATCACAGATTAGAGCTTCACCTGTATTTAACACATTCCCAGGTGTGTATAAACAGAACTCCAGCACACCAGACCTTCATATGAAGTGCAACCTGACCTCTCACAACATGCCAAAGATTCAACCACAGACCAAAATGCTGATCATCAAGAGCCTGAAGACCAAGTCTGCTGCTGAGGTGGCAGACATCTTCAATGTATCCAAACGTCAAGTGGCGAGGATAAGAAAAAGATTTGAAGAAACTGGTGAAGTTCATGACAAGCCCAGGTCATGTAGACAACTGTTTGAGAGGACCGTTTGTTGCTTCGACAGTCCAGGGCCAGCCCTTTTTCACCTGCAGCAGAGCTACATGAGAACTGGTCACCAGAAACCCCTGTATCTTTAAGAACAGTTTGTCGAATTCTCTCACGCAGTGGTCTCCATGGCCGAATTGGTGCTCACAAACCAGCATTAAACAGAAGACAACAAAAAAATCGTGTTGCATTTGCAGAGGCCCACAGCTTGGTGAAAGGATGGACAGTGGAAAAGTGGCAGAAGGTTGATTTTTTGGATGAATCATCCATTGAACTGCATCCCAATCACCGCAAATACTGCGGAAGACCTGTTGGAGCCCACATGGACCCAAGATTCAGCCAGAAAACAGTCAAGTTTGGTGGAGGAAATATCACGGTTTGGGGTTACATCCAGTCTGGGGGTGTGCGAGAGATCTGCAGAGTGGATGGCAACATCAACAGCCTGAAGTATCAACAAATTCTTCCTGCCCATTACATTCCAAACCACAAGAGCGGGCAAATTCTTCAGCAGGATGGCGCTCCTTTTCATACTTCAGCCTCCACATCAAAGAAAGCGAAGGTCATGGTGCCAATCCTGGCTAGCCCAGTCACCAGACATGAACATTATTGAGCATGTCTGGGGTAAGATGAAGGAGGAGGCTTGGAAGATTAAACCAAAGAAACTTGATGAACTCTGGGAGTCCTGCAAGACTGCTTTCTTTACTCTTCCAGATGACTTCATCAATAAGTTATTTGAGTCATTGCCGAGACGTATGGATGTAGTCCTCCAAGTTCATGGGAGTCATACACGGCATTCATTCTTTTTCCCAAGGCACCATGACGTTATGCTCTGATGTTATTGTAGCATGTGTATTCAAAATAAAGTATAATCTCTACCGTACATTACTGTATTTTTGTATGCGACAAGACATTTGTCCAAGCCAAATCTGACCTTTCTGTCCTAATTCAATGATAAAACTCAATGAATGATACAAGACTTTATTTTGGTATAATAAGCATAATCCAGAAGCCTTTGCCTTTTTATATAAGCTATTTCTGATTCCAATTGATCAACTGCGAATCAAGTTATTATTTGTTGTTCCTACAACTTAGATAAGCGACAAGACTTTTGTCAGGGACTGTAGTACGTAACGACATTTCTATGAGAAAAAACAGCAACTCACCTCCATATCATGATGTAGCTGAGTATAGTCCATGCTCGCGTTGTCTCCACTTCTTTGACCATCGCCTTTTCTTTTGATTTTGCGAGATTTCCCGTCTGACCTGGGAATGCTCGGCAGTCAAATCAGTTCGTGTGTGAGGTGTTTATTTTGCCGTGTGCTGCGCACCACACACTGTACGACCAAAACTGTTAGACCCGTGATTTTTTATCGCCGTGTAGAAAGTTGGACCAAAAGCGGACCAAACAAGCGTACCGAGACCTGCTTGAAGAGGTGGTCTCGGTACGCTTTCAATTGAACTCTGGAGCAGTTCGTTTGTGGTGAGAACGTGATCCGTACTCGAACCGCACCAACTATAAATACTGCGCAAGTCTGAGCTAATGTCTCCTGTAGTCAGGTGTGTTTAGCAATCTGAGATGCAGTAGAGCAGCAAACTGAAGCAGCTTCTAGTGTTTCTCTCACAGAAATAGACTGCAGTCAAGCTTGCTGTCCGTCACTCGTATCTCTGTGGTCAAACCAGCTGCCGCTAAAGTTGGAGACAGACGCCGGCAGAGCAGAGCGAAGGAGGAGTCAGGACCTTCTTACTGTATTTACTTTCTTGGTCCCTCCCCCAGACATATCCTCAGGATTGGAAAAATTGGCCGACAATTTTAAAATCGTCCCGTGTGAACCAGGCTTCAGAACAGTAACTAAGCTCCGTGGAAGGAGCTAGCAATTCAGCATTTACAGTTTACCTAAGCTGTATTATTCAACACATCATCAACAAATATCCTGATCAAAGATACGTTCACAGCCAAATAGATTAATAATCAAAGCGTGCAGTAATAGCACCGTATTAATCAGATCACATTAATGGTAACACAAATAGCAACAATAGCTAAGTTTCCATCCACTTGTCAATCGAATTATCTGAAGTTCGGTAAAAAAAACTCATGCGTATAAAGCTGGTGAAAGTGTGTTTCCATCCAACAGCTTTAAACAAATAAAAACCTGTGCGTAATGACGTCACATGCTGTTTTGCGATTAAATTGGTATATCGAATTGATTTGAGACATTTTATGGTGTTTCCATTCATTTTAAACTGAATCGCACAAGATTCAAGCAAACTTTTGCGAACAAAGTTTTGCTAGACAAAAGTAGTTGTTAATATTAGAAGCCAAGCTACTGCCTAAGCTCCGATGGACCTCTGGCTGAGGATATGATCCAGCTCATCAAAAAGGTGGAACTTGCCTTATATTTTCCCTCCGGCACCGCTGCGAGACAACTCTCTTTTTTGAGCCGTGTATCGCTGTTTGAGCACCTTCCATTTACTCCGCAGGACGTCCCACCCCAGACAGCATTTACATCTGTGCCAGATCCGTTTTCGAATCAGCAGATTCGCGCAGCAGTCACACTCAGTATGCAGATCTGCACCAACTTTGCGCCAGACTTGTCTGTAGCTTCTGAGAATGACAGTCTGCCGGCGGGTGTGACGCAGATCCGGGACAGCTGCGCAGACCAGACACGCCACATGTTCGCCCGGCGAGTGCGGGCCGGATCCACGGGAGTGGCGCGGAGCGGACGGCGCCACAACTGAAATATGTCCGCCCGGGGTGTGGGGCCAGACCGGACACGGTCTGAATTGAGTCCGCTCGGCGGGTGTGGGCCCGTTCTAATACATCATGATGTGGGCCGGATCCACGGGAGTTGCGCAGACCGGACGCGCCACAACTGAATGGAGTCCGCCCGGCGGGTCTGGGCCAGATCCACGGGAGTTGCGCAGACCGGACGCGCCACAACTGAATGGAGTCCGCCCGGCGGGTCTGGGCCAGATCCACGGGAGTTGCTGCGCAGACCAGACGCGCTACAACTGAATTGAGTCCGCCCGGCGGGTGTGGGCCAGATCCGCAGGAGCTGCGCAGACCGGACGCGCCACAACTAACGGAACACTTTTTTCCTGCATAAACCCGCAACTCTATTTGAAATGCAGAGAGGAAGACTGCAGGCTGCACCGTCTTTGTGATTATTGGTAAGTGCATTATACAAGTAAAATTGTAAAAGTAAACTGCTGTTGATGTCATGTTAATATGTTAAATATGTATAGGCTAAACATAAACGTTTACAAACTTAGTTTACACTGACATTCTGACAACCAGAGACGTGTCAGACAATACGCTGGGTAGGCTAGTAGACCTATAGCTAGGCTATGCTTGTAGTAGCTATAGGTTCTTTTAAACATCCACAACTAATGTGAACAGGCTTTAAGGCTGAATCAGTGATCTTTGCTTATTATTCACCAAAATTACTGAATATCGTGTCCATTGTGTGTTAGCTGCAAAATCGTTTGTTAGCGCTACCCGGCTAAACCGTCTTTTGTTAGTTTTGTTAGTCTTTTCTTAATCACTCTCTCACTCATTCACTCACTACACACCACGTCACATTTGTGCAAGCATTTTACTATAATGTCATGTAATAAATAATCTTTGAATACTTCATCTAACATAGCCTACTGTTTGTTTCTTTGCTTTGTGTGCTTTTTGTAGGCTACGTCTTACAGGAGCAATGAGGAAGAATCGCATGTCTGACAAAGCCACGGACACGGAGATAAATCAATAGCCAGATCTGCCTTAAGACTGCGGGGGTGGACGCCGTGCCCGGTTTCACCCAACTAATGAGCAGTAAATATACCTACAGTAGGCGCAGTGTTCACATTAGGTTACTTGGTTTTGTATTTTTTTTTGTAATTTGAATAATTAACAATGATCTTTAATCATATGCTTTTTCTCTTTTTGTGCATCTGGATTCACGTCAGATGGTTGTTCATGCTGTAGTTTTCTCTTTTGCCTTTTTAAAATAAAAAATAAAAACTATTTTGAAAATTACAAATTGCGTGGATATTTGTAAATATGAATCACAGATCAGGGCCAGATGAGCCCCAGATGTAAAATATGAGTCTGGGCCAGATCCGCACCACACGTCATGGCATTTATAACTGTACTGGGCCAATTCTGGCCCAGATCTGTCTCTGATCCGTAATTCCAACCTGTTCCGGTATTGGGCCGTTGGAACAGATGAGCCCGGCCCAGGTCCGTTTAGCGGATCTGCGCCAAATGCTAATGAAGACCTGGTCCAAATCTGGCCCAAATACATTTTGCTGTCTGGGACGGCTTGTCGTAAGGGACATTCTAAAACGCTTAACGTGAAAAAGCTTAACATGGTTTAATATCTAAACAACGATCAATCATCACCAGATGTATCATGGTCATATCTTGTCATGAACACTTAAGCCTGTCAAAAAAACTAAATCGAAATCCAACGATTATAAGTTATCTCACGTTAATGTGTCAGATAACGTCCATAATATTTGGACATTGGGTTAGATTTGACCGTTTTAAGTGGTTATGATGAGCAATATAGAAGAGGATTTTTTGGAGATGATTGATTGTTGTTTAGGTACAAACCATGTTAATCTTTTTCATATTAGGACTTATAAAGCCAATGAGAACCGTGGAGAGTCAACCCCCAGCCGCTCCGCTGCCCTGAAGCAGAAACGCTTTATGTCAGATAACGTCCATAATAATTGGACTTTGGGTTAGATTATTTGACAGTTTTCCGTGGTTATGATGGGTAATATGAGAGAGAAATTTGGTGATGATTGATCATTGTTTAGGTACATTAAACCACGTTAAGCTTTTTCCTCGCCATATTAATAATATTAATACGGCCACTGATGAAGACAATATTAACGTGAGATAACTTCTATAATCGTTGGATTTCGATTTAGTTTTTTTGACAGGCTTAAGTGTTCATGACAAGATATAACCATGACAAATCTGGTGATGATCATCATTGTTTAGATACATTAAACCACGTTAAGCTTTTTCAAGTTAAGCGTTTAATGTCCCTGTCATAACTGTTGGTCATTTCCTTTGCGGGCTCCTGATAAATGATGGCGTTTCTTAGATTTTTGCTATCTAAAATAGCTGTTATATTTTTCTGGTAAATTAAATAAAAAAAGTATCTCGTCTCCTCGTTTGTCCACTTACATCTGTTTTTGTTTTGCAAACAGAGCGGAAATACTGGGCGGAAATGAACTGAAACTTCTTCTTCTTCGTTTTATTGCGGGTTGCAACCATAAAATGACCTAAAACTTAATCGCAATTCATTATTTATTCGGCAAATAACGTTTCCATCAGCGTTTATCGCATAAGCCGTATATTGATCAAGAGAAAATCCGATGAGACCGAAGGTATTTCATTTGAGTCGATATTCATGAAATTCAGTCGGATTTTACTGTTTCCATAAGGCATTTTTCATTCGATATCACTTAATTCGGATAAAAACGAGTCGATGGAAACATAGTGTCTAGCACATTACTCATTAATAATGCACACCCTGTTCTAATCTGCCCAGAACACTATTAAGCCTCTTACTTTTGGATGTGCAGTTCACTTAGTTGTTCGGCGGATCCGAACAGAAAGCGAGTTAAAAACACGGGCCCGTGATTTAACGAAACAGAAAAGCTCCCTCCGGCAGTTGGATTTTGAGCTCTGTCAGAGTCGACTGTAGAAGACGTGATGTCCTCCTTTCCTCGGAAAACAGGGTAAGTTACCCTCTACAGATTCTGTGAAAATCTTCACCAGGACACCCCTTTAGTACCATGAAGATACTATTCAGCTCAAACTCGACCGGCGAGGTGAGGCTGTGGATTTCTCGGCAGCGCTGCGACGTGTCATCCTTTCAGTAACGAAGGCTACTAGTGGAAAGACAACGTTTCGTCAGTGCTCAGCATATTTATTCCCCCGGTCCGTGGTCTGATCGGAAATCAGTGTTCTTGATCAGGTCACATGCTCTTTGTTTCCGATCAGTTTAAACAATGCTCTTTGTTTCAGATCAGTTTAAACAGTGCTCTTTGTTCAGGATGACCACCTGTTGGTCATCTTCTTTATCTCAGAGGCCACTGCTCTGAGGCCTCTGTTTACAAGATAATGTTTAATATCCAGTTTAATTCCTTCCTTACTGTGGTCCCAACGTAGTCATAAATGGTGAAGTGAAGATTTTTCATAAGCTTTGGGTATTGCAATTTCATACATGTACTGAATGAAACAGCGTCATTAGTAGCCTTTAGATGAAGATAGGTTGGAGGCATTAGCGTTACACCATGGACATAATTCATTCTTAGTTTTCTATTGCTTGAGGCGTTTCATTTCAGGGTAGGTTCTCGCACATGATTTTGTCAGCAGCCTCATGGATGCATCATTTTACTTCTACAACAGCCCAAAAATTTTCAGTGACCTGTATAAAAAAGGTTTTGTGGCATGTGGCAACTCACGCAGGAATGTACCAAAAACACAAACAAACGCACTAACCTTAACGGAGCCCCAGGGACTCGATCCGATGGATCAGAGAGCAGAAACTGTTGTTTGTCAAATGGACGAGAGAAGTATCGTGTCGGTGTGCTCCACCCTACACCAAGCCTTTGAAGGAGACACTGTCAACAGGAACGTGCATGACAAGGAAACTGGGAGATGGCAGAAAAAAGGCATCACGGCACCTTGTGTGTGGTTGACCACAACAAGTACATGGAGGAGTGGACCTTTCTGACCAGCTTCTCCAGTACTACTCAAGGTCAAACACTGCCTTACCACTTCTTGACATAGCTGCAACCAACAGCTATATTTTGCACAAAGAGATGTGTCTGACATCGGAGTCAGTGACCATGTCTCACAGCCAGTTCATGGAAGAGCGGTCTGCAGATCTTTGTGGAGTCCCAAAAGGCAGTAACGTCGAACCCAGAGGGGCACAGTGCTTACCAGTATCACTGGCCTGTGTGGATGAGGAGGAGGAGGGAAGTTCCTCATTTGAGAAATTTCAACAAAGAAAAAGGTTAAAGGAATGGCAATTCAGTGTGTTTTCAACCCTTTGTTGACCAGAGAGCACCATCTAGTGAGCTCAGAAAATAAAGACAGTGGTTCGCGAAGCTTCATTTGACCATCACTAGGCGGCAGTACTGTGTGCTGTGCAAGAAGTGCTCCATTTGGAAGTGTCCGCGGTGTGATGTGGCCCTGTGTCTTGTGGCCCACAGAAACTGCTTTGGTTAATGGCATAGCGGCACAAGTTCACAAGGTGGCAAATAAAACACCAGGACTGTCCTGACTGACTGAATCAATTTGTGATTGTAATATAATGTAAATACTTCTGAAGATCATTTGCACTTTGTTCATTTGCACTCAGTATATTTCTATCTCATTTTGTATATATTTGTGAAAATCATTTGCACTCAGTATATTGTTATCTTATTCTGTATATAGTTTGTGAAGACAGTTTTCATATCATCTATTGTTGATGTTCAATGATAATATATTTCTCTGACAAAAAGTCACTTTTGCTTGAATGTTCTTATTATTGTTATTATATAATAACCTTTCTATATACTCTCTGAACTTTTTGGACACATCTACATGGTGAGTAAATAAAACATAGGATTACAGCTGTTTTTCATATTTTTCACCTAAAAACTCCTAGAATAATACAATGATAAATGGCTGTAACTTGCTTATGAAAGCTTGGATGTGGACAAAAATTCATTTGGAAGTCTAAAACATCTAATTTCATCTTTCCAAATAAAAAAGAGCAAACTTCCCAAAGGTATGTCTGAGTGCAAAGTAAAAAGACAACACATTTCTACAGGCATTTTTAAACAATTATCCATTATCAGAGAAAGCAAAGATGAAATTGGACATTTAAATGAGCCAGAATGAAACCTAAGGTTCTCCTGAATAAAATGATGTATGGCACTTGATGCTGACTGCTAGGATACGTTAGAAAAACTAAATTAATACAGGAGAGTCAGGCCCCACTAAATTTGGCCTAGGTCTTTAAAGGAACACGCCGACTTATTGGGAATTTAGCTTATTCACCGTAACCCCCAGAGTTAGACAAGTCGATACATATCCTTCTCATCTCCGTGCGTGCTGTAAAGCTGTCTGACGGCTCCAGCGGCATCAGCCCATCACAGAACAGGCAGGTAACTGGTTCCAGTAATCCTACTGCTCCGAATAAGTGACAAAATAACGCCAACATGTTCCTATTTACATGTTGTGATTTGTAGAGTCACAGCGTGTACAAAAAACAACGTAACATGAGACACAGCCATCTTCTAACCGTAAACAAACCGGGAACTATATTCTCAGGCGGAAGAATATAGTACTTGGGCGGAGTGATATGCTCACAGCAAGCCTGTCTGAGAATATAGTTCGCAGTGTGTTTACTGTTAGAAGATGGCTGTGTCTCATGTTACGTTGTTTTTTGTACACGCTGTGAATCTACAAATCACATGTAAATAGGAACATGTTGGCGTTATTTTGTCACTTTTGTCACAATTCGGAGCAGTAGGCTAGTTGGAACCACCCGGAAATCCCCCTAATTTTCGGCAGTTATCGACAATTTACAGGCTGCGAACATCACGTTCGTCTGTGCCACATATTGTCGGAAACGAACCATGACGTATGTGGAGAGCCCCCGCGGAGGTGTTAATGGATCTAATTAGAATATGAATAGGCGCATGGCCAGAGAACGTCTGGCCTGGCTGGAATTTCCTCACTCACTATTGGATGAAACCACTACTTTTAAACAAGAAAAATCTCTCGTGATTGGTTCACAGGTCTGTCACGGGTTAGGCTATTGGTCAACCTGGGCCATCATTATTATAATAATAAAATTGTGTATATATATATATATATATATATATATTTATTTATGTATATATATATATTTATTTCATATATGCTATGTTGTATATTCATGTCATGATTATCATAGTTAAAATGATTTGCCAGGAACGTGCTGTTTATTCAAAGATAGAGCTTTATTGACACAAAACACAGACAGAAAAAAACTGCGTACAAAGCATCGGAGACACACAGCACACACAACAAATATCCCTCGCTCACGAGAAGCAGCACCGTCCACACCTCACTCGCGGCTATCATTGTACGATCAAGAGTTAATAAACAATACAGACTAGCTCGCTGTTTCATTAATAATCATATACTTACGTTGTCTTCTTCTTTTCTGTGAGCTCATCTTTGGAGAGTGTACCGACAACTCTTTTACCAGTTGGCTTGAAATATTCCCATATTTCGGAAGTTTTTGCTCCAACTCTCAGACTCATGTCCCATGTCCCGCCACTTTTTTTCAAATGGAAGCAGTGAGGGCGGGGGTAGGGGGCGGGGCAGAGTGATAGAGATAGACCGTGGAGCAGATTAACCAGCAGGGCGCGAACAGCGCACACACTGGTGTGGAGGTGAATTACAGTGAGTTATAATGGATTACTGGGAAATGTTAATAAAAGCACAATTGAAGTCTGGATTATGAGGCCATTTCAGCAGAGCCAACAGCTTCATATGTCATGGACATGTGAATATGGTGCTGAATTTGCCAGTATTTTAAGAAGAGAAATGGTTGGGACCTTGTCATGCAATGACAAACCTGATATGCTTTATGTGAAGCACAGGGTTTTGGTGTCAGAAGAAAGACTTCTCTTAGAAAACTGTACAGTGGAGCCTCGGTCTCCATTCCACCCGACAATGTTGGATGAGCAAGACCAAAGACTGTAGTCATGTCACTATGCACAGTGTTTGAGCTCGAGGAGACTGTGAATGAATCATGGAATGCACATTTTACCTTTGTGGCAAAGCCTGATTAAAACTAATAGTTGAAATAAATTATTTTGTGTATCTTTTTTACATAACATTGGTCATTGCTAATGACATACAAAGTAATTAATCTAGCATACTTCCATTAAATAAATCAATTCAAGCTAAAATTGAAGAGTCTACAATTAGGCTATACTGAGTCTGATCTATTTTAAGAGATTTTCTTAAAATTAAGTTAATACCTTTTAGAAAAATGTCACCTGGGGTAAAACTCCCCCTGCTACCCTGATTTGCATTTGTATAGCTCACAGCATTTAAATTTACATGTGAAAGCCTCCCCTAGAATTAGAGGGAGGGGGGGTCATGGGGGGACAACTGCCAAGCAAGGCCCACGTCAATTTCCGACAATTTTCGGCCGTTTTCGGTGTTGCCTGTAAATTGCCGTGTACAGCCGTAAACCTGAAGTTCCACAACAATCTACAGTGCCGCATACTGACGAAAATCCCACTTTTCATGCAGTGCAGTGTTTTAAGTTCGCTGCAAAGACAAAATAAATCACCTGATTAATGCAACGTTATCTTAACATATACTGGCCATTTTTTTTTACCGCAGAGTTGCCAGAAAGCTGCTTCCAGCCAGGCTAAAACTAACATAGTTAGCCCAAAGAAACAAGAGCCACGAGCTTGTCTGTGTCTGATATAACTTAATTTACACTGATATAAATGTTCTTGGATACACAAGAGTTTGTTGTTAATGCGTGATATAGGTTCTGCATGCACAGCAAACCACCAATGACAATCAATGTTGATCAATTTATCAAACAAATAAATCAGGCCCTGCTAGTTGACCACAACCTGAAATTTAGAGGAAGCAACATGCATGCATTATTAATATAATTGACTTTAGCCTGTATTGATAGTATTACATGAATACAATCGTGTCATGTGAGTCAACCAGTGTATTTAACTACCTGATTCCTCCCTCACTTCAGAAGAGTAGTCATAGCGTGTACTTGCTTTGGTGTTTGACAAAGAATGGTTTACATAGGAAAAGTTCCTTTTTCATTTTTATTTTCTATGTACATGCACTCCCCAAAATTACTACAGTAACCGAGAATTATTTATTATTTACAGAGCTATTTATGTCATCTTGTAAATCTTTTTTCATATCGCAGTATACATTGCAGGGGGAAAAAATATCGCAATGTAAATTTTTTCCAACATCGTGCAGGCCTAGTCTCTGGCCCTTAGGTTGGGCAGCATGGTCGTTGGCTCCGGCCTTTGACTCTTACCAACTCTACCCTCCGTTTAAATTATCAGATACACCCTTAGGGTTCTGGGGGGCGAGCATGCTGGGGGACGAGCATGCTGGGCGGGGCAACTTCATTGCGACCTTTCACTCCTTTCTACCCACTCCACTGGTTAGACACATTAGACATTCAGGACTTGCCCATCCGGAGGGCCTGTGCCACAACTGCCACCAAATTTTAATTGCATCTTATTTTCACCCCAATTCACTACACTCTCTCTCCTGCCCCTGCCCATCCCCCACACTTAACCACCTATTCACCCTCCAATTTCAACCCCCTGTCCAGCCTGGTAACAGCCTTGTCATTATACTCATACTTGCATTCCAAGCTGCTGGCAGGACAAGATAAAAAAAAAGACTATTTTCTGTTTTATGCTGTGTCTATTTGAATCTGAAAGAGACAGTAGTCTGAGAACAGGGTCTTAACTGATGCTGTCCCTGACACATTTACTCAGTAAAGAAAATTATCCAAAGAAAGCTGGGCTATCGTGGTGATTTTGTGGTGTGTCCTGAGTCCACAACAAATTGGTGCGGTGACCTGGAGATCAGATGCTGCAGACCACCGGGGAGCTTCTCTACGTTTCCTCAAGATCACAGGTGCACAGAAACTGAGTAGAACGAACTTTGCAAATTATGTTCTTTATGAACAGTGATGACCCCCTAGGGTCTGCACTGTGCCTTCACAGCTACATGAACTTGTGTCAAATAGTGGTTTTAACTCTGTGAATGTTACTCCTGCGGGTAATACTTTGTATAGACAAGGGAATCCCTGGGGTGGGGCGAGGAGCTCAGTTGGCTAGTTTAAAGGACAGAGTGCCAGAGCCTCCCCTGTTCAGTCTCCAATAGGTGACCATAGTCGGTCAGGCAGCACAGTTCAAAACTTTAAAAAGTAAAAAAAAATTTCACAAAATACATTGCAATATATATACATCATTTCATCTACAACATACGGCACGTAAGATCATGGGAGGTGAAAACTCATATTAGACACAAACAGGTCACTTATAAGTACTAATGCCAGTACGAAAACAGCCCAAGGCCTGAGTTTAATTACAGGATTGTTTGAAAATTTATTTAAAGTAATTTTAAAAAAAAAAAAAAGTGAGGGGTTGAAATTGAGAGGAAGGTAAAAAAAAAAATAAAAAAAAAAAAAATTTATGTTGATGAAAAAAAAAAAAAAAAAGGTTTTTTTAAAAAAAATGTAAAAAAAGAAGGATGGAGTTTAATTAAAGGAGTGTTTTAAGTGGAAGGAAAAAAAAAAAAAGTGGAAGGTAGATAACTAGCTTAATAAAAACGTGATTGTTTTTTCAAGTACTTGTAGAGACAATAAACTATGCTCTGCTTCTGAGACACACCCGGTGTGGTATGGCGTTTGTGCAGTGGAAATACTGGGTAATACAGTTCAAAGCATTGACTGGTCAAAAATCACTTCAGAGGTGTTGAGAAGGGCATTATCCAAAAATCCAACAGTGAATGGGCCTCTCCACTGGTTTTGGTTTGGAAACCATCGGGAAAACTTTGAATATGTACTGATTTCAGAGGGTTAAATCAGAGAACAGTGAATGTTGCATACCCATGCTGAGGCTCTCTCTTCGTTGGGTGGGAACTGCTTCTTCATTCAAGGGCGTAAATCCCAGGGGGGTCGGGGGGGGTCAGGACCCCCCCCCCATCTAAGGGTTGTCCCCCCCTAGAAATATCATTAAAACAATGCTATGTATTGTAAATAACATAAATATGTATACTTACAATATCTGTAAGTAGTAAAACAATACAAACGCCAAAAAATGCTTTTTAAGTTTAGGAACATTTTGAGTTCCCCCTCCCTTGCCTCACAGTGGTTTGGTCCACTGCCTGCTGTATGTTAGGATCTGCACTCGACTCACAGTCACATCGGGTAGTGACAGGAATGTAGTAAGCAAATGGTTCAAGGCTATTTTATTCACATTAAACATCAGATGAAGTTTTTTTTTTCTCAAATAGAAATGATGCTGAGTAATAAATAAATTAGTCATGACAAAAAATGTTGCTATGTTAGTGTAACGTTACCTAGCTTGTTTGATAGGTTGTTGGAAAGAAATGCACCCACTAAAACTAACGTTACCACGGCGATAAGCAATTCAATTCAATTCAATTTTATTTATAGTATCAAATCATAAAAGAGTTATCTCGAGACACTTTACAGATAAAGTAGGTCTAGACCACACTCTATGAATTCCAAAACCCCAACAATTACAGTAATTCCCTCAAGAGCAAGCATTAGCAGTGGCTATTGCGACAGTGGCAAGGAAAAACTCCCTTTTAGGAAGAAACCTCGGCAGACCCAGACTCTTGGTAGGCGGTGTCTGATGGGGCCGGTTGGGGGTGTGATGAACAGTGGCAAATAATAGTCACATTAAAGATAATGGAACAGTGACTTCGAAGGTCATCGTGGAAGTTCATGTCATAGCAGGGCACATCGTGTCATACTGAGTAGTGCAGTCTCCTATACCAGATCCTGACTACTCTGTGCATATGAACATCACAGCAGGGCATTGTGGGATGTAACGTGGCGCTGCAGAGCATGGGTGGATGCGGTGGACGCAGCAGGACGCAGCAGGACGCAACAGGATGCAGCAGGATGCAGCAGGACGCGGCCGGGAATTGCAGAGAAGAGCTATGATAAGCCTAACGTTATGTGTGTGAACTGATATTAGGGTTAATATTGAAGATCTACAGTTGTGTTTTGCTCAATATGAAGTTAAGTGGCTGATCAGTTAAATATATATCCTATGTCCCAGACGAAACCTAATATTTATGTGGAGGACGCAAGATCATTTTATAATTATAATATGACTGCATGGTGAACCTTCATATACCTTACTCATATTTAGACATCTGACGTTAAAGATTTGTGTTGATGTTAAATAAAATGACCATCCTTTTTCAGTAGGCCTACACCAAAACGCCAAGTAAGTACAATAAGTCCTCATATCAAGACAATTTGGTAACATCTTTATAAGAATGGGTGCTTATGGAAATACTAACGTCACTATGTCACAGGCAAAGGAGACAGAAAGAACTGAGGAACAAGGAGACCAGGGACAGTCAGGTGGAGAGTCTCAGGTAGACCAGGGACAGTCAGATGTAGAGTCTCAGGTAAGTGTGTTGAGCTTAGTTCATACTTTTGGAGGTGTGTGCTGTCAGGGTTAGCAGATGAGCTTTACCAGTGGCTCACTAATTTACATTATGATCAGCTAATTTAACAAGTGTACAAAAGTATTGTATTTCTTTTATATGGGACACGTTTTCACGTATTTTTCATTTTTATTTTTGTGGCTTGATTGTAAACAACTTAAAAATAAATAAATGGTTTTAAAGAAGAATATTTTGGTCAATTTAGTCAGCTTTTTCATTGAATCAAGAGAAACACTGAAAAGGGTACCAAAAAAAAGTACAGTCTCCATGCTACACTAATTATAGTATTAAGGCTTTCCTCTGTGTACACATATCCTCTACAAGTATAATTGTGGCTGTATTATTTGTGTCCCCTTCAAAAATTGCTCTTCAGAAATTGTATGTTTATTGTCCCCCCCCCTACTGTTAGATCAGATTTACGCCCATGTCTTCATCACTATGGATTTAACATCAGGATCCTACAACATCCCAATACATGAAGATGACATCAAATATACAGCATGCTCGAACCCTGCTGGGCTGTATGAATATAACCAAATGGCTCAGGGGCTATGCAACAGCCCAGCAACATTTTCCAGACCATCAATCTTTGGAGATCAGAATGATCTCTCCCTTCTCTGCTACTTGGATGATCTCCTTGTATTTGTAAAAAAAAGAGAGCAGGAGGCACTAGATCGCCTGGAGATGGTCTTCTCCCGCCTCAGGGAGCATAACCTAAAGTTGGCACAAAAAAGTGATATTTTCTCAGAGAGTCAGTCAAGTTTCTGGGACACATTTTAACTACAAAGGGCATGCAACTGACCCAGCAAAAGTTTCTGCAATCAACCAGCTAACAACAGTGGACTTGATGGAGAATGATGGAAAAAAAAACTTCACCAACCAAGATAAGATCCTTTCTTGGCATGGACAACTACTTCTCCCATTTCATTGAGTGAAATTCATGTCAATGCATGGCAAAACCATTGTTCGTGCTGACTGCAAGACAGAAAACCAAAAAGAAAAAATGGGAAGGCATTTGCAAGCAAACCAGGATGTCTAAAGCCCGAAGACTGGACCACTGACTGTGAACTAGCAGTTGAGAAAATCAGAAGTGCAGTTACTCTGACTGCTTTTCTGGCCCATCCAGGTGTTGGGGACCGAGAGTCTGGTTAAACCCAATTTTAACCAAAAGGCCTCAGATTAAACTGACCTCTGGATACAAGACACATATGTGCTCAGAGACAAGGGGACATGTGGCCAAGACAAAGGAATTGGCCTGTATGTAAACTTCAAAGCCTGGTTAATTCACACCTCTATGTGAAAATGCCAGCCAGAAGGGAAACGCCTCACAACTGGCAGGAAGTCAAAGGACTACACAACTGTAGTTTTTCACCCTGTCAAGAGTTTCGAGTCTTCCTATTGGTTCAGCGGGACCATAAAAACAGCAGGGGGCCTTAACCTATAAATAACCTGACCCTACGAAAATCTTCGTCTTCCATTGCAACTCCCGTTGCTGAGGGTAGCACGCAAGCGTTTGTGCTCAACTTCCATTTTCTGGAGAAAGTGGAGTTTATTTCGGTGGATCCTTGAAAAACGCACCAGTGTTTTTCATAACTGCAGTGAGAAGGAAACAACGTTTTTCTTCTCAAAATCCGCCAAAATTTTCCCCTCGCTGCCTTTTTTGGAGGGAAGTTTCTCAGTGGTTGCTGACGAGCACCCGAGACCCGTTTTGTTTCATCTCTGTGGAATCGATGGACAGGAATAAACGGACTGAACACACCGTAAGAAGGCTTACGTCTGGGCAGAGATAAGTAGTGTGTTTATTAATGAGCAAAGGGTTCGCTACCACTTGTTGCCATTAATGTGATCTCATTTAATATGTGATTATTAATCTGTTCTGTGAATGTATAAATTGATCATTATACTCGTTGATTTATGTCGTGTTAAGTAGCTGGGTTAAAACCGTAATTGCTATCTGCTAACTCCTTTCATGGAGTTTTAATTACTGTCTGCGATAGAATCGCGAAAATCAGCTGTGAGCTACTGGAGTGGGTATAGTGACGTTTTCCTCAGCAAAACCAGAAGTCTCAGTCTGTCCTAACTAAACGTTAGCCCAGACCTGAGTAGCTGAGGGGAACTGGGTCATTATCGATAACTGAGATCATAGTGCTTCTTTTCTTTACTCTTCTCCTCTTTCTTCTTACTAACACACACACACACACACACACACACACACGACACAGGCTAGCCGCGCAATTACCAAGCTAACGCTGTAGCTTCACACGTGGGATCTCCCTACGTTCGTACAGAGCTAAAACAGGAACTAGCTACCAGATCGGCTAAGCGTTCTTGTTGCCTAGCAACCCCCCCCCCCCGGCTTCTTCAGCCCTCTCCGCACACGCAGCACCACTACCGCCCTCTGGAGGCTAAATAGTTTTGTGCAGCTCACAGGAGTAGCCATCTTTGGAGTTGTTTTGGTGTTTAGAACTACACTCCGACACCGCCCCCTCCTTTGTCACTCACTCTCTCTCACACACACTCACACACACACACAGACACAGATGTGTCCATGACACATGCTGCTTTGTTTTTGCTTTGTTCTTGGTTGTGATATTATAAAAAGGTATGAGTTTATTATTGAAGGATTATTGTTTAGCTACTGATAATTGTGAAGTTAATAAATCTTATTATACTTAATTAGCAGTTGCTTGTGATTATTTGTGTACTTGTTGTAATAATTGCTGGTCGATCAGGTCGGTGCTTGGATTCACCCCTTCCTTTAGTTCCTTTTGAAAGGATTTACACAGAAATGAGACTGATCCACAGTTTGATTATTGGTCCCTGACTAGCAGGGTGGTGCCCCGTTTTGATTGTTTGTCGATTTGATAAAGTTATTAATAACCATATTCATAACTTTATTAATATTGATAAAACATCTTTGATAATTTGCCAATGGTCAAATCTGTACCCTAAGGGAATCCTACACAGGCTTCAAGAAACAATTTGTTCTTTTTACAGACGCTTCAATGGATGGCTTGGGGGCAGTCCTTTGTCACTTGACATTAGGTACTTACCTAAAGGTGAAAAGAGACCAGACCTGTAGCCTTCGCAAATAAGACATTGTCCAAGTCATAGTCACAGCTCATAAATTAGAGTTCTTTGCTCTCAAGTGGGCTGTATGTGATACATTTGCACATTGGCTAAAAGGTAACCAGTTTACAGTCCTGACTGATAACAACTCCCTGACACATATCATGATCAAGCCTAAACTAGATGCCTGTTAACAACGATGGTTGTCATAGCTTGCGCCCTTTGACTTTGACTTAAAGTACATACCTGGAATGCAGAACATACCTGCTGACCTTCTGAGCCAACGCCCATTTGCCAAAGTCTTGGAGGCTAGTGAAGCCAGAGAGAATGGAGCACAGTGTGTAATTTCAGAGGATATACAAGAGGCATTTTGATTGTCAGTTAATGTCCAAACGTTCAAGAAAGGGAACGTTTTCATTTTATACTTAAAGTAAATAATATGGCCTAATTTGATCCTATAGTGTTACTCTGCACATGCTTTTTGATAATTACAATAATAAAGTAATATTATCATCCTTAAGGTAGAAGATATACTATCTCTCATATTATATAAATTATAAACAAACAGATAAGTAAGTGGTCTTGAAAAATATATATTTTTGGTCTCTGTATTGACTGTCTCTCATTTGGACTCGTTCTTGATTTGGACTCAAACTTTTTTGGACTCGGTCTTGACTTGGACTTGAAATTCTTTGGACTAGTCCTGGTCTTGGACTTGTCATGGACTCGACAAAGGTGGACTTGACTTGCTGAATATAGGGCTTTATAAGTGTTCTCCCCCAAATTGGTCAGTTTGTTCTGCATAGCTGCTTCATTTGTTTTCATTAACGTGATAATTCTGTGTTAACGCCATACAATCCCGTTTTGTTCATTGCTTATTATGTTGATTTTAGTAGTTTGTATCCAATAGATGAATACATTCTTCATTTATAAAGAAGCTGGGTATGTGAATTTTGTGTGTTTTGGAGTAGTACAACCTCTGTTCACCAAGTATATTAGAACTCAGATCGCTGTAGCAGATCATCCCTCCAAATTATGAAACTTAACTAAGGCAAAGGTTATCAGCATTCTCTTTATAGAGCGGTGCTCCAAAATTGTATTAGTTAATTCAAACATGATGGCCACCTAGAGCGAAAGCACTCTACTATTAATTAAATATTAATTAATACCGATTAATGAAACCTCCCATATACGCTACATTTTTTTTGCCACTTGTATATATGTTTGTACATTCTTTCCTTTGTTTTTTGTTTTTTAATAGTTGTTCTTGTAATCTATCCTATTTATTATTTATTGTATATTCTGTATGTGTGCTGTGTGTCTCATATTTTGCTAATCTAATCTTCAAGGTAATATGTAAAAGGGCATATTTCTGGCAAAATGTTTTGCTCTCCTATAGGACGACTCCGGTCAAGTTACCCCTATCAAGTAAAGATTTCTCACCTAGCCTTAAAGTTTGCTGTAATTAAGGAGAGGTGAATGTAATTGTGTGTTTTGGTATTTCAGCTAACTTTAGCTCCCTGCACTATGAGTGAACTGGTATAGTCTTATAAAGTGGGTATTTCATCTGTTAACAAGAGAGGGGGACAGATTTCTAATCTTTAATTATTTTATTTGATTTCCATTTATTTTGTTAGCTCAATCTTGACACTGATGTTAGATTGTTTACAGCACAAACAAAAGGTATTTTGATCGGTGAATTACCTGTGGTGTTGTGCTACATATCCACCAAAAGTTCTCTCTCAGTCTGTATTTGGATCTGAGAGAGACAGGTATGTTAACCGAGTGTTCCTCTTCTAAATATCTTTCTAATGTTTTATGCACAGTAGCGTGACTGTTTTGACAGAGCGATGTGTTGATGTGTGTTGTGATGTGTAAAGTGGGGGTGTGTTAAAAGCATTTGTGAGATTTAGCATTGTATTGTTCTCAACTGTGTTCTTTCGAAGTGCCGCCACTAGCTCGGAGTTGTATAAAATGAATGCGAGATATATTAATACTGTTCTAGTGTGTGTGTGTGTGTGTGTGTGTGTGTGTGTGCATATAAAGAGTCACTGTGGTTACCTCTAATGCAGTGGTTCCCAACCTTTTTTCCTTGGCGCCCCCCCTACTCATGTCCAGAAAAGCTGAGACATGTGAGACAGTTTGTTTTATTTTGCATTTGTTTTACATTATTAGGGCCCGAGCGCCGACAGCGGCGAAGGCCCTATTGAAACTGAAGGAATTATTATTAGGGCCCGAGCGCCGACAGCGGCGAAGGCCCTATTGAAACTGAAGGAATTATTGTGTCTTTCTTTCTATTCTTTTCCCGTCAAATGAATTGGCTATTTGAGGGGCTTAACATATTCAAAAACTCACCAAATTTGGCGGTCGCATCAAGTCTGGTGAAAATTTACGTATTTTAAGGGTGTCGGGAATAGGCGCACAAAAATGGCTCGCTAGCGCCCCCTAGAAAGTTAAAAGAATTGAGCCCCTGCAGAGCGTTTAATGTAGACTCACGAAACTTGGTAGACATATGTAACATGTCAAGATGTACAAAACACTTCATTAGAGCCATACCCTAAACCCAACAGGAAGTCCGCCATTTTGATTTCAAAGTTCATTATTTCGTACTTTAACGAACTCCTCCTAGAAATTTCATCCGGTCAACTTCAAACTCGGTCTGTGCCATCTTAAGACGTTAAAGATGAAAAGTTGTTAAAAGAAAAACTTTTCGTCATAGGGCGTGGCCGTGGCGGGGCGGCCATTTTGTGCGTTTCGCCGCCAAAACAGGAAGTGGGTGTAACTCGAGAGTTCATTGACCTGGCTCGAAACTTTTCAGGATTCATAAGAGTCCAACCCTGAGGACAAATAAAGGCTGATATTTACTTAAAGTCATAGCGCCCCCTAGTGGCAACAGGAAGTAGGCCTAAAACTATACGTGCTATACTTTAACGAACTCCTCCTAGAGATTTCATCCGATGGACTTCAAACTTGGTCTGTACCATCCCAACACCTTACAGATGAAAAGTTATTAAAAGAAAAACTTTTCGTCAGACGGTGTGGGCGTGGCGGCCATTTTGAGTGTTTAGCGATGAACAAAGAAGTTGTTGTAACTTGAGTGTACGCTGTCGTATCTGCCCGAAATTTCTCACGATTGACAAGGGTCCAGGCCTGATTGACTTTTGGTCATAGCGCCCCCCGCTGGCACCTGGAAATCTGCTTTATATGACAAAAATCATCCGATTTACATGAAACTCAGAATGTATGGTCTACATGTGATACTGAGCCGCCCCCTTTAATATGACCACGCCCACTTACTCAGGCCACGCCCCCTTTCATAATATTTGAACCGTTTAAGGTAGAGTCTTGTGTGAGATGTCATTGTACTCAGCAGAGAGTTCCTTCTTCATTGGTGATGGTTTGGCCCGCACCCTATGCTTAAGCCACGCCCCGTTTCATAACATTTGAACTGTTTTAGGTATACCCTTGTGTGAGGTATCATTGAACTCAGCAGAGACTTCATTCTTCATTGGTCATGGTTTGGCCCGCCCCTAATATCTAGCCACGCCCCCTTTTATAACTAATGACCCGATTGATGTAAACCCTTGTGTGAGGTATCATTGAACTCAGCAGAGACTTCCTTCTTCATTGGTGATGGTTTGGCCCGCCCACCATGTTTAAGCCACGCCCCATTTTATAACTAATGACCCGTTTGATGTAGACCCTTGTGTGAGGTATTAATGAACTCAGCAGAGACTTCCTTATTCATTGGTCATGGTTTGGCCTGCCACTCTATGCTTAAGCCACGCCCCCTTTCATAAATGGTGATCCGTTTAAGGTAGAGTCTTATGTGAGGTATCAATGAACTCAGTAGAGACTTCCTTGTTTATTGGTAAAGGTTTGGCCCGCCCCTATACTTTGGCCACGCCCCCTTTCACAGCTAATGAACTGTATGACGTAGAGTCTTGTGTGAGGTATCGTTGAACTCAGCGGGGAGTTCCCTTTTCATTGGTGACGATTTGCGGCGTCTGAGTGCCATGCAAATGCACGGTCGCAAGGAGGGGCGTCCACCGGTAACCCAGATGCGTGCAGAGGCGCGAGGACCCATACATCGTTGCTCGCAGCTTTAATTATTTCATGTATCCCTCACAGTAGTCTGAGAAGAGGGTGTGAACTGATGCAGTCCCTGTCACATTTACAGATATAGTTGTCAAAAATAAGCACCAATATCCAGTATACATCATTAGTATACAATCATTTCAATTAAAATTTATTTAGACTGTAATTGTTATATGCACTCTGTTGGATCTGAGAGAGACAGTAGTCTGAGAAGAGGCTGTGAACTAATGCAGTCCCTATCACATGTTGAATTATTACAGACTCACTCAGTAAAGAAAAGGATCCAAAGAAAGCTGTGGTGTTGTGGTGATTTTGTGGTGTGCTCTAAGTCCGCTACATACCATCAGACTTGAAAAAGGAAGATCCTGCACTCTGCTCTTGCTCAGCATCACAATTTATTGATGATACTAAGGTTTTGGCCCCTCTGGACCTCCGTCAAGAGTTTGTTTATCCCATAATAAATAATGCCTCCTCAACCTTTTTGCATCCACATCAAGTAAATGAGTCTGTGAAGTCAACCACTGGTTTCTGAAGAGCCAAAATGAAGATCAAAGTGGCCAGCTCCTGCTGTCGCCATCTTGGCAGTGCTGATGTCAGCTAATCCAAAAATGGGCATGGAGGTGGAGCGTGGATGGAGCTAACGCAGGCTGAATTAAGCCCGGTTGCTGAAACCATGCCCACCTATCTGGAAGCTCCCAAGAAAGCAATGGCTAAGAAGCTAGGCTAAGAAGCCATTATATGCTACGTTGCTAGCCCTGTGGTCTTGCTGCTCATCCTAGCTGGCTTGTTACTTGAAGTAAGTTAACCCAAAATTATGAAACAAAACTTAAAATAACTTTCATCTTTTATTGAGATTCTAACATTATGTTTAAAAATAAAACATCCAAGACACCCTATAGCTAGCTAGCGCACCTGCAATCCCTCCTCCCCGCTATCGGGAGAAGCATGGTCAGCAGCCTGGAGATGGACCTTATAGCTATAGTTATCATAATAATCATAATTGCTACAGCCACTAGAGGGCTTTATCACTGTTATTTGCTGAAATGATTTATGCTGTCATTTTTCTTGGGAGGAGAGTCTCCATGGTGCCAGAAAACATAAATTCGTAAAATGTTGGCATTGGAATGCAGAATCCTGTGCATGTTACTGCTGTCAATGTTTGGACCTCCATGTTATGTTTATTTGTCATTTAACCAAGGAACAGAAAAAAGGTTTTCAGGCACTAATGTCTTCCATTCAGCAGACATTGAGGAATATGTCTCTGAGTCATGTTTCCATTTTATGCTGTAGGTGTTAGTGGTGGCTCTATTTGAGACAACTTTATCCTGTTATCAGTCCTTTTTCTTGTTTTGGTATTTACTTTTAGGAAATACTAACTGTAGTGAAGAGACTGCAGTGAAGAAGGGGATTAGCTGTGTTTACGCTCCTGGATGTTTGTCTGGAAGTGAGTAATCACCAATGAGTGTACTCCAAGATGCCAATCCTGACAGTAGGTAAAACCAAAGATGGGGGAGGAACTATTGGAAAGGAAAAACAAAAAGGAGAGGAGTCTTTTTGATGGTATCAGAGTAAAGAGACAAAACTGTGAAGAAAAAGCGCCACAGAGCTCGCTTTGTAAACCTGGTAATTTGTTCATATAAAAACCACATCTTTGGCAAGTAATTATAGCCCTTCCATCACTTTCCTAGAGACTGCTCCCCATCTCTAAAAGCTCCTCTGGGGATTGTAGTCAGAATGTATTTCAATTCTATTAACACATATCACGTATCAGGGCATGAACACAATTTTACAATTATTTTATTCAAAAAACAGCCATCTGGTAACAAGTGTGTTTCCTCTTCGTGTTCATGCTGTAGTAACCTGAATATTCCCCAGCCATGTTTACTGGGCTATTTCATGCGTTCACTTTGAAATGATTCTAAAATTTACATTTGAGGGTGCATTCGCTTTACGTAGAACGTCTCTTGCGGACAAACCAGAGAAACTTTTTTTTTTCCATGAATCACTGACGAGTGAGACAGATCTGTTTTGTTTACCGTGGAGCATCTATGGAACAATCAAAACGGGAACACACACAGTAAGTAGGCTAAAGTTTCTGGGCAGAGAAATATAGGTGTGTGTTATTAATATCAGTAACCGCTATTGCTGAAACTTGTTACGACATTGAATGTGATTAATTAATAAGTGCAACTGTTGCACATGTCTTACTATTAATGATTGCGACCACCAAGTCCAATTTATTGCTGTGAAAGTACTGGATCACAGAACTTGTTGATATATGTTGTGTCCACGTGCTTTTGTAATCCTTTTTTTGTCTTCTTGTTTCAGTTGCTACCTCTCCCGTCACCCTGCCTCCAGTCAGCTGGCTCCTCCATCCAGTCCTTCCCTCACGGTTCCTTCACCAGCCTGCCTCAGCTCTCGCCACTCCGCGCTTCAGTGCTTCCCCTGTCGATCTCTCAGCCCCGGTCTCCCCATGCCTCTGTTCCCCGGCTCCAGCCCCCGTGCCCGTGCTCTCCTCCCTGGCATCCACCTTCCCACTTCCCCATTCTCTTTCTCATTTTCCCCCCTCTGCGTTTGGGCCCGTTCTGTCCTAACCGTAACATGTTCAACTTTATGGTTTATGATATGCAAATATGCAAAACATTTCAATTCAAAGGCCCACGACTTGAATGTTTAGTTTTGGCCCGTGGCCCTCCAGCCCGATTCATTTTTGGCCCTTGAAGGGGAAGAATTTGGGCACCCCAGCTCTAAGGGAACATGTGTTCCCTTAGAGCTGGGGTGCCCAAATATATGCAATACAGGAAAAAAAGAATGTTGGCTGTAAGTCATTCACACAAAGAATTAGTTACATTTTTACATAGTTAATGCCTGTGGGAGAATGTAACCGCTTTATTTACTAGTTTTGCATTGAGTACTTATTTTAGAATATTTTCCTGATGATACTAATATACTTTTAATGAAGTAACGTTTTGCAATGCAGGACTTGTACTGTAACAGAGTATTTTTGCAGTGTAGTATTAGTACTTTTACTTAAGTAAAGGAACTGAATACTTCTTCTACCACTGTTCACCACTTTGTGTTTTGGTACTGGTTTCAGTCAGTTTGGATGAATTTTCATCACATGGCTGTACATAGCAGTAAACAAACGTTGGATGCAGAAGAAATTCCAATTGCTCAAACCATATGCAGGACGAAACATGGAGTGTTTCATTATGCACCATTAGTCAAAAGTCTAGAACAGTTCTTATCACACCCAAGGATATGGTCCATGATTGACAAGGGACCACAGAGGTAAAAAAAAGAAAAGAAAACAAATGCATTACAGATTGTTCTATACACAGAAATAGAGAGCTGTAATCCACTTGGATCATTTGCATAAAAAAACTAATTATTAATGGTGTATTACACCCTAGCAAACAAATCCGAAATACAGGTCTAAACTTCTTTTTTTTAACAATTTCTTTATAGACATTTTTATAAAAAAAGTGATAACACAAGGGTGTAGCAAAAGACCATGTCATTTTAACTTTTTTAACCCCCCAAACCCAACCCTGCATTGCTCAGGAAAGGAAATAAAGACAGAGTAGTAATTGCAATTGCAGTTATAACTCAACACCCAAACAAATAGTAATAATTATAAGTAATGACAGTAGTATTACTAACAACAATGATAATGCTGATACAAGGCAAGAAAAAACTTTAAAAAATAATAAAAATAAAAAGAAATTATAAAAAAAAAAACCTTGAACCCTTCAACCATAAGGAGTCAGGAGGGGGAAGTTTGCTTTTCCACATGATAGCAATGCACTTGTTTCCAGCGATCAAGGCTAGTCTGATGAAGCGTTTATTATTCCTCCTATCAGCTGGCAGAGCTGTTGTGTCCCCTAACAAAACAACTTTCAAATTTCGACTCCTTTTTAAGTGTATCCAAAATGGAGCCCCAATAGTGGGTTAGTTTTGTACAGCTCCAAAACATGTGCATCAGGTTGCCTGTGTCTGTCTTGCACCTAGGGCAGGTATCAGGTATTCTATGAAGTCTTTCTGGTGTGTAATAAATACGATGGATAAGATTAAGCTGTAAGAGCTTATGGCGGCTGTTGTAGGACAAGTTTTGGGCTTCCGCACATATTGCCTCCCAGTCATTATCCCTAAAGGTGTTCTCCAGATCTTGTTCCCATGTGACCCATGATTTTAACACATTATTTAGCAAAAGATCCAACATTCTACCATAGGTTAGGGACACAAAGCCCCTTAGGTTTTGGATGTCTTTTAAGACGATGTCGGTTGGGGGAGAGGCAGAAGACATTAAGTGCTCATTCTTCTGTGAACTAATGAAGTGTCTGATCTGCAGGTATTTAAAAAAGTTAAAGGCACGTTTTAGCTGTTCGAAAGATTTAACTATGTTATTTTTATAGAGGTCGCCAAATGATTTGACTCTGTTCATAAACCATATCCTTGTAAGCCCATCTCTAAGGGCTGGTGGAAGAGCAGGATTGTTATGGAATGGAGTGTTCCTGTCATAGACTGTATATTATTAGTGGACAGCGCATCCGGTTCGGCAAAGTGCTGCAAATGCGGAAGTGCCTTAAACCTGCATTCTATCTGAATTCCAGCAGGTGGCGACACGTGCGGTCGGTTTCTGTAGAAGTCTATGAGAAAGTGACCCACTTCTCACTTGATTTACTACCTGAGTTCACATTTTCATGAAGATTTTATGGTCTTAATCGCTGGTTTTAAGTCTTCTGCAACACAGAATGATGTTAATTTTTTGAATTATGGTCTCGTTGATTTTAAAATCGGCGATAAAGCAGGGGGTGTTTTAGGGCGTGGCTATGATGTGATTGACAGTTCGCGTCCTGTCAATCATGACAGAGGTTTAGCAAAGCTTATCTAAGGCACGTAAACTTCATTTTGGAGTTTGACCAGCTTTCTTCGTAGTGACTGTGACACTTTGGTCGCCTAATAATGTTTTATTCAGCATTCGGTTGGACGACAAGACACTCAAAGGAGTCGGCAGTTCAGTTTTTCCGGTAAGTAACGTTACATTTTTTTTAAATACTGTTTTTCGTTAGCTAACGTTCCCAATTAATATCAGTTAGCTAGCTAGATTGCACCTTGCTAAACAAGCTAGCGGGCTAACGTTATGCAGACCGTATAAACGGATTCAAATATATATTTAACGTTATAGTCGTATACAGTACAACGGTCTTGCCGGTGATCTATTTTTAATCACATGTGGTGTTATTGCTAATTGCTAATTCGACTGTCTAACCCTAACCCGCAAGCTAACCATTACATGTAATGGTAGCTAATGTTAGCTTAAAATCAAAGCCTGATATAGCTAACGTTATGGTGCAAATTCATATACAACGGTACAACGGTACAACAGTACAACGGTCTCGCCGGTGATCTATTTTTAATCACATGTGGTGTTATTGCTAATTGCTAATTTGTCTAACGTCTAACCCTAACCGCTAACCATTACATGTAATGGTAGCTAATGTTAGCTTAAAATCAAAGCCTGATATAGCTAACGTTATGGTGCAAATTCATATAAACCCTATGTTCGCACAGGGATTAAAATAATTTTGGGACCGCGTGTGATTTAGAAATTACCCCCTCACATCTGAGTTTCGTGTGGCGCATTCGCACAGGACAAGCAGAGACTGCTTTTACTTGAATATACTGAAATATATGTTCCCGCCCGAGAGTTGGGCAACGTTACCCGGAGGCGCCCGAAGGACAGGCACATACCCTATCATCCCCGCCGCAGTGGCACCCACACAGCATCACCGTCACCCTCACCCTTGGACAAAGCCACGGGGGGAGCGCATAGACTGGGAGACGGAGGTCTCCGGGCGGGGCAGTGGGCCAGAATATGCGTTTTTGCGAGTAAATGTCGCACATGAAAAAATATATATATATTATTGTAAAGTTACATTTGTGTTCTATCTTGAAAAATCTTCAATTCTACAGCCAAATGTATTGTATAAAGCACCAGGTTCAATATTGGAGCATCACTATGTAAGATCTTTTCTCAAAAAATTCTAAATACATTATTTCAGACTGTTAATGTACCTAACAAGCATGCTGTTGCAGGAGTTATTAACCACTGTTGTTGATGCTGTTACACTGATGTCTTTCTTCCACTTACTGTCTACTAATCTATTTATAGACCTTCTGTCAGCACATTAGTCTGTTTTAAGATGAGTCACATACATGCTACAATCTATATTTGCAAGTGCTGTTTATTACCAAAATGTACATATCATTAAAAAAGTGTTGCGTACAATACACATTGTCTAAGATACATTTGACATGTAGGAGTATGTTTACTTAATACTGCATGTCCTCAACTGAAGCATAGATTCATGTACAAGCTCATATATTATTAAAGCTGCGAGCAGCGATGGACGGGCCCTCGCGCCTCTGCGTGCGTTGGGGTTACCTGGCGGACGCCGATCCTTGCGACCGTGCATTCGCGCGGCACTCAGGCGCCGCAAATCGTCAACGATGAAAAGGGAACTCCCCGCCGAGTACAACGATACCTCACACAAGACTCTACGTCATACGGTTCATTAGCTGTGAAAAGGGGCGTGGCTAAAGCATAGGGGGCGGGTCAAACCATCACCAATTAAAAAGGAACTCTCTGCTGAGTTCAATGATACCTCACACAAGACTCTACCTTAGATGGGCCAGCATGTATGAAAGGGGGCGTGGCTTGAACATAGGGGGCGGACCAAACCATCACCAATGAAGAATGAAGTCTCTGCTGAGTTCAATGATACTTCACACAAGGGTCTACATTAAACGGATCATTATTTATGAAAGGGGGCGTGGCTTAAACATAGGGGGGCAGGCCAAACCATCACCAATGAAGAAGGAACTCTGCTGAGTTCAATGATACCTCACACAAGGGTATACCTTAAACGGTTGAAATGTTATGAAAGGGGGCGTGGCTTAAACATAGGGGGGCGGGCCAAACCATCACCAATGAAGAAGGAACTCTCTGCTGAGTTCAATGACACCTCACACAAGACTCTACCTTAAACAGTTCAAATGTTATAAAAGGGGGCGTGGCCTGAATAAGTGGGCGTGGTCATATTATAAGGGCCAGCTCAGTATCACATGTTAACCACACATTCTAAGTTTCATGTGAATCGGATGATGTTTGTCATATGAGGCGCATTTCCTGTTGCCAGCGGGGGGCGCTATCACCAAAAGTCAATTTTGGCCTGTAGGTGTCCTCAGGCCTGGACCCTTGTTAATCGTGAGAACTTTCAGGCTGACAACGTACACTCAAGTTACAACAATTTCTTTGTTCATCGCTAAACGCTCAAAATGGCCGCCACGCCACGCCCACACCGTCTGACGAAAAGTTTTTCTTTTATTAACTTTTCATCGTTAAGGTGTTGGGATGGTACAGACCAAGTTTGAAGTCCATCGGATGAAATCTCTAGGAGGATTTCGTTAAAAGTATAGCACCTTGACTTTTAGGCCTACTTCCTGTTTCCACTAGGGGCGCTATGACTTTAAGTAAATATCGGCCTTTATTTGTCCTCAGGGTTGGACTCTTATGAATCCTGAAAAGTTTCGAGCCAGTTGGACAACGTACACCCGAGTTACACCCACTTCCTGTTTCGGCGGCGAAACGCACAAAATGGCCACCCCGCCACGGCCACGCCCTATGACGAAAAGTTTTTCTTTTAACAACTTTTCATCTTTAACATCTTATGATGGCACAGACCGAGTTTGAAGTTGACCGGATGAAATCTCTAGGAGGAGTTCGTTAAAGTACAACATGTGGAAATGGCCAAAATCGCACTAATTTCGAACTTTGAAATCAAAATGGCGGACTTCCTGTTGGGTTTAGGGTATGGCTCTAATGAAGTTTTATGTACATCTTGACATGGTACATATGTGTACCAAGTTTCGTGAGTCTTTATTACACGCACTGCAGGGGCTCAATTTTCTTAACTTTCTAGGGGGCGCTAGCGAGCCATTTTTGTGCGCCTATTCCCGAAACCCTTAAAATACGTACATTTTCACCAGACTTGATGCGACCGCCAAATTTGGTGAGTTTTTGAATATGTTAAGCCCCTCAAAAAGGCAATTCATTTGACGGGAAAAGAATAGAAAGAAAGAAAGAAAGAAAGAAAGAAAGAAAGAAAAAGAAAGAAAGAATAATTCCTTCAGTTTCAATAGGACCTTCGCCGCTGTCGGCGCTCGGGCCCTAAATATAATTCATTGTGATCTACCATGCCTTAACTACACGTTTGTCTTTTACCACAATCAAACTCTGCGTCATATACCAGGTCGTTCCTCCACTCTGCATCAGATCATAGTCCAGACGACCACAGTTAGTCTTGCTCATGACAAACCTTGCTATCTGTTGAGTCATTTGTGTATTTGCCTGTCCTTATCCTTTCTCTTGTGCCTCAGCTGCCATTGGAACCTGACTCCTGCTACCGCTGCATTCCTGCCATCCACCGGACCAGACACCCACCATCACTGGACCCCACCACTAGCCGGCCTACTATCTTCCTCTGATGGACCCGCTCCTTTCCAGAAACCACCGGACTTGTTCTCCATCCTGGAAACTTGGACGTGCTTTTCCCCCTCAGAAACCTGGACTCGATACTTGAGTACTTTAAATAAAACCTGTTAATTCACACTCCTGGCTCTGCGTTCTGTCTGCATTTGGGTTCTGTTGACCATTCAAACCTAACAGTTAACACTTTAGAAATATGTATTAGGCATATAATTTTGATATTTTATGTATAGGATTAAACTGTTAGACATTGGATGTCCTTGTATGTTTTTTTGTTTTCATACTTTAAAAATGCCAGTGCAGTAAATATAAGGTACATTGATTTAATCATTACATTGAATAAGTTGTTTATTGTTTCTTTGCAATTTGTGATCATACTTTTGTTATAATGAATTTACAACAACCCTACACTGATTAAACAGCACCTAGTGCATTTCCAATTACCTACTAACCACTTGACTATGTATTTCAAAATTAAATATAGTCCCATAAATTAATCTAAAAGGATTTTGGTGAAGCATTTTAATGGTGATTACAATTGACAAGTACATAAAGACACACAAGAAAAGCACAAACTACATTTTGCTGATCCTTCAACATTCAAGTAAGTATGGTAACATTTAAGAAATCATTTATGTTGATTAAAGCCAAAATAAACACTTTTTAATCAATTACAAATTCTATCAAATTACCAATGTCTTGTATGACTACAATACTGTATGTTCCTATAGTTACTTCAGAAAAACAACAAATGTAGCTTTAGAAAGACCTTTATTTCACATTGAAATGGGCATGAACTTCAAAAACTACATAAACCACAAACAACACCGGCAATATTTTTATATACATATTTTAAATTGATGAATTAAATAATGTAGTTCACCTTTTACAATCCAGTGCAAATTCCACACCTAAATCACTACTGTAGGTCAAGGTAAAGGCAAACTTCACTGTCACAAGCCGAACCAATAGATGTAGATATCTTCAATGCCAAGGATGGAAAAACACATTGTAATAGTGAGGAAAGTATCATATTTTAGGCTATAGAGAAAAGGAATAAATGAGCAGCACTCTTAATTACACACAGTTATTTGAAAATGCATTATTACCTCGGCTTAGTTTTACAAAAACAAAAGTCTTATAAAAGTTTAATGTTGTACAATAAATAGCAAAAGAAAAGTAACTATTACTTTATTCTGAGGCATTGGGTGGGTGCACATGCCATCGTGGCTCTCCACACTCCTATATCTGAAAGAAAGAAAAAGAGTCATCAATTTCCATTTGAGCCTCTCATAGTTAAATATATATGCACACTAGAATGTAACTGTACTTCTTTAGAATACAGATTAATTAACATTTAAAGGGGTGATAGAATGCAAAACTGATTTTACCTTGTCATAGTTGAATAATGACAGTTTAGTGGGTAACTAGGACATGCATAGAACCTCTAAATCCCATTGACACCTCTTTTCTCTGCAAATCTCACTATTTGAAACTGCCTCTGAAAACGGGCGAATCTCAACGAGCCGCAATAGTTGACGTCAACTATTGCGGCTCCTCCTCATTTGGCTCTAGTCTGTGTTTGTCACGCCCCAACATTTGCATAGGCTACACAACTGACCTGAGATCAGTTAGTCTTCTGAATCTAGGTCGTGCAGATCTCAGAAATTGTATACATTGTTCATATGCTATTTTACCATTAAATTCACTTCTGAGACTTTTTTATGCGAGAAATCAACTATGTAGAGGTCAAATGTGGGCCGTTTTACGAAAATTGATGTCTAATTGCAAATTTTGTCCGACTGTGTGTCGGACTTCAGTGGCCGGTGCTGCCTGTCCGCTGCTGCCTGTGGGCTGCCTCACCGCCCGGCCTGCCTTCCTTCACAGCCCCCGGCCTGCTGTGAGCTCGAGTGAGCTCCGTTACGACTGGCAGCCCACAGGACTCCATACCTGCGCAGAGTCACCAGTAACACTGCTAATGGACTACTAAACGCCGGTGCTCTGACAGAGCTCCAGGGCCTGCAGCTCCCCTCTTCCTGCTAGCTAAATGGCCCGTGTGTGTGAGTGAGAGCGCGGTCAGTGAGCTTGTTACACCAGCAATCTGTTACCACAGGTTCCAGTTAATCTTTTAATGTGTGTAATTATAATGTGTTGAGTTATTTAAACAAACGATTGGGGAAAAAAACGCCGCTTGTCCGTGAGTCTCATTGATAGAGCCTGCGGCTGGATGGAGCTCTATCAATGAGAGCTAGCTAGCCTCCTCTTAGAATTTCTCTGAAATTCACAAATATTCATCAACTTGAAATCGGACACCGTTGTTAGCTTTATAAGACATTTAGTTAAATGTTGTGTAACTGGCGTGACGGAATTCAAACTGTAAATATACTCGAATTAAGGCGAAAAGGAAGCTAACTATCCGTGATTTGTAGCTAGGATTGAAGGGACAGTCACAGCTAACGAATCACATAGCTAGCTAGTCTTCACAAATATTAACTTGAAATCGGACACTGTTGTTAGGTTTATAAGACATTTAGTTAGATGTTGAGTAACTGGCGTGATGAAATTCAAACTGTAAATATACTCGAATTACGACCCAAAATGAAGCTAACTAGCCGCAATCTGTACACATAGATTGAAGGGACAGTCGCAGCTAACAAAACCCTTACAGCTCACAAATATTCATTAACTTGAAATCGGACACCGTTGTTAGCTTAATAAAACATTTAGTTAGATGTTGTATAAGTGGCGTGACGAAATTCAAACTGTAAATATACTCGAATTACGACCCAAAATGAAGCTAACTAGCCGCAATCTGTACACATAGATTGAAGGGACAGTCGCAGCTAACGAAACCCTTACAGCTCACAAATATTCATTAACTTGAAATCGGACACCGTTGTTAGCTTAATAAAACATTTAGTTAGATGTTGTATAGCGTCTAGCGGAGAAATTCAAACTGTAAATATACCAATTACGACCCAAAATGAAGCTAACTAACCGCAATCTGTACACATAGATTGAAGGGACAGTCGCAGCTAACGAAACCCTTACAGCTCACAAATATTCATTAACTTGAAATCGGACACCGTTGTTAGCTTAATAAAACATTTAGTTAGATGTTGTATAAGTGGCGTGACGAAATTCAAACTGTAAATATACTAGAATTACGACCAAAATTAAGCTATCTAGCCTCAATGTGTACACATAGGATTGAAGGGACAGTCGCAGCTAACGAAACCCTTACAGTTCACAATTAACTTGAAATCGGACACCGTTGTTAGCTTTATAAGACCTTTAGGTATGTTGTATAGCTAAGTGGCGTGACATGTGTGTAACATGTCGTAAGAGATTGCTGGTGTAACAAGCTCGCTGACCGCGCTCTCACTCTCACACAACGGGCCATTTAGCTACAGGAAGAGAGGGAGATGCAGGCCCTGGAGCTCTGTCAGGGCAGCGGCGTTTGGTAGTAGTCCCATTAGCCCAAACGGTGACTTTGCGCGGGTATGAGGTGCTGTGGGCTGCAGCAGCCGTGCCGGAGCTCAATCGAGCTCACAGCAGGCCGGGATCTGTGGAGGAAGGCAGGCCGGGCGGCGAGGCAGCAACACAGGCAGCTGAACTCCGACACACAGTTTTACCAAATTTGCAATTAGCCATCCATTTTCGTAAAACGGCCCATATTTGAGCTTTATATAGTTGATTTCTCGCATAAAAAAGTCTCAGAAGTGAATTTGGTAAGAAACATTGCAGTGTCTGAGATTCTGTTGCGTTTCTAATGTGTGTGTATTGGCGATTCGCTCAACCAATCAGCGCGCGTCTCTACGTTTGTGTATGGGGCTAAGGCTCAACCAAGCAGCGTGCAGCTCATCTAAATATTCATGAGCATACCATATTTGGAAGAAAAGCTCTTGTTACAAATAGGGCCAAAACACAGGGATGCATAAGGGCCAATAAAATATCAACCAGGCCATTTTCAGCCCAACTAATGTTACATACCCCATTAGGAGACCATAAGGAACAGTGTGAAATACCCTATATAATCATTCTATCACCCCTTTAATTTAGTTAAATTTCATTTATTTATTTGTATAGCACAAGTAAACACAACAGAAGTTGACCACTGTGCTTCACATAACAAGAGTCAGGAAAGATAATAAAATAAAAAATCCTTCAGACAGCAAAAAACATAAGTCTCTTTCTGCTCTCAGCGAAGGCGGTCGCTTTCTCTCCCTCTCCCTACCAGGCCTACCCTGCTTGCTATCTTGTCTCGTGTTGTCTGCTGTTAACTTTTAGAGACTCTCCCTGCAAGGCTCAGGCTCTACAAAACCCAAATTATGGAACTGATTAACTGGTCTCTCAGCGCAATTGACACTGTATTCTCGAGGAGGAGCACTGGTACGGGTGAGCCAGCATGTCCTGACGGAACGTTTGCTGCGGGGTATACGATGGACGGCTGGGAGAAATGGCGTGTCGTGTGTCTCTCTGCTCTCTCCGTGGAGGACGTTGAGGATATCTACCTATTCGGAACCATGATAACCGGACTGCTGCTGATTGGAGGATGCTTCGCACTGGTTTATCGAGAAATTAAAAAGACTCTGGTAGCTGTCCAAAGCCCAAGGAAGCTGCCTGGCCTGACTGAAGCTGTTGAAAAAGCGATCAGTTTGCAAACTGGGATTATCAGTGCGCAAACTGGGACTATTAATCGCGTGATGGAATTGTATTCCATCACGCGGATCATTACCATGTTGTACATGGTAATGATCCGCGGCTTGGATACCATCATGCAGAAGGTCACTGAATTGGAAAGAAAAATTGACCAGTTGAACGGATGAACAATAGAATGTCTGTTAAATTAGAGCAGCCATTCGTGTAGACCAAACAAATTTAATCTTTCGGCCCCCTTATCTTGAACGGACTTGCCAAGGCCGTTTCTTGAAACAAACAGTCACCCTGTTGGGGATCTGCAAGCGAGACGCTCTTGTTCCTCCCCCGTCTTCCCCAGTGCCTGCTGATTGTCGTATCGGTTCTAGACTGTTCAGGGGTGTCACCACGGCAACGTGCTGTGTTATCGCTATGACATTCTGCGGACTGAGACACTAGTGGGCTGCCGGGCTGTGCGTTTCTCAGCAGGCCATCTTTTCTGATTCTGAAATAAAAATAAGAATTTAGAGAAATGCACGCTCCAAGAGATATAACTTTAGTTTGAGTTTAAACTCATATAAAAAGGACTCAAGGATCTCAAGGAAACAGGGAGGCTATTCCACAGCCTAGGACCAACAACAGCGAAGGCACGGTCCCCTCTTGACTTTAGACGCGAGCGTGGCTGGGACAGATTATAGTTGCTCGTGGACCGTAGACACCTACCAGGTATATTCAGATTTAACAGTTTGGATAAGTAAGCTGGTGCAAGACCATTTAAAGATTTAAAAACAAACAGCAGTATTTTCATATCAATTCTGTAACACACCGGCAGCCAGTTAAGAGACAATAAAATAGGAGTGATATGTTCATGTTTGCGAACCCCAGTCAGGAATCTGGCAGCTGCATTTTGGACCATTTGAAGCCTTGTAATAGAGAACTGGGGCAGTCCTGCATATAAGGAATTACAATAATCCAGACGGGATAGAATGAAAGCATGGATCACTTTTTCAAGCTCTATTGGTGATAGGAAATGCTTAAAGCTGCTGTAGGTAAGATTGTGAAGAGCCAGGACTTTGCCAACAAATTTGAACATCGACAACTTCTCAGTCCCTCCCCCCTTTCTGCTGCAGCCCAAACCATCTCCTAAGCCCCTCCCACACAAGGGAGTTTGACAGAACTGCCGGCATTTTCAATAACTAAACACTAACACAATGTTAACTTTACTCACCAACAGTAAAACAATGCTAACTAGCAGGCTAGCGTTAGCCATTTCAGCATCATATCTGACCGACCACTGTGCAAACGTTAGTATTATCCTCACCAACAAAGCTTTGTGGACTTTTGACTACTAATAACCAAGTGAAAGATAAATCATTCATGGTAATTATGATACCTGTTGAGAAGAAATGTGGCTACGTCTGCATCGTTCTTCAGATCTTTAAAATCCCGGAGCTCACGCCACCTCTGAAAAGCCACTCCAATATTCACCGGAGTTTTGGGAAACCTTTCTGCAGCTCGTGCGCAGGGAGGGGGGAGGGGAGAACACTACATATGCGTGTACGTGCCTGAGCAGTGATTGACAGGCAGATAGACAGACTGATAGACTGTTTCCCTGATTGGAGAAAATCAACCGGGAGTGGTGGAATTTTGCCAATCGCAGTACAGGCTGTAGGTGGTGCCAGAGGAGCTGGATTTTTTTTATATTACATAATTCATGTAGTTCTACTGGAACATAGGGTCAGTTTCAGCAAATGTGACAGAAAGTTAGTTTTATAAGACTTACCTACTGCATCTTTAACTCTGGATAACAGCTTCAAATGACAAAAACTTGATTTCACCACTGTGTTTATGTGTTTATCTAGCTTTAAAGTGGAATCCAAAACTACTCCCAGACTCCTGACAGTAGGTTTAATGTCACAGTACAGGTCTGCAGCATTAAAAGCATTTTTTCCATCTCCTAGAACAGGGCCAAACACAATAGCCTTGGTTTTGCTAGCGTTTAAATGTAAAAAATGTAAGGACATCCAGGATTTTACGTCGTTTAAACACGCAGATAGGGTTTCAAGGCCCTTTGTGTCAGTGCGCTTAAAAGGCAGATAGATTTGAGTATCATCTGCCTATAAGTGGAAAGACACTCCGTGTTTCCTAAAGATTGATCCTAACGGTAGCATATATAAAGAAAACAAAGTAGGAGCCAAAATGGAACCTTGTGGAACGCCATAGGTAAGTGGAGCTACGGACGAAACAGAATCTCCAATACCAACTGAAAAGGTTCTATTTGTAAAATAGGATTTAAACCAGTTAAGAGCATTTCCTCAGATGCCCACAAACTTTTCAAGGCGTAAAAGTAAAATCCTGTGGTCAACAGTGTCAAACGCTGCGCTCAGATCCAGGAGAATTAAAATGACAGAGTCCCCAGAATCAAGAGACACCAAAATATCATTTAAAACTCTCAATAAAGAAGATTCAGTACTGTGATTAGTCCTAAAACCAGACTGGAATTTTTCTATGATACTATTCTCATCAAGGAAGCTCTGTAACTGCAATAACACCGTTTTCTCAAGGATCTTAGATATAAAAGATAAATTTGAGATGGGTCTAAAATTTGATAAATCAGTAATGAAGCTCAGCGTAAATTCTTAAAGGAAGACTTCATTCACTTTTCCATCACTCATAATGATAAGCTGTTTCACGGTACGTCACTTGTCAGTAGTAATCAGAACAGCTGTGTTGTTGTTGTTAGTTAAACCAATCAGGGTCGACCATTTGTCGACGAGCCTATCACAGCTTGATACCCTGCTTTAAATCTGCTCTCTCTTCCACGGTTGGCAGTTGTCGTTTCAGGAAATAGAGTGCGTGCGTTTCCTGACCGGTTGCATGGCATTCCTGTTTACGCTGTCTTTTGTGCTTTTTGTGGCTGCTATGTCGGATTCTGAGTTGGATCCGGGGTCGGATGGTCCTGGTGGGTGTTTGGACGTGGGGGCTTCCACGGGGTCTCCGGACGGCGTGCGTCGGAGCTCTAGATTGACCGCCGTCTCTGGTTCACTTTCGGGGGAGGCTGACCGGATGTCTTCTCGGCTTCAGGATCGGGCGTCGCGGGCGGCTTCGGGCGCATTCACCGGAGCTTCGGAGCTGGCTGTCTGCGCGACTGCCTGTCGCCAGCCCCGTCTGTGGCCACGCCGGTTGCCAGTGGTCGTGGTCGGAAACGGACCAAGAAGGCGGATCCGCCTGCCAGGGCCCCGGCGAAGAGGAGAGCTGCGGGGGCACTCAGCCAGCCGGCTGATACGGCTGTTCCGGGGGGCTCCTCGGATTCCGGCCTCATCCTCGCGTCACTGCAGTCCCTCGCCGGCTCGATGCAGGCCATGGAGGCTAGGATGCGGGCTGTGGAGAGCATGGCGGGTGGCGGCGTGTCTGGTACTATTACTACCGCTCTGGCTTCCCTGTCTGTGCCAGCGGTGGTCGGTGTTCAGCCGGTGCCTTCTCCTTCCGTGGAACATTGTCATTCCTTGGCCACTGCTGTGCCATCTCTTTCCCTAGGTAGGCCTTACATCCCTGTGTCAGCTAATATTTCCAGTAGGCTGCGCTCTAAAATTCTGCAGGGCCGTGATGTTAATCTGGTGAGTCTTATTTTGCCGTCCCCGGAGTGTGATAAGTCTCTGGTGGCGGGGGATGGGTTCTCGGCTGAACAAGGATCTTTCCTTTGGGCAGTTCGTGGTGGCGTTTGGTATATTTCGGGACGTTATTTGTTCCGTGTACCCCGACCGGAGGGTGGAGTTGGATTCGTACCTGGCGTTGGTGGGCGATTTGTTCCTGAGGTACGGGCGGAACTATTTTTGGCAGTACCATAGAGCTTTTTCCGGGAAAGCTGCCGCTCATATTGCCCGTGCCAACGTTCGCCTGGACTGGTCAATTCTGGACACTGAGATCCTGGTTATGGTCGTGGGGGGTGCTCAAGCTATTTTGTGTTCTCACTGCGGGGCTGCGGGACATGTTGCTTCGCTCTGCCCTGGGGGTGTGGGGCAGCCAACCGGCCCGGCCCAGTCGCACCGTGGCGGTCTGCGGTTTCCCGTGTCTGGAGTGGATGCTCGGGGGCGCCAGCGATTGTCGGGATGCACATCCCAGGTCGGTCTGCCCACGGCGCCCCGCCCCTCGCCGGAAGCCTCGGGGTCAACCTCAAACTGGTTCCAAGACATATTGAAGCTCCATCCCTCTACCCCATTAAATTTACGTGTGTTGGCATCTGAACTGTCTAGTCATCCTAATTCTGTGTTTGTCGATCATCTGCTGTCTGGGCTTTCCCAAGGGTTTCGGGTGGGCGTTCTCGCCGATCCGGAGGTTACATATGTGGCGAAGAATCTTCTTTCGGCTGTTTCTGACCCTGATACCGGTGGCTAGGTTGGTGCGGCTCTGAGGTTAGCAAAGGGTATATAGTGGGGCCGTTTGATTCCTTTTCCGCGGTGTTTCGCACTAGTCCTTTGGGTGTTGCGACTGGGAAATATTCTGGGAAGAAGCCCTTATATTTGATCTGTCCGCGCGCGCGGCCTGCGGTTAAGTATCAATAGTCTCATTCCACCGGTCCCTTTCTCCCTTCATTATGCCACTGTTGATGATGCTGTTAAACTTATTAAGTTGGCGGGAGGGGGGGCCTGGCTCTCCAAGGCTGACATTACTGATGCCTTTAAGATAGTCCCTATACATCCTTCGCGAGTGGCCTCTTTTTGCGTCAGGTGGGATTCCAAATACTATTTTGGTGTCGTCTGACGTTCGGTGCCGGAGCAGCCCGCGTATTTTTAATCATGTTTCCGAGGCACTTTGCTGGATCCTGCTTAACAGGGTTGGGGTTCCAGCGGTGATTCATTTGCTGGATGATTTTCTTCTCGTTGACCCCCTGGGGATAGTGTTGTGGTCGTTGGGCAAATTGAGACGGTGTTTTCTTTCCCTCGGTGTCCCTCTGTCTGAGGCTAAGACTGTTGGTCCGGTTACGCGGTTGGAGTTTCTGGGCATCACCCTCGACTCGGCGCGCATGGAAGCGCTCCCTTCCGGGTGAGAAGTTGGAACGCATTCGTGCCATTGCGCGCTCCTTTGTGCCTGAGTGTCTTGTTACTAAGCGGTGGCTGCTCTCATTGCTGGGGCATTTGAATTTGCTGTCGCGTTATTCCGCAGGGCCTCCTTTATATCCCGGTTGCTGGATTTGGCATCTTCGGTGCCTGGGTTGCATGATGTGTTGTCCCTGGATGACGGGTGCCGGTCTGATTTGCGTTTCTGGTCCCGACTTCTGGATGACTGGAATGGCATTTCGTTTTTCTACGACGACGTAGTATATTCTTCTGATTCGTTGAGGTTTTACACGGATGCTGCACCTTCCGCGGGGTTTGGGGGGTATTTTCAAGGGCAGTGGTTTGCTGGCCACTGGCCTCCCACTTTTTCCCCGGCGGATTCCATTGCTCTATATGAGATTTACCCGATTGCTATAGCTTGCCGCGTCTGGGGCGGTCTGTGGACACGGAAGCGGATTTCAGTCCTGTGTGATAATCAGAGTGTGGTTGACATTATTAATAGAGGGCGCTCAACATGTTGTCAGATAATGCCTCTGATGAGGAGCATCACCTGGTTGTCTGTCACGCACAATTTTATTATTACTGCTCGCCACGTCCCGGGACATCATAACTCTGTGGCTGATGCTTTGTCTCGCTTTCATTTTCAGACCTTTTGGAGCCTCTGCCCGGCAGCCTGGCCTGTACCAGTAGTGCTACCGTCTCTCACGGAGCTAGCAGTGTATTGATTCCTAATCCCGTTGATGCTTATTTAGTAGCGGCTACGGAGTATATGAGGAAAGGCTTAGCGGTGTCTACTCTGAAAACATATGATGTTGCGTGGTGTACTTTTGCTTTATTCTGTGTGTCTATTGGTGTCCCCCTTAAACCTGTTCTCCTTACTAGTGTTTGTGCTTTTATTTGTTATTGTACTGATACTCGTCACTTTAAACCCCAATATACGAGGGGGTTACTGGCCGGCATCCAATTTAATATCAGGTGTTATGATCCATCGTTTCCTAGCTTATTTTCTACGCCGGCTGTTAAACTAATTTTGAAGGGTATCAATAAAGCTCACCCTTCTTCCCCCGACCATAGGCAACCTATTACTTTGGGTATATTGCATAAATTGGTGGGTGTTCTTAGGCAGGGGGTATTTTCCGCGTATACTGACATGTTACTTGAGGCTGTGTTTATGGTTGCTTTCTATGCTTTCCTTAGGTGCGGGGAATTCACTACGCAGTCAAAATCATTTAACTCCAGTAGAGATATTACATTCTCTGATCTGGTATTTCATGCTAGTCATTATTGCTTGAAACTTAAGCATTCTAAAAGAGGTGGCGCCTGTTCTATTGTGGTTGCTCGCACAGACTCACAGTTCTGTCCATTCAAATCTATGATTAGTTATTTGTCACTTAGACCACGCACTGATTCCCTCGCTCCACTCTTTCTGATTCCTGGGTTCTTCCCTATGCATAGATGTTGGTTTAATCAGCAGTTGAATGCAGTCCTTCTCAAAGCTAAGAGGTCCACACAGCATTATTCTGGGCATTCATTTAGAATAGGAGCTGCTACTACGGCGGCTAATCAGGGCATGTCGAGGACGTCTCTGCAACAACTGGGACGATGGTCATCCTCTGCATACGCATCCTACATCCGTCCGGATGTCGATAACGTTCTTGAGAACCAGAGATCCCTGAAACCATAATGGTGGGTATGCTTGCATATAACTGGTGGTGGTGTATTTTGTGGGCTTCTGTCAGTCTTATCCATTGTACGCATCATGCGCTGTCAAGCTGCTTATACCTGCATCGGCCGTGTGCATCAGGCTTCAGGCATAATAGCCTAATGCGTGGCGCTTGAACCGGCTTGGGTGCCTGTTATTGCATGATGTTGCAAACTGCTGTGTGCCTCGTTACATCTGTTAGTTACATTTATTATTTTGCCTTTCTTATTTTTCCCCTTCCCATTGCCGATTTTATTTGCCTTTCTTATTTTGCTTTTAGTTCGCCACTGTTCCCGTGGCAGATTTTTATTTGCCTTTCTTATGTTCCGTCCGGTCGGGCGGCTGAGGTTTGGTTTTGCTCCGGCAGGTGCCGAGTTTTGGTTTACGGCTGTCGCCGTCTTTTAATTTGCCTTTCTTATTTTGCATTTATTTTCACAGGTCTATTGCTGTGGATGGGCAAGATCCATGGTTTACTATTTGCGCCCGGTCGTATGCCGAGGTTTGTTTTGCATTCGTGGGTGGGCACCGAATTATTTTATTTCATATTTATTTTGCCGGTCGAGCGTCGCAGGTTTTGTTTTGCTTACACCGGCGAGTGCCGAGTTTTAATTTGATTAGGCGGTGGCCGAAATTTTTATTTTCATGGTGTGGGCAGTAATCTTTCTGCTTTTGGTAGGCTAGTTATTGTACTTTTATGTCAACTTTGCTTTCTCGTTCGTCTGCAGAGTCCTGCGGCTCATGAGGTATGTATGCGCCAACTAGTTTTCTCACTAATTGTCCTTTTGGGGGATTTGTTTGGGGTCCTTAAACCCTTTAGGATATTTGGGTTCGATGGAGTCCAATCTCCAGAGACTCGTACATTTACATGTTGTATGTACAATAAATATGTTCATAATTGCAAAGAAGTCTCTCCTGATTGAAATGAAGCTCAGCGTAAATTCTTAAAGGAAGACTTCATTCACTTTTCCATCACTCATAATGATAAGCTGTTTCACGGACGGTCACTTGTCAGTAGTAATCAGAACAGCTGTGTTGTTGTTGTTAGTTAAACCAATCAGGGCTCGACCATTGTCGACGCAGCCTATCACAGCTTGATACCCTGCTTTAAATCTGCTCTCTCTTCCACGGTTGGCAGTTGTCGTTTCAGGAAATAGAGGCCCCGCCCCTCCCCCTTCTGCCACCGGTGGTCCGCCCTCGGACCTGGGTTGCATCTCGGCTTGGCTGTTGATGGTCCCTCTATTTATCTCCACCACCAGTGTCTGGACTCCATCAGGGGATTTGTTTGGGGTCCTTAAACCCTTTAGGATATTTGGGTTCGATGGAGTCCAATCTCCAGAGACTCGTACATTTACATGTTGTAAGTACAATAAATATGTTCATAATTGCAAAGAAGTCTCTCCTGATTGAAATGTCCACATTTGGCTTTTTCAATATAGGTATCACTATGGCATGTTTGCAGAAAGCAGGGACAAAACCTGAAAGAAGGCATCTATTTATAATAGACAAAACCCAGTGCCCCACATTATAAAAAATCTGTTTGAAGAACCATGTAGGAACAGTATCAAGAGATGAGACAGTAGGCTTCAACTTAGCGACTATATCTGTTACATATATGGTTATGGTAATTGGCTCAAAAAAGTTTAAGAACCTGATGGCCAAGGGAATATCTACAGGGTCAGTAGTCGAAGGCATTATGGACTGTCTAATTGTTGCTAATTTCTGTTTCGAAAATTCTCACACGTAGAAGCAGATTCAGTGAGATGATTATTACATACAGGGTTATAAACAGAGTTTAAGACCTTAAACAGGATTTTAGGATTATTTGAGTTTTTAACTAAAATATCAGAAAAATATTGAGACTTAGCTGTTTTCACAGCTTTTTGGTATGCCATCAAGGATTCCCGTAAAATCTCATAGGACACCTGCAGCCTGTCCTTTTTCCATCTGTGCTCCGCTCTTCTGCAAAGTTGTCTTAGGTGGCGAGTGTTGCTATTCAGCCAGGGTTCAGATTTATTTTTCTGACATTTAAATCTCAAAGGTGCAACAGCGTCAAGAGCATTAGTACAGAGAGAATTAAATAAGCTCAACTGCTCATCGATATCTACTGTATTTGCTAGATGTTCAACAGAAAACACATACTCAGCATCAGAAAAAAACGCAGAAAAAGCATCGGCAGATGATGGACAGGACAGGCCTACACGTGACCATTTACTAGGTCTAACAGATGCAATGGTGTAACAGGAAAGATCAATATTGAAAACAACAGGCCTGTGGTCAGAAAAGCTTAAATCCCCAATTTGAAGATCTGAGATGGAGAAACCATGTGATAAAACTAAATTGAGCGTATGGCCATGTACATGGGTTGGCTGATTTACCCATTGAAGAAAGTCACACACTTCAATAAGACTCAAAAAGTCTTTAGCTAGTGCTGAGGAGTTAGAGCATACGTGAACATTAAAGTCACCAACAATTACAAGTCTATCATATTTCGGGGTAAGACCCCTAAAAAGTCTGAAAATTCATTTAAAAAATCTTTGTTTTCGGAGGACACTAGACTACAGCAATTACCAGTGAGTTAACCTGATCTAATGAGAGGAGTTGTACTTCAAAAGACGAATATAAATCTGTTTCCAGTAACCTACAACAGAAACAGTTTTTATAGACAGTTGGCAGTCCTCCACCCCGGCCCGAGCGACGGGGGGTATTAACAAAATTGTAGTTGGTAGGAGTGAGATCCGAGAAAGAGCTAATATCACCAATAGGAAGCCAAGTCCCCGTCACAAATAAAAAATCAATGTTACCGGCGGTTATAATGTCATTAAAAATAAATTTCCCAACGATCTGGAATTTACTAAAACCATCTTAACTTAACACCGTGGCAACAGTGTATTGTTCTTTAGTGTAACTTTAACTCAGTTAAATGATCTTATTTCTGCTAACGTTAGCTCTTTAAAGCAACGTTTAAATTACGAAAACGTAGTTTAATTAAACTTCAATTTGCAGAAAATTAACGTTAGCATGTTTTACCATAAGTGGCTAGCTAACGTTACAGACAATTTACATGGTAACATCAGATTCATTTACTGTACAATGTGACTCCTCTTATATGTAATATAACTATGGGACAAAGATATATTTAAAACGTAGAGAAGCTCAATCTTACCTCGAATTATGTATGCTAGCTTTCAGCAGAAGTTGCATCCAGATTGCCAGTGAACGTGTGTAAGGTAACGTAACGAATGGTGTAAGCAGCGTTGCTAAAAAAAAAAAAAAGTCAGATACCGCCCAACAGTCTACGGCTCCTCCCCCACTCCTCCTTCTCGTCTAAACACGTCACATCCACAACCACGATGGCTGCGCCCATAAACACAAACTCGACGACTCATATCAGCTCTCCACAAACCAATGGGTGACGTCACACATGCTCTGTCCATTAAAGGGGTGATAGAATGATTATATAGGGTATTTCACACTGCTCCTTATGGTCTCCTAATGGGGTATGTAACATTGGTTGGGCTGAAAATGGCCTGGTTGATATTTTACTGGCCCTTATGCATCCCTGTGTTTTGGCCCTATTTGTAACAAGAGCTTTTCTTCCAAATATGGTATGGTCATGAATATTTAGATGAGCTGCGCGCTGATTGGTTGAGCGACTTGCCATACGCAGACATTAGAGACGCGCGCTGATTGGTTGAGCGAATCCCCAATACACATACATTAGAGAAGCGACAGAATCTCATATTCCAGACACTGCAATGTTTCATTACCAAATTCACTTCTGAGACTTTTTTAAGCGAGAAATCAACTATATAAAGCTCAAATATGGGCCGTTTTACAAAACTGTATGGCTAATTGCAAATTTGGTAAAACGTGTCGGACTTTAGGAGCTCCACACAGTCTGACGAGAAAGCGACAGCCTGCTGGGCTCCATACCCAGGGCAAAGTCACCCTTTGTGGATACTGCATACGGGGCTCCGCGGCCAGCTGCCGGCATAACTATATCTACAAATAATACATTTACGGTTTGAATGTCCCAATGTCTTATAAAGCTAACCGTTGTGTCCGATTGGATTTTAAGGCATTTTTATGAACGCGAGGCGTCTTTGTAGGACAAGCAGCTGCTTGCTATATGTCCCATTCATTACAATGGGGAAATACCGCAGCTAGCTAGCTACACTTTCGCCATAACTAAATTATATTTACTGTTTGAATTTCGTCACGCCACTTATATAACACATTCCCCAATGTCTTATAAAGCTAACCGTTGTGTCCGATTTGATTTTAAGGCATTTTTATGAACGCGAGGCGTCTTTGTAGGAAAGCAGCTGCTTGCTATATGTCCCATTCATTACAATGGGGAAATACCGCAGCTAGCTAGCTACACTTTCGCCATAACTAAATTATATTTACTGTTTGAATTTCGTCACGCCACTTATACAACACATTCCCCAATGTCTTATAAAGCTAACCGTTGTGTCCGATTTGATTTTAAGGCATTTTTATGAACGCGAGGCGTCTTTGTAGGAAAGCAGCTGCTTGCTATATGTCCCATTCATTACAATGGGGAAATACCGCAGCTAGCTAGCTACATTGTCTTCATAACTAAATTATATTTACAGTTTAAATTTCGTCACGCCACTTATACAACATCATTCCCCAATGTCTTATAAAGCTAACCGTTGTGTCCGATTTGATTTTAAGGCATTTTTATGAACGCAAGGCGTCTTTGTAGGACGAACAGCTGCTTGCTATATGTCCCATTCATTACAATGGGGAAATACCGCAGCTTGCTCACTTTCGCATAACTAAAGTATATTTACAGTTTGAATTTCGTCACGGCATGAATATTACAGGTTCCTCAAGGTCTTACAAAGCTTAGCTAACACTTGTCCGATTTCGGATTTCAATTGAATGTATTTTTGTGAATGTCAGAGTTAGAAGGAGGCTAGCTAGCTCTCATTGATGGACTGCGTGACCTAGCTAGATTCAGAAGACTACCTGATCTCAGGTCAGTTGTGTAGCCTATGTAAATGTTGGGGCGTGACTGTTCTCTTAAGGTTCCGGATTTTGAGACGCTTGCGCAAGCAACTCAGCTTTGTTGGGATTCGCCCGTTTTCAAAGGCAGTTTCAAAATATGAGATTTTCATAGTAAAGGGGTGTCAGTGGGATTTTGAGCTTCTATGTATGTCCTATTTACCCACCAAACTGTCGTTATTCAACTATGACAGGGTAAAATCGGTTTTGCATTCTATCACCCCTTTAATATTAACAGTCTATGGTTCCTGTGTAGGGTCATTAAGCATTGGTGGCGGGATTGTATAATGGAAAACAATTTGGAGGTGTGGTTTATAAAAGGATTACTTGTGCCAGTTATCAGAGCATAATATGAGCGTATAAAGGGAATACCAGCCAATGGTACCTCAGCTGCATGGAACTGCTCAATCTGCTTCCAAGCAGGGGGGTTATCCAATTCCATCTGCCAAATCTAAATGGCTCTTAGCTGGGCCGCCCAGTAGAATAGTTCAAAGTTTGGGAGTTTTAGACCACCTTGCTGGGGAGTGTTGAATAGAGTTTTGATTTTAATTCTGGGCACTTTTCCCCTCCATAAAAATGCTTTCAAATTTTTTAAAGAACTTTCTTGGGATCGGTATAGGAATAGTTTGGAACAGATAGAGGAACCTAGGTAGCAGATTCATCTTTATGCAGTTAACACGCCCTATCAAAGATATAGATAGATGCCTCCATCTGTCTAGATCCCTCTCCGCCTTTAAAAGTAGAGGGATGTAATTAAGTGAGAAGGTTCTGTCTAATTGAGTGGGGATCGTCAGACCCAAGTATGTTCTACACTGGGCGTCCCATTTAAAGGGAAAGTTTACTCGTGGAAATTGCTCCGCTGGAGGATTAATAGGCAAAGCCATGCTTTTTTGCAGATTTACTTTGTATCCTGATATGCTGCTGTATTTGGAGAGCAAGTCGATAAGAGCTGGCAGGGAAGAGTTCAAATTTGTTAAAAACAGGATTACGTCGTCTGCATATAGCGAGATAGTGTGGTCCACATCTTCCACCCTGACAGCTGAGATGGACGGGTGGGATCTTATTGCAATAGCTAAGGGCTCAATTGCTAACACAAAGAGCAATGGTGAGAGCGGGCATCCCTGACGGGTGCCATGTGAGAGGGGGAAAGGGGTGGAGTTACAATAGTTCAATCATGTGTATCAGATTTGGCCCAAATTCATTTTACGAAGAACTGCAAAGAGGTAGTGGTGCCACTCAAGGCGATCAAAAGCCTTCTCCGCATCCAGTGAGATGGCCAATACTGGATCATCGTTGGATTTTGCGCAGTGCGCTATGTTGAGGAATCTCCTAACGTTATCAATCAGTGAACGGTTTTGAATAAATCTGGTCTGGTCCAGATGGCCGTGAAGTCGAGGATTTCGGTGTGACCCGACTGCCTATTCTCAATCTCTTTGACCCGATGCCCCAGGGCGCAATTCTCAGTAATAAGTGCTTCCACCGAGACGGCCAATGAGTTTAACTTTTCCTTCGTGGCTGCTTCATTCTTTTTTGGAGGCATTTTCAGTTTAGCAACGCTTAACTTACTCACCTTGGAGTCTTATTCTTGGCTTATTTCGCGCAGGATAAAGGTAAAATCAGAAGTCTTCACGGGAGCTGGTTTCACTACATCTATCCTCTACGCTGCCATCTTGGATCCCCGCCTACAGGTCTAAACTTGCTGCTATTAGGCTACCTGCCCTGGCTAGGTCAGTAGACCTCCGTTAATGTGGTGTAGATGTAATATTGAATAGAATCAAAGAAGATATGGTGTTAAAATGCAAACTATTAATGGAGAGAAAACTATTTATGGTCTCTGTCTGTGGCGACAGTCTGGCACAGCATGAACTTGCAGGGTTCAAAGAGGGTGTGGGCTTTGCCTACAGTAAATTCAGACACTGTGAGTGTACTTTTGAGGAAATGCAGTCACAGTCATCTGGTCAAATCCTTGTCCTGCTAAGGATATTGCCCTTTGTTTTGGAAAGCTTGGAAACCAATGCATATGTGCATCTGATCATTGAGCTAATAGAGATTGTGCAGATAGTGTTTGCACCTGTTCTTACCACTGACTTCTAGATTGAAGTCAGTAATTAAAAATCATTGGTAAAAATGGAATGAACTTTTTCAAGAGAACAGTATCACACCTAAGTAGTGTTAATTTTGTCACCTATTTTTAATTTAGTCTTAGTCTTGTACCAAATGTCCTTGTTAGTTTTAGTCATTTAGTCATTCACATATCTTTTTTTGTTAGTCAAGTTTTCGTCGACTAAAAGTCTGGTCATTTTAGTCTAGTTTTAGTCAAAAGAGAACTCAATATATCTTAGTCAAGTTTTAGTCAAAAGAGAACTCAATATATCTTAGTCAAGTTTTAGCCAAAACATTTTAGTCTTTTTTTAATAACAAATTATTTCTGAGATTATTTCTGATAACCATTTCAGTCAAATAGTTATATAAAAATAAATTATATAAAGTCATATAAATATCAAGCCTCTTCCTTATTTCACCAGTAAATTCCTGTTTAACGACAAAAACAACCACTGAATAGGAAAATGGTATTTTACAATAACATTGAACGCAGCACGAGGCTGGCGAGGCGAGTTTGAAGTGAATGCAACATATGTGTTGTTTTTCAGACAACGGCAGCTGCAGACTGTCGTACGTCCCCCCTGTTGGAATCCTCTACCGTGAAATATAGACAAACTTTTACACCGTTTAGCTGTCAGCATTTTAACCGTGTTTAATCCAGCTGCTAGCTAGCGGTAGGCTAACGTTACCTGCTGTCAGGTGTAGTGTTAACTAGCTAACGGTAGGCTAACGTTACCTGCTGCCAAGTATAGTGTTAACTAGCATCCCGTGCAGCGATGTTTCGGTTGCCTCTAACATCCGTTTAGGAGCATCAGAGAGAAGCGCAGGCATTTAAGTGGTCGTTAAGGCACCGAGCAGGGCCATATTAGCACCGGGTCTCGGTACCCAACCCTAATAACAGCTGAATATTCTCTCTCATGATGGAAAAGTAGAGACAATTGTAGACGAAAATGAAGAGATTTTATCTTAGTTTTTATTTTATGCCAAACATTTAAGTCTTGTCTTTTTTCATCAACAATAATGCATGTTAATTTAGTCTTAGTCAGCGTTTTTGGACATTGGCGCAGTCTCGTCATCGTCTTGTCTTGTCATGGAAAAAAAGGTTGTTGACGAACATATTTAGTCTCGTCTCGTCTGACGAAATGAACGCTACACCTAAGCATTATATGATACATTTGCCATCAAAGATTAAGTCACTGGGTCCAATGATTAGACATATGTGTATGCGGTTTGAGTCTAAAAAATTTTTTTTAAATGGGCTTCTAAGCTTTATTTAAAAAATATTTGCTTTGATTAATAAGAACCAAAAGTATAAAAGCTGCCAAAATGCTGACCCTTCAATGCACCCAATCTTTTCAAATGAAAGAGAGATGGGACCTGTAGCTGAGGTTAAAGATTACAATATTTACGTGGAAAATGAAGAGATTTCCTAGGTTATGATAAAGTAAACCATTCTGTATCAGTCAAATGTGATAAATGGCATTAAATAACTCACAAGTCAATTATCTTTGCCAAAGTAGTAAATGATAATATGCCAGAATAAGGACTGGTCAAAAACATATTTCTTGTTGATTCTAGGCTTTATTGTTTAGAATACCGACTATTTCAAACTATACACTTTGATGGGAATATGATGGCATATCTAGTTGAGGTCCCGCACCGTGCACAGACTATTGAGTTGTGGACGCTAAAAAGCTGGTCAACTTTACCTCTTATTACATAATCAGCAGCAAGAGCCAAGCCTTTGTACAGGTAAAATACCATCTTGGGGATGTAATAGAATTGTACAACACTGAAAAATGAGTCATGGTGTGTTCCCCAAATATGATATGACTTTTGCTTTTAAAGTAGTTTTGAAATTTGACCTTGGAATATCAAATTAAGGACGGTCCATAGCAGATAAAATTTCAATTTCAATTTAAGTTAAATGTTTTAAATGTTACATATTAAATGTATTTTTATATGAGTACATCATTTATATTGTCTGTTTGACACTAAAACAAAAGTTTCCACTTGGATGTTCTGTTTTTAATATGTGAAGAGTTAAAATTATAACAAAGTCATAATTTCTTATTTCTTGCTTAAAATAAGAAATAAAAAGCACTTTTATAATTTTCAGTGTTGACCACACATAGCTTTATAACTATGGACATTTTAGTTTCAAACATGCAGTTACACAGAACAAGTCATAAAATCTCAGTAACAAGTTAGAATATCTTATTAAGATAATTTATGACCTCAACACTTAAAACAAGTAAAATACTCAAACATAAAAAAGAAAAGAATTATTATCAGAAAAAAATATGCATATATTTACTTGATTTAAGATATTTAACTTACTTAGATTTCAGTTTTTGCAGTGCACGGTTTACAAAACCAATACACTTTCACTCTTTTACCTGGTAACATGGGATAAGGGTCAGTTCTCCGTCACAGCTAGTCTCACAACCCCAAGCTTCTAAAAATGCCAACACAAATAAAATGTATTGAACTCAAGCTAAAATTAAGTTAGCAAAGACATGATGAAGGCATGTTTTCAACAAATTAACAGAAAACCACCATTAAACACCAAATTTTCTCGATAGACAGGTAACAGTATAAAAATCAACTGATGCCAGATAAAAATAAACACACACGGTGATGGCAAGTGGAATCATTAACTCTGCTATTAGGAACGTTTTAAGGTAATGCAATTTCAGCTACCATATTTCTGTAGTATAAAAAAATTCCAGAGGTGGTTTTGTGCTCCTTTATTGTGTGGAGAATATTATGGATATATTAGGTATGAACAGCGTTTACGTCAAGAATATAAAGCAGACCTTGAAGCTGGGTGTAATAATAGGGAAATAATGGGAGGGAAGAGTTGAAGAGAATGAGGGACCTTGAAAAATCAGTTTAGTGCTGGTTTACCCCCCAAAAAATATATTTGCCTTCTCTGAGAAGGTGACCCTCTGACACACAGCTCAATGTATGTCCAATCATGATTCGGAAAATAAGCCTCCTTGTGTGGGGGGTTTCATTATATTACACATCCTTTTATAACAAAGGAAATAAGCAAATGAAAGCATTACTGTGTTGAAATTATTAATTATCCTATGATCGCTTAAAACATTTAACAGTCGACTACTGAGCCTTGGAAGAAATATGTATGTTCATTTTGCACACAAAAATAGAAAATGTAGCACTCCCTAATGAATAATGCAAAAGAGTAAAATGCACGTTTGTCCCATTTTAACTTCATTTTATTCCAACTTTGCAATGTTTGTCTTTATTACTGTCTCCTAAAAAACTAGAATAGAGTTTATTGTTTTCTGGGTAAAACATAAAAACAAAAGCAGTATAAAACAGATTCTCCACTCTAATTTACATAATCCATTTGACACCTTCTGTTTTCTCCCACCACCTGCAATGCTGATAAATCCATAAGACATCCCATGTTGTACATTGTACATTAAATCAAGTAGTTGTTAACCAAATCAGTGCTTTCCCGTGTATTGCTGGGACCAGAGACAGTGGAGGTGATGGGGAAGTACTGAGCATCTCCCTCCCCAGAGTCTGTGCCGATGATATGCTCATCACTAGTCTGTCAACTGCTGCACGAATGTACCTTTGCCGAGACACTAATTTCAATTTTATTCACCTGCCAGAAGGAATTTATACATTGCTATTAGAATACTGGGGTTTGCAGCTGTACAGTGCATATAATCAATGTACTCTGTCACAGATTGTGTGCATAATGAACTTGGGGAAGTCCAGAAAAGCATGCCGTTGTAATGATTCCATCAGAGGCCTGGTTCTAGTCATCAAGCAGGAAAATAGAATCTGTCTTGATGGCTTGGTTGTCACACCTTTCCTGTTTGGGGCTCCCAGACCGTAGTTGGGAAGCACAGGGGAGAAGTTCCCTCTAGGTTGATGCTTTTGGGAGTAACACCTTTTACTTAACCTGCAGAATAAAGAGCAGATGAAGCCACTTTGTGCTGAGATGCTTGTTTATTGTTGACTATAGGCTCACTTTGGTGCCTGGCCATTCATACCGGACGCGCATTTCTCTGCGCCGGTCACGATCCTTCTCCTCTCAGCTCTCTCTGCTCTCTCTTTCTCTCTCCATGTGTGTGTGTTTATGTCTGTGTGTGTGTGTGTGTGTGTGTGTGTCACTCTCTCCGTCTGTGTGGACTTGCATCTGTAGCAACAACAGCTGATGATAATAGGTAGTGTAGTGCCTTTGCTATGCAAAACTGACAAAAAAACTCATTGTTTCTCAGAATCAAAGGGGGAGAACAAGAAAACGCATGTCCATAACATTAGCCCTAAATGTGTAATAAACAAGAACACAGTTGTTTTTGTGTTGAGAAATGTCGCAGATATCATTGCAAAATCCCCATTAACGTAAAAACCTCCCCACGGATTACATTGGAATTAGTTGAAAGCCCCCTGTGTCTGCATGAGACGCTGAAGGACACCTTTTGCGTCAAATCAAACGACAAAGGCCCCTGACCAAGCGTCGGTTTATGATGCGCAGGTTCCATTCAGCTCAAGATTATTTGTTCTGGGAGATGGGTCAATCCTAAGTGGGATGGATAAGCACAGAAGAAGCTTGGTCCATACTAGTTTAATAATAACCAGACAGATTATTTCAAGAGGATGGAAGAATGAAGCGGCCCCATCAATCCAGGAGTGAGGTTCTGAGATGGCTATGGTGGCGGCATTTGAAAAAATGTCATAAAGGGTTTGCCAGATTGGATGTTATACTAGAAAATGGGGAAAGTACCTGAGCTTTCTGGAGGACTCCTAACAGCATAAACACACGGCACGCTGAAGCACTGGATACAAATTAAACAAGCATATGAGACATAAGCCTGTCAAAGTCTTTTCTTATCTTTGTGGCAGAAAAGATACAGTTGCCTTTGATAATTCTTATTAAGAGATAATGAATTACATATCAACAATTTACAAAACAGGATTCAGATAGAGTGGCGTGTCTGGTGGCTGTGTCTAGAAGGGCACTATCCTCAGTTAGTTTTTTTGTGTGACACAATCAGTGGTGTCCCTGGGATTTCAATTGTATATGATTTAAAACATGTGATCCCAACATATCATTATCCAAAATACTGCTTAATAATAATAATAACTGCTCTTATCAGTCAAATCGTACATTGAAGTAGCTGCAAGGGACTTTTAAATAATTACATTTTCTATCTGATGATCATAAATGACCTGTAACAGCAAAAAGAACGCTATTTTTATATTGTTTTTATTTAATGCCTTTGCCTGGGTCTGATTTTTCCCATTTTTCTACAGTCAAACATTCTGTTGGGTCACAGATTTCGGTGTGCTTTAAGAAAAGCCTGTGCATAAAGTAGCAGCAGGGTGGCCTCTAGCTCACCCAGTAAGAGCGTATGCCCCATGTTGGCTGAGTCCTGCAGCGGCGCAGGGTTCAAGTCCGACCTGCTGCCCTTTGCTGTGTGTCATCCCCCATCTCTCTCCCCCTTTCATATCTATCCACTTTAAAATAAAGGGCAAAGTCCCCAAAAAAAGTTATAAGTTGATTATAAGTTATCTGTTGTAGTTATGGCTGATACTGGGGCAGGGCCATCACAGAATAAAAGGAAATTAAACAAAAAACAACTAAAAGCTAAAAGGGAGAGTGACAGATAATGGGTAAAAATCCTGGTCAACTACCTATGTTACATATTTCGTTGAGTTATCTACTTACACTATCCCAAATGTTTTCAACAATTTTCAAACCCAGAGAAATATTTTATTTTAATGACGTTTCATTTAGTTGCCTGTCAGTGGCGTCATAAAACCTTTGACCCCTCTCACTCTAATTTCTGTCAAAACACGGGAACCCAGATGATACGTTCGAGAGTAATTGGAAATCATACATTGTCATAGAAAGAATACTACTTTTGAAACTCAGTAACTGTAATACAGCTTGCTTTCTGGCACAAAGCATACTTTTTTCATTGATTATATTCCACTTACAACACAGTAATACAACAGAGACCTAATTTATTGATACATTTCAATATCGATCGATCCGGCTTAACGTTATGTGCTACGTTGATAAGTAGCTCATGCTAATGCTTAGCTAGTGGGGAACGTTATAAGGTTACAACATCGTTCAACACGCTCATCAAATTATTTTAAGTATAATTGTTTTGATCAAGGTAAAGTTAACGATAAACAGCACTGGGCTAACCCACAATTACGTTCGCTAGCATTAATGTTAGCTGTATAGATAGAAGACAAATCTAATGCTAATTTAGCCAGCTATCCCACCCTATTTTTTTCTGCCTCACTCCCCGCTGCTAAGGGACTTCAGTCGGGATGAGAGCGGACAACAGCCGCGGGGATGCGACACATCCACAGTTAGCCAGCAGCCAGCCTTTATTATTAACTTAATTAAGCGCCGGGTGATAACAATGCTAACGGCAATGACAGACAGTTTAATGTTCCGTCGGGGAAACAGACCATATCACCCCAGGCGTCAGAGTCTGGCTGGCCGTGGTGTTGTGCTGAAATTCTCCCGACTTTAGCGTTTAGCGGTCTCCTTTAAAGATCAGTTTGACCAACATGTTGACTGTCCTGTGGACAAAAGGTGAAGGTGGGGAGAATTCCGGCAGTAACACTCGGCAGCCATCCCATGGATGTAGGCATATCCTCGGCCACGGCACGGCCCCGAAGATACTTGGCGGCTAGCCGCCGCCGCAAAGTAGCTAAGTCTCTCAGCAGTGTTGAGTAACGTTACAAAAAACCCTTTTCCCCCTGTTGCTGAAAACATCCAAAAAGTGACACTTGTCAGGATACAACGGCGGACCCAAATGCACGACTCAGGAATCAAGGATAAAGGTAAGTGGTTTATTGCTCCAAGAACAATGCAGGCAACGGTACAAGTCCAACAGGCAGGTGACGTGGTTGATAACAGGCGATAATACAGGCAACAGTACAAGTCCAACAGGCAGGAAAATGTGGTCGATAATACAGGCAAAAGGTCTGGATACACTGGGAAACTAAACAAGGGAACGCTGGAAAGTGAGTCACACATGGAGCTACAACAATCTGGCAGGGAACAAGTGAAACAAGAGGGGTATATATACACGGGGGATGGGAAGACAACTACACACAGGTGAATCACATTAGGGCAGAGACAGGTGATCAAAAATGTCGGGAAACAAACAAAGGCAGGAAGTCAAGTGAACGGGGATACAGACAAACAGTGAATATCAAAATAAAGCAGGAAATCATGAAAACAAACATAAAACACAATTAAAGCTGCGAGCAGCGATGGACAGGCCCTCGCACCTCTGCACGCGTTGGGGTTACCGGCGGACACCGCTCCTTGCGACCGTGCATTTACGCGGCACTCAGACACCGCAAATCGTCAACAAGGAAAAGAGAACTCCCTGCCAAGTTCAACGCTACCTCACACAAGACTCTACGTCATACAATTCATTATCTGTGAAAAGGGGCGTGGCTAAAGCATAGGGGGGCGGGTCAAACCATCACCAATTAAAAAGGAACTCTCTGCTGAGTTCAATGATATCTCACACAAAGGTCTACATCAAACGGGTCATTAGTTATAAAAGGGGGCGTGGCTTAAATATAGGGGGTGGGCAAAACCATCACCAATGAAGAATGAAGTCTCTGCTGAGTTCAATGATACCTCACACAAGACTCTACCTTAGATGGGTCAGCATGTATAAAAGGGGGCGTGGGTTAAACATAGGGGGCGGGCCAAACCATCACCAATGAAGAAGGAAGTCTCTGCTGAGTTCAATGATACCTCACACAAGGGTCTACATCAAACGGGTCATTAGTTATAAAAGTGGGCGTGGCTAAAGCTTAGGGGGCGAGTCAAACCATCACCAATAAAGAATAAACTCTCTGCTGAGTTCAATGAGACCTCACACAAGGGTATACCTTAAACGGTTGAAATGTTATGAAGGGGGTGTGGCTTAAGCATAGGGGTTGGGCCAAACCATCACCAATGAAGAAGGAACTCTCTGCTGAGTTCAATGACACCTCACACAAGACTCTACCTTAAACGGTTCAAGTGTTATGAAAGGGGGCGTGGCCTGAGTACGTGGGCGTGGTTAAAGTATAGACCCTTTGCATGTGACGTCACACTCTACTCCCGCGAATTATGAACGCCATGACGGACGGCGGAAGAGCTATTCTGTAGACGGACGGCAAGTCAAACGAGAACGTGTTCGCTGCTTATATACTGTCTATGGTTCGCTGTTCTTGTTCTCACATACACAATCTGCAGAGTAATCCTCACCAACACAAGCATGTGTATGTATTGCCTTTCTGTTTTAAATGACTGATAAATAATAATAATAATAAAACGTCCTCACCCAGCTAGCTGCCGTGCTAACCAGCGGTTCCTGCTAACAGGTCCCACATAACTATCATAGGTTATTCACTGACCTACATATCCCAAAAAGAAAGCCGTTCCCTTGATCATTTAACTTAACACGCATACAAAAAATATTGGTTAAATTAAAGATGACATGGCACGGAAACTAGCTTCAAAAAGGCCAAACAACTGAATTAAATGCGGGTCTGTGGAGCTCCTACCCCGGTTAGCCGACAAGCTAGCTGTCGAAATATTCACCGGTCACCAGCGAATATAATCACAGATTAGACGATGGCTAGATGTTACATTATGTGTGGTTAATACTGATCATAGACACTCCGTGATTTACTGCATGGATTAACGTGTGATGAATTATTTCCCAGAGCTGGGATGCGTTCAGGCATCCATTAGAAAGTTGCATTGGCTCAGCCAGTGAACAACGGTACGTGCCTCTAGCTAGCTTGCCCTGCTAGCTGATAGCCGTTAGCTACTGTCCTGTGAGTGTATTCAGACAGGCTTCTGTGATAATCATCCCAATAACAATCCACGGTGGTGTGGCTATGTCCTCCAGAGGACAGGTCATGTCACGTATTGAAGTGTATTCCCCCCTAAAAATAACAGTAGTGTGGTAGTAGCTGCTAGCTGCTAGTTGTAGCAAGAAAAGGTAAACAGTAGTGTCGGTACGTAGCGGCTACTTTGTGTAAAAAAAATAAGTGAAGGGCAGATTTGTTTACAAGGGAAGAAGCATGGAGTAATGTAACTATGGAGAACATAGCAGTTATACAACACACGGAAGAGCCTTTTGAGTTATATGGTCGTCCTTATTCATTCAAACCCGAATATTCAGACGAAGAACTAGCCTCACAAGAGTTGGAAAGAACGAGACAGACAGAGGGGCAACAGGAAGATGAACTTGCTGCTCCAAGCGTAAGCTAAAGCTAGCCTTCAGTAACTGGAAGATATAGCCACACCACCGCCACTCCATGGATTGTTATTGGGATGATTATCACAGAAGCCTGGCTGACTACACTCACCGGACGGCAGCTAACGGCTAACAGCTAGCGGGGCAAGCTAGCTACCGGCAGGATCGAGACAGGGACCAGGGTAGGTGAATTTAAACAATGTCTGAAGAAGCCATGAAGAAGAAGATAGTATTATTATTATTACAGTTTATTTAGTGTTATTTATTTGAAACTAATGAAACTTTCCGCTCGTCTACTACACTGTTTAGCTTGTGCTTCCGGTGATTCTGCCGTCCGTCATGGCGTCGTCACGTGGTCGTGGTCACGTGTTTGCAAAGGGTCTATAGGGGGCGGCTCAGTATCACATGTAGACCACACATTATAAGTTTCATGTAAATCGGATGATGTTTTTCATATAAGGCGGATTTCTTGTTGCCAGCGGGGGGCGATATGACCAAAAGTCAAGTTTGGCCTGTAGGTGTCTTCAGGCCTGGACCCTTGACAATCTTTTAATAACTTTTCATCGTTAAGGTGTTGAGATGATACAGATCAAGTTTGAAGTCCATCGGATGAAATCTCTAGGAGGAGATTGTTAATGTATAGCACCTTGACTTTTAGGCCTACTTCCTGTTGCCACTAGGGGGCGCTATGACTTTAAGTAAATATCAGCCTTTATTTGTCCTCAGGGTTGGACTCTTATGAATCCTGAAATGTTTCGAGCCAGTTGGACAATGTACACTCGAGTTACACCCACTTCCTGTTTCGGCGGCGAAACGCACAAAATGGCCACCCTGCCACAGCCACGCCCTATGAAGAAAAGTTTTTCTTTCAACAACTTTTCATCTTTAACTTCTTAAGATGGTACAGACCGAGTTTGAAGTTGATCGGATGAAATCTCTAGTTCGTTAAAGTACGACATGTGGAAATGGCCAAAATCGCACTTATTTCGTACTTTGAAATCAAAATGGCGGACTTCCTGTTGGGTTTAGGGTATGGCTCTAATGACATTTTTTGTACATTTTGACATGTTACATATGTCTACTAAGTTTCGTGAGTCTACGTTAAACGCACTGCAGTGGCTAAATTTTTTTAGCGAGCCATTTTTGTGCGCCTATTCCCAAAACCCTTAAATACATAAATTTTCACCAGACTTGATGCAACCGCCAAATTTGGTGAGTTTTGGAATATGTTAAGCCCCTCAAAAAGGCAATTCTTTTGCCGGGCAAAACAATAATAATTCCATCAGTTTCAATAGGGCCTTCGCCGGCGAAGAGCGGAGGCAGACGTGTCAACACTGACGTGATATATTGTGATATAGTGGTTTTAGCTGCTGGCTAATGTTAGCTTGCTTGCACTCTATTTGGTCAACTACCAATACAAATCGAATCAAGAACACATAATTATGTGGAGAAACTGTAGCTATTGTATCAGAATGACATGAATAAACGTTACTGAACGTAACGTGGATAAAACTGTAATGGATATATAGACCCATCCGTGAACAGATATATTTTATTTTAATCTGCAATTGTGTTAAACTATGAAAACTACAACTCCCATAATGCCACTTTACGACGTCATCAAAAGTCCTTGTTTACATCCATTGTTTTGATTAAGAGTCCCCTAGCGGCAGAAAATGACATATTGTACATTTAAGTGCTCAGTTTTTATTTCTTTTCAATCTGTGCTAGCATACTATTTTCTTTTTGTCCACCTGTACTTGTTAAAGCGCCCTTGGGTTTTATGAAAGGTGTTTTTTTTCCATACTTTGTATTTCTTTTAAACTTAGAAACAAAACACAATAACAGAACCCCCCACCCCGAACAGCCAACAACATACAACATTAGACAGTAGACAGAAAAGGTGAAAATAATAGTTGAGATGGTGGCTTAAGCATAGGGGGCGGGCCAAACCATCTCACAATGAAAAGGGAAGTCTCTACTGAGTTCAATGATACCTCACACAATGGTCTACATCAAACGGGTCATTAGTTATAAAAAGGGGCTTGGCTTTCACATCACCAATCAAAAAGGAACTCTCTGCTGAGTTCAATGATACCGCACACAAGACTCTGCCTTAAACAGTTCAAAAGCCATAAAAGACCTGAGTACATGGGCGTGGTTAAAGTATAGGAGGCAGCTCAGTATCACATGTGGACCACACATTATAAGTTTCATGTATATCGGATCATGTAAGGCTGATTTCCTGTTGCCAATGACAATGCTATGACCTAAAGTCAATTTTGGCCTGTAGTTGTTCTCAGGCATGGACCCTTGTCAATCGTGAGAAATTTCGGGCAGATATGACAATGTACATTCTAGTTACACCCACTTCCTCGTTCATCGGTAAACACTCAAAATGGCCACCATGCCACACCCACACCGTTTGACGAAAGGTTTAGCTTTTAATAACTTTTCATCTTTAAGGTGTTGAGATGGCACACACAAAATTTGAAGTCCATCGGATGAGATCTGTAGGAGGAGTTTGTTAAAGTATAGCACCTATAGTTTTAGGCCTACTTCCTGTTGCCACTAGGGGGCGCTATGACTTTGAGTCACTTTTGGCCAGTAGATGTCCTCAGGGTTGGAGTCTAATTAATCCTTAAAAGTTGGGTTTAGGGTATGGCTCCAATGAGCTTTTTTGTACATCTTGACATGCTACATACAGTATGTGTACCACGTTTTGTATGGGATTATTTTTGTGCCTTTAATTCCAAGCAAAACTTCTCAAGTATCAACCAAAAAACACTAACTCAAGCACAAAAAGTGTCACCTCAAAGGTAAAACTTAAAACTTGCAAACAAATTTGTGTAGTTGTAAACTATTGGTCTCATATTTGTTTGATATTATGTCCTTTTGTTTACAGTTCCCTCTGCTTCTTTCTCAATGATCAGTCTTTTGCTCTCTCCATCACGTTTGCAGTCATGCTCCCAGCTTTGCGTTTGCACTCCCAGATTCTTTGTTTGCAATTCTGACTCAAAGCTCTCGTGTGGGCGGGTCTTACAGGGGTGCGTCCCCATTGGCTAATGAGTGTTAAGGGAAAGTTTGAGTGACAGCTCAGCCTAAGTGCAGGTAAACTAGCTAACGTTATAGACTCAGGGCTAGATTTATCAAGCCGTTTGCGCCTGTTTCCAGGCGCTAATTGGTCGCAAAAACGGACGTAACCGATGCGGGCTATTTACAAACAAGGCGCACTTGGGTAAAATCGCAGATTGTCTGCCACATGAGCGAGAAGAGACGAGTTGCGCTTTCAATATGCGTTCGTGGGAGGGTCGTGGGGAAAGTGGGAGTTCCACCCAAAAAGGTGGGAGGATAAGCGCAAAGTGCACCTAATTATATATTCCGTGGTATTTATAAAGACTGTCAGTAAGAGCGCGCCTCTATTCTGCGGGGGAAATTCTCCGCCTCTTTAAACCAGCCGCAATCGAGTTTCCTCGTAGACCTTTATGCCGCTGGTGAAATGGCAACAGCAATTTGAGCAAGACGAAGACATAGGCGAGGCTGAAAATATTTTTAACACAAGAATCACACTTTGTCAGTGAACACAACATCATTTAGCGTTACAGATCAAGCAGACATGCAATATTAGTTACTGGAAGAAATCAAAGATGAAATTGAATCTCCCACTCAGCGTTCACATCCCATTCCAGCAGTTGTTAAACTCCTCGCTACATTACAAATATTGGAATCAGGATCATTTCAAACAGTCATAGCATCAGCAGTGGGAATATCACAGTCTGCACTCAGCCATATCATAGCACCAGTACCACTTTGCTACAGCGCAATTTACGGTCTAGTGGGCGGAGAAAGACGCTGATTGCCTGATGGGTGTCAGGGTTGATAAATACTACGCAAACTGTGGAAGCATAGCGTGCGCTATTACCGAACTCGCATAAACAGACGCAGCGCAAACTGCGCTAGTGTTAGTAAATCAGGCCCTCAGAGTCTGGTCTGGAGGATACACAAGCCACTCCACAGCGGATTCCTACAAGATTAATAAAGTGTAAGTATTGATCATATATATTATCTGTGATCTACATTGCAAGCATGGTTACTAGACGTTAGTTGTTTTGTTGTGTTAAGTTACTAGCTAGCTAGTAGCTAAAGCTGTTTAAGTTAGCATTAAATTATTTCTTATTTTATTCAGAACACAGTCATCAGGAGGTCCTAGAGGTGTCAAAAGTATTCACATTCATTACTCAGGTAGAAGTATAGATACTAGGGTTTAAAAAGACTTCTGTATAAATTAAAGTATCAACTCAATCTTTTTACTCAAGTAAAAGTACTGGTTTCAAAACTAAAGTATAAAAGTAAAAGTAATGTAAGGGGGAAAAAAGGCCATTAAGGACAAAAGCTTAGGCCGCGCCACAGGGGCCTATAGTGCACTACCCCACCTCCACAAAAAAAAAAACATTTTCTATAGGCCATAATGACTATATTGTTAATGTCATCAATGTTGTCATTAAAATGTTAATGTTGAAAAATTTAAGATGCACCCGTTTCAGCCGCATTTCTCCCCATTGAAAATGAACGCATTTTTGTACAATGCAAATACATTAAAGAACCATATACTGAGCCTTAACATGTGTTTCATGGAGCGGAATATATGATGACTAGTTGCCTATAAGTATTGTAATGGTGCAAAAAGTCAAACTTCAGAGGCATGTTATCAATAGCCTTTATTGGAATGTAAATGTACATCCAAGCTTTGCTGCAGGAATCTGTGAGGGCAACGGATGCAAGATAAAACTGTACAAGAAAATTGGTGTACCCAGGCAAGGCTTAGTAACAATTACCCTTGTATGGTTGTCTATATAAGAGTAACGAGAATATTTTTTTTAAATGTAAGGATTTTTTTTAATTGCATGAAAATGTAATGCGTAGAAGTAAAAAGTCTGCTGTAAAATAATTACTCCAGTAAAGTATAGATTCCCAAAATGTTTACTTAAGTATTTGTACGTCGTTATTAGACACCTCTGGGAGGTCCCTGGACTCCACTTTGCACAGCAGAGCTGTAAATCCCCTCAAGTCAGCCCACAGTTTTATAATTATGGTAACCTGAGGCCACATTGCTGGAATTCTCAATATTTAACTGATGTATGACGAAGAAGTGATGAAGTGGGCCAAGTCCTCACTCGGCTCTCTGTCTCAGTAGTAGGTGCACCAGTTGCTGTAATCACTAGGCATCAGGCCGCCAGTGATAAGTAGGATCAAGTCCACAAACCACCAAATTCCCAGGCCTCCCAGGGTGAGCAGCTTCCCAACAGCAGTGCCAGTGTGGCCTAGGCAGAAACGATCGACCCCAAAACAACCCAGGAAGAAGGAGTACAGCAGGGTGGTAATGAAATAGTGTCCGGTGTATCTGTGCAAAAACAGCAAAAAGTACAAGAACATTTTAGGCAATTTAAGGTCAAAATATGTGCAAATAAAATAAATCAAGAACATTTAATGTTACATTTAAAGATGTAGTGGATAGAATGCAAAAACAAACAAAAACTGAATTTGAAGTAGCGTGAGACCTTCCTGCAGCTCACCCTTCCTGCAGTTCACCCTTTCCATCGTACAAGCAATGCAGACTAGGGGTCCACCGATCCGATATTAGGATCGGATATCAGCCCACAAATTGAAAAAATAGCTTTTTTTTTTTCCTCCGTCGCAGCACCGCGACCCGTTAACTGCGTACCCTTCTCACTCATGGTAGTAACTTCATAACCCACAACAAACTCTCTTTAAAAGGATAAAACACCATAGCATATAACAATTTGTGACTTAAACAGTTTCTAACACTAATAATTTTACACAAATTTAATTTACAAACGTACACCGCCCAACGGCATGCTGGGTAACATTATAGCTGCTAGCTAGCCAAGAAGCATTAAGCTGGGAGAGGCTCCGGTCGGTACTGCACATTCAAGAACCGAGAAGAAAGTTAGCTAGAGGATGAAGAAAGACCGGAGATACACCAGAACGTGTGCTCAAGAGAGGAGCCGTCTGCTGTTCCGAAGTTTTTTGTTTCTAAAAAAATCTGACATAATTTAACCACTGTTGTTGCCCGTCGTTCGTTACTGTGCTAACGTTAAAGACATGTCACTTCAAGCATGCAGCGGAGCAACATTATGAACGCAATAACAATCCACCTACGGTCCCACTACAGACCGTTGAGAAAGACGGGTTCAGAGCAATGATTAAAACACTGGATTTAAGAAGTCTTGCCTCGCTGAAATACATCCGCCAACCTACTAACATTATTCAAACAGCGAAGGAGGCTGACAGCGGAGCTACGTTCAGTCGCCCACTACAACAACCTAACTTACCTGTGGCCAAGGTAGTGTTTATAGAACTAGCTTACAACTATTTTGTTTTGAAAGGGAAACAATGTTAAAATTGTTTGTATGTGTAGGCTATTCATTCGATTTGAGTTTATTTTACTACTTTGCAGTTTGTACAATAAAAATAGTTTAGCTTCTGTAACTGTTTCATGGATTCTCTTTCATATAAAGTTATTGTATAATGTCGTGGAGCCAAACCCTTTAGTAATCAAAGCTTTTAGTAAACATGATGACATTAACATGTTTTTGTGATATTCTATGTACTCCTGACAGTAGAATAAGCCATTATAAACCTATATAAAAGGTGGCCCATTATTGAAGGCCCATTATTGTTATTTATTTAAATTTATTTTAAGAAGTTTGATTACATATATATTTTCGATTTGAATGCACAATTGTTTTTTAAATAAATAAATAAGAATTCAATACATTACATCTATGTTATTTTGTCTTAGTTAGGAAGGTCTGGTGACTTTAGTCTTATTAATTAGCCTAATTCAGCAACGGTATTGGATCGGTATTGGGTATCGACAGATGCACAAAGACCTGGTATCGGGACTGAAGAAGTCGGCTCGGTGCATCCCTAATGCAGATCTCTCTCTCTCTCTCTCTCTCTCTCTCTCTCTCTCTGACCAAAGTCTGCAGTCACGGCTTGATTTACTATGGCCTGACAACAGAGCAAAGAGGAAGAAGTCTAGTTTTCAACATGCTTAAAGATTATTATGGAATTTCTGGCCAACAACTTCAAAAAATAAAGTGCCTACCACAGCTTAAATTTCAACACCATTTAATACCTTCTACCGCCATTATTTGTATAATTTCTGAACCTTCAGATGTCCAGGGTAAAGTTTAATATGTTACAAAACAAGTATGCAAAGATTAAAATGATAATGATAAAACAAACCAGAAAGAGAAAAGAAGAGAGCAAGAAGACAAGAAAGAAGCAAGAAAACACCTGCAGTTTTGATCTACTCTGAACATACAATACAACCAAAACCTGTTCTGTACAATATACTGTAATGGGTGTCCACATTGTGACCAGAAACTGAATATTATAAGCTTTAAAAAGAAAGCATTTATCCAAGTACTACATAGTAGTAGTGTCGTTGAACAGATGCTGCTTTGATTATGTCCAGCCACTGCACCTCTCTGATCTCTAGGCAGTTACTACAGAGATTTAGCCCATTTGCTGATAAATACAGAGATGGTGTACGGAAAAAACATGGTCAAAAAAAGGTGGTGGTTCTGTACATTAATAAACATTGCCCTCTAGTGGCAATGTCCTGATACCACAGATGTTTACAGGGCTTAAAAGGGAAAAAAAATCCTGAGCCTGAAACTTTCTTTCATTGGGGGGGTGTCACAGTGTAATATTTCAATATGCACTCATTAAAGTGAATTTGACTGGCAAAACAGTTAAAGTCCTGACATTACACAATAATAAAAGTCATAATTTTTCAAAACTAAAAAGTTTTGGATAAATTTTTACTTCTTCCAACCATATGTTAAATTAAGATGTAGATTTACATATTGCAATAATATCATAATCCTACAATGAATCATTGTGAAAACAAAACTCTAGATGTTATGTTGTTACTTTGGCCAGGTCATCATCAAAAAAGCGAATTAGTACATTCATGATTTTGTCCATGTTGATATTAGCTGCTTTATTTACATTTATTAAAAATGTTGCATTGTTTATCTTTTCATATAGCTAGATCTCTAAACTCTGGAACAAGGCCGTTATGTTTAGATATAATCATATAATCATTTGAATGCCGTTTTATGTTAAAGACCACTTAACTGTAATGTAGATAATGATTATGTAGAAAAACATATTTATTAAAGCTGCAAGCAGCGATGGACGGGCCCTCCCGCCTCTGCTGAGTTCAATGACACCTCACACAAGACTCTACCTTAAACGGTTCAAATGTTATGAAAGGGGGCGTGGCCTGAGTAAGTGGGCATGGTTAAAGTATAGGGGCTCAGTATCACATGTAGACCACACATAAGTTTCATGTAAATCGGATGATGTTTGTCATATAAGGCGCATTTCCTGTTGCAAACGGGGTGCGCTATGACCAAAAATCAATTTTGGCCTGGACCCTTGTCAATCGTGAGAAATTTTGGGCAGATACGACAACGTTACAACAACTTCTTTGTTCATTGCTAAACACTCAAAATGGCCGAAATCCTGAAAAGTTTTGAGCCAGTTGGACAACATACGCTCAAGTTACACCCACTTCCTGTTTCGGTGGCGAAACGCACAAATTGGCCGCCCCGCCACGGCCACGCCCTATGACGAAAAGTTTCTCTTTTAACAACTTTTCATCTTTAATGTCTTAAGATGGCACAGACCAAATTTGAAGTTGATCGGTTGAAATCTCTAGGACGAGTTCGTTAAAGTACGACATGTGGAAATGGCTGAAATCGCACTAATTTCGAACTTTGAAATCAAAATGGCGGACTTCCTGTTGGGTTTAGGGTATGGCTCTAATGAAGTTTTTTGTACATCTTGACATGTTACAGATGTGTACCAAGTTTCGTGAGTCTACGTTAAACGCACTGCAGGGGCAAAAAAAATAGAATACGTAAATTTTCACTAGACTTGATGCGACCGCCTAATTTGGTGAGTTTTTGAATATGTTAAGCTCCTCAAAAAGCCAATTCATTTGCCGGGAAAAACAATAATAATTCCTTCAGTTTCAATAGGGCCTTCGTCGCTGTCGGCGCTCGGGCCCTAAAAAATGTAGGATGGTCCACATTCATTATAGGAGGGCCTAGATTCTAAACTTAGCACAAAAAGTAAGGAAATTTGTGTTTGGTAGATTATTTTTCTGTGTTAACAATGCTTTTTGGCAATAAATCTTACCATTCCCATTGGAAAGCCTGTTTAGTTCCCTTTGAAATGGAGCCCCAAGAACCATAGAGAGTATATAAACTGGACCAACAGATCCTGTTGCTCTGGATGGAGACCAGTGAAGGATATTAGAAGCACTAATGAGAGAGCGGCGCAGCAAGATGCTGACGGGCGTGGAGCTCTCAGCCTCTTGCTGGAGCTCCAACTGCTGTCTGTCCATGCATGCCGAACCGTAGGGGTCCGTTACACTACTGTATATTCAACATCACTGACAATTTATTGATCAATATTTCAAAATAGAAAACACTACACTTCATAATGTTTTGTATTCATGACACTATTCAGTCCCTCAAGAATTTCGCGGCCTTTTTTTTTACGGCTATAGATATATAACAATAGATATGACATGTAATTCTGACTTGCCATTCCCGGATGGAACCACTTGGTGGCCATCTTACCAGGGTTAAGTTTTAGAATTACTTCAATTGGAATCAATGGAGAAAGAGGCTCATGTTGTCTTTATAATCCTTATATTTTTCTACCAATACATCAATAGTGGTTTTAATTCAAAGTAATGACCCTAAGACAACTGTGCCTTTCTAGAAGGAAACAAAAAAAATAGAGATTTGGGTGGAATTTTGATTGATATAGCTCCAAGAGAACAAATAATTCGTTAAATCATAAAGATAATCCCATAATTTTGCATTCATATTGCAGGTAATAATTTTATTTTTTCAATTTTGCCTGAACATAATAAGTAAAAACTGAATGGCTAATATACATTAAACTATATTTTTTAATGTAGAAATCCTAAAGAGATTTAGTATTATGGCCTATAGAGAGGTAGTTACGATAAGATGTTAGAGAAACATCCAACTGTAATTTATTAATACATTTATTTATGTCTGTAGATTTTATCTCAACTATAAGACCACATTTCCCATCAACCCGGCTACTTCTTGTTTAGCGTTTGTTTTCTTGTTTTCTACTGTCAATCGGCCGGCATGGAGTTTGTTTTGACGATGAGCGGAGTAGTTGAAGAACCTTGCTAGCTTCAATTAGTTTTTGTTGATAAAAACTATAATGACTTCATCAGAACTGCTGATGGACTTGTCGCAATTGTCTTTAATTTTCATTGCGCTAACATTATGGAAATTACATTTACGATAGTAATGCGGAGACTTTGCTGCTGAAGTAGGAATCCTTTCTGGATTGACGTTACTTTACCTCATCATGATATGGACTATTAAGTTTTAATTTGCTTTAATGAAAGGAAAATCGTGTAAAGGCATGAGGTAAGCTGACAACAATAGATGTTAATATATAATGACTGATAGCAGGATTCCACATGGCTAGCTAATGTTTGGGGAGCTAACGTTAGGTGGTGAAAATGTAACTTTAAGTGCAGCTGGTCGGTTAGGGTTCTGTGTTGCTGGATGTGGCTACTGTTGATTTATGTAACGTAACTTTACTCTATGTGTAACGTTACATTTTAACGTACCGTTAGCTTGTTGGATTTGTCTTGAGACATTAAATGAGATTTAGGAAAACTTACAGATTGAGTGAAATCAGCCGCATAGCAGTCAATGAAGGGGTAATATTAATATAATATTAATATTTTAGAAAAAACTGTTATACCGTTAACGTTACTAAACGTCCTATTTGAGGTCAAAAATCAATCAACTAAAACGATGTTTGCTGTTCATAAATGCTGTTAAGAGCTAGCAAGCAATCACCAATAACTGACATCTCAGCCAGTCTGTTAGTTAGGTAGCTAGTTCACCAACTTTTCTGTATTTATAGTAAAAAAAAAATAGAGGAAAATTGTTTTAGGGAGAATATAACATACCTAGTAACATACCATATCAGAATGCTGCAAATGTTGGTATAATATGAAACGGTCTGGTGGATTTAAGACAAAAAATAATTTATTGAATGAATCAAATTTGAACATTTCTGTCAATGGCTTATTGCTCTTTACATTAGAGCTGTCAGTCTTCCTCTGTAACACCATTCAAATTTCATTTGTTATGTTTTTTAATAATGGAATATTTAAAACACCGTAACTTTCCCGCTTCGGTCCCCCAACAGGTTGTCTCATTGGAACTGCAGCTCGTGCTACCCGCCGCTTCAGTCCCCCTACAGGTTGTCTCATTGGAACTACAGCTCTCGCTAAAAAAATGTAGCCCGTTATAAATATGTACTACACTATTCAGGCTTATGCATTGTCTATACTACTATAAACATAAACAGACCTGCCAACCTTGAAAAACTTTTTTGAGTAGCAACTTACTGATTTATTGTCGAAGTTCTGGTTCATGAACACGGCGGCACACGTGGAAAAAATACCATTAAATGTCAAATCTGTATACATTTTAAACCCTGAAAAAATTATTATGTTCAACTTTGAATTAAAAAAAACATTAATTATATTAAATACAATTAAAAGGATCATAATATAGTCCAATAAAATATATTACACTGCATAATGAGCACTTTTACTTTTAGTACTCTAAGTATATTTTGATAATACTTTTGTACTACTACATAGGGAAGATGTTTAATGCAGGACTTGTAACTGACAAGTCATTTGTAACTCTACAACACTGTTTTTTCTACTTTTACTGTAATACATAATCTGAGTAAGTCTTCCACCTCTGGAAATTCCACCAACAGTCGTGCATGAACACCTGCAGCAGTGTTTAACACTGAAAACACACAGCTCAGTTCATCGTTTCCTTGCAGCTCTGCTACAGTAGCAGATAACCTTTGACGTTACCTGCCGGTCACATCTTCTCTAAACAGTCCGCTCACAGTGAAGTCCTGCACGGATCAATAGGTGTTACAGTCCGGCGGCTGCTCGCTCTGTTTGTTATAAGACGCACACCGAGTAGATTGATGCGCTCACAGAGCCAATCTTTGCAGATGTTACCGCTCGGTGTTTGGCTAGCTAATAAGCCGTTAGCCTGTTAGCTTGAGCTTTGTCTGAAGGTACCGAGCAGCCAGCCAAGGTCCGACAGACACCCGACACATTCCGCACATCCTCCGCTCAGTTTAACCGCTAACCCCCCGGTACCGGTCAGAGAGGCCTGTTTACCCCCCGGTACCGGTCAGAGAGGCGTGTTTGCTTTGTGTATTGGTCCTCCGGTGCGTCCAGTGACAGGCTCCTGTCAGCTGTTAATTAGCCTACATTAGTAACAGTTAATTTTGTTGTGGTACGGTATGAACTTAATCCTAGGAAAGGCAAAACATAAGACCTTTGTAACGAAATCCAAGACTTTGTATACCAAATGCAAGGCTTTATTAATAATATAAAAAATATTTCTCCAAAGTTGACAGGTAGGCTACGTAAATTAATTCATTTCACAATTTCACCTTTCTACATCAAATCAGTTTACCTTTGCAAGCCCTGTCCTCCCTTGGGGAAACCCATAGATATATGGGGGAAACCAACCAAACTAAACGGGAATGAGGGAGGAATAACACTTGCATCTGATGCTTTCGTTTTACTATCAACTGATATCCCCGCTTGACATTAAGGAACCAGACGCTGTGATTGGTCAAACTCTTCTTCTTTAGTTTTTTTCCAGCATGCTCGTGGCTGCTACGCTATTTTAGCCTACGGTCTATGGTTTTAGCCATAGGTTTTAGCCGCCTACTACCATCAAGTATGGACTGAGACGGTTACTGCGCGTCAACGAGTGAACTCAAGGCAGTCACCTGATTTTCGCGTAGTTTAAAGTGACAAATCGTATCACCGTATTTTGATGTCAAAATGCGTATCTACTACGCAAAATGCGTACAGGTTGGCAGGTCTGCGCGCACACACACACACACACACACAAATGTAAATACAGTCCTATTCTAGCCCTCACTAACAAGGGCAGACACACATTGTGGTCGCGGTTGCCTTTTAAATTATCCTGCGGAGATAATGCCTGTTGGCTGCCGCTCACATTGCAATTTAATAACAAGTAGAACTATTCAGAGGTCATTGGGCCCGTCCAGTTTAACTCCACATACTGTTGTGTTGATGTAGTTTATTGTCAAAACGTTTGCTTTCTTCCGAAGTCGACTATTAAAATGAACAGCTCCATCAAAAAAGTCACCACGGACCTGTTTGCCAGGGCTGGGGGGGGGGGGGTTGTTGTTCGGACAGATCTGCCCCCACTGCTAAAAAAGAAATCCTAAAGGAAACACTGGGTTATTGTTACACATTCTATTATTTTCTTACTGATTCCATTCAGCATTGTCCCATTAGCATTTAACATCTCACATAGGCCTATTCGTTTTCCACATATACGAAACATACAAATATTTCACAGCAGGGATCAAACACACGAATAGACAAAAACACAGTTAAACACAAAACTCTGTAAACTCGAAATAAGGACATTTTTCACTTCAGTCCACATTTTCATTCCCCTCTTGTAAAGACCTTTCTCTCCTGGTGAAGGATAATGCCGAACACAATCTTATGAACAATTGAACAGTCAAAATTTGTAGCAAGAACCAAGGGGATCCATAAGAAACAAAGTTTTTACCAAATATTCAGTTCTCAATGGTGTTACAAAATCAACCCAGTTACTCCAGAAATTCTTAAATGTATCTAATTCTAGTCTAACTAAGAAAGTCAGCTTTTCCATCCTGTAAATGTTATACATTACTTCGACCCAATCCTCCATTTTAGGTACCTCCGTTTTCAGCCACTTCCTGGTGATAGCTTTTATACCTGCCACTAACATTACGCTGAATAAATATTTCTCCCCTGAATATATTAATCTCTGGTTCACTATTCCCAAGTACAAATCGAAAAATGTAAATGGAAGTTCCATTTTTAAAAGGTTTTCCATGCATTTCTTTAATTCGAGCCAAAAAAGGTATAATGGAGGGGCATTCCCAAAAGATATGAAAATGATTGACTTTACTTTCTCCACAGTCTCCAACATCTCATATCCTGAGATTTCTGTTGTGCTGGTGTAATAAAATATCTTACTATGTTCTTCCAACCATATTCTCTCCATGAGAGGGAGCATTTTGTCTTCCATTGTTCATTGATCTCTTCCCATTCCTCTTTTGACAACATCCTTCCCCCCGCCTTATCCCACGTTTCTTTTACTGTATTATGACCTTTTAAATTTTCCACTTCTTTATATATTTTGAGATTAATTTCTTGCCCAGATCTGATTCATGTGCTAAAATAAATAATTTAATAATTCCCGACTCTACCTCATCTAAACTGGAATTTTTTATTGTTTGCTCCATATAACGCCTCATCTGTAAATATCTGTAGAACTCCTGATTTTTCAAACTAAATTGATTCTAAAAGATCTTGAAAACTTAAAGAGCCCCCAGAATATTGTTGGTTCCCCGCCCCAACTTCTGAAGCTCCCATCCATTGTATTAGGTGTAAAATCTGAATCATGTGCAATCCACCGCAGTAACCTACTCTGCTCTATAAGGTTATTCTTTGCTATAACCTCAAACCAAATGTTAAGGGATAAACCCAGCCATGGATTTAGTTCCTCATTAAGATGTTTTCTCAGTTTTTTATCATTTATTATAGCTTGTATTGGAATGGTAGTTGATGTGTGGCCTTCGATGTCTTTCCATCTTGCACTGTAGGCAGGATTACACAAGTTCCACATAGTTTTTAGTTGCACCGCCTGATAATAGCTCTTAAAACAGGGCAGGGCTAGTCCCCCTTTAACTCTGGGAAGCTGTAGAGTTCTATATCTTATCCGTGGTCTGTTTCCTTGCCAAATGTATCGAGAGATGTATCTGTCCCATTCTGTAAAGACTTTGTCTTTTACTTCTACTGGCAGAGTTTGGAATAAATACAACAGCCTTGGAAGAACATTCATTTTGATCACCTCTACCCTTGAAGCTAAGCTTGTGAATGGGATTAGGTTCCATTTTACCATATGAGATTTTATTTTTGAAATTAATGAATCATAATTTATGGATTTCAGTTGAGATAGGTCTTGAGGTAGATAGACTCCCAAATATTTAATGGATTTTGATTCCCAATTAAATTTGAATTCTCTTACAGCTCGATCCGGAACATAGTTGAATGTGAGAACCTGTGTCTTTTTCACATTCAATTTATAGCCTGATAATAAACCAAAGTCCACATCATCCGCGAATAATGCTATTTTCTGTTCATCCCCCTCTAGGTCTACACCTTTAATATCTTTGTTTTGTTTTATCCATTGTTTCAGGGGTTCCAAATAGATAGCAAAGAGGAGAGGGCTAATTGAGCAGGCCTGACGACATCCACGTTCTAGCATGAAAGAGCTTGAGAAATTTCCATTGATCTTGATCCTTGCTGTGGGTTTATTATAGAGAGATTGATTCATGGACACCAAATCGCTCCTGCACCATATACAGGAAATATACCTTTTCTGCATCCAGTCCCACTATTATTGCTTTTTTTTATTATGGTTTGCATTACACGTAATGTGCGCCAAATATTATCCTGTGTCTGTCTTTGTTTTATAAATCCAGTCTGGTCCTGGTGAATTATATCTGGCAAAATTGTTTCTAAACGTCTGGCTAGGCAGTGAATAGTCTGTAGTCTTGGTTAAGAACACTCACTGGTCTAAAATTAGAGCATTCCAATTTGTCCTTTCCTTCTTTTGGAATAACCGAAATGAAGGCTGCCTTCCAGGAGTTCAGGATTTCTCCCTTTTTGAGTACCCAGTTAAATGCATTTTTCAGCAATGTTTCCCGCTGCACTTTATAACACTCAGATGTATATCCATCCGTGCCTGGAGCCTTATTTGTCCAGCTTCGAAATTGCCGAGTTGACTTCTTCAGTCGAGATCTCCCTGGTCAGAGCTGAGTTCTGGTCCTCAGTTACTCTTGGCAAATTTAAAAAATCTAACAATGAGACTATTTGATTCTTATTATTTATGTCTGGTTGAGGATAGAGATTTTTGTAGTACATTTCAAAACAATCATGTATCTCTTCTGTCCTATAGTTTGTCGAATTGGTAAATGAATCCCCGATTTTATAAACATTATTATTAGGGCCCGAGCACCGACAGCGGCGAAGGCCCTATTGAAACTGAAGGAATTATTATTTCTTTTTCCCGGCAAATGAATTGGCTATTTGAGGGGCTTAACATATTCAATAACTCACCAAATTTGGCAGTCGCATCAAGTCTGGTGAAAATTTACGTATTTTAAGGGTTTCGGGAATAGGCGCTCAAAAATGGATTGCTAGCGCCCCCTAGAAAGTAAAAAAAAAAAATGTAGCCCCTGCAGTGCGTTTAACGTAGACTCACGAAACTTGGTACACATCTGTAACATGTCAAGATGTACAAAAAACTTCATTAGAGCCATACCCTAAACCCAACAGGAAGTCCGCCATTTTGATTTCAAAGTTCGAAATTAGTGTGATTTTGGCCATTTGCACATGTCGTACTTTAACGAACTCCTCCTAGAGATTTCATCCGATCAACTTCAAATTCGATCTGTGCCATCTTAAGACATTAAAGATGAAAAGTTGTTAAAAGAAAAACTTTTCGTCATAGGGCGTGGCGAGGCGGCCATTTTGTGCGTTTCACCGCCGAAACAGGAAGTGGATGTAACTCGAGTGTACTTTGTCCAACTGGCTCGAAACTTTTCAGGATTCATAAGAGTCCAACCCGAGGATGGACAAACAAAGGCGTTCGATAAGGTCACATCGATCCTAGTCAAAACAGTAAGTAGAAAGCCAAAAGTAGGTGCTAATACGTTTAAAGTACCCTAGAGATTTCTCCGATTGACAATCCTATACCTGATTACCTACAGCCAAACTATTGTTTTAACGATCAAACACCTTTAACGAGAAAAAAAAAAACTTTTCGCGCAAACGGTGTGGGTGTGGCGGCCATTTTGAGTGTTTAGCAATGAACAAAGAAGTTGTTGTAAATTGAGTGTACGTTGTCGTACCTGCCCAAAATTTCTCACGATTGACAAGGGTCCAGGCCTGGATACCTACAGGCCAAAATTGACTTTTGGCGATAGCGCCCCCAGCTGGCAACAGGAAATGCGCCTTTTATGACAAACATAATCCGATTTACATGAAACTTAGAATGTTTGGTCTACATGAGATACTGAGCTGCCCCCTATAATATGACCATGCCCACTTACTCAGGCCACGCCCCCTTTGATAACATTTGAACCGTTTAAGGTATACGCTTGTGTGAGGTATCATTGAACTCAGCAGACTTCCTTCTTCATTGGTGATGGTTTGGCCCGCCCCCTATGTTTAAGCCACGCCCCCTTTCATAACTAATGACCCGTTTGATGTAGACCCTTGTGTGAGGTATCATTGAACTCAGCAGAGACTTCCTTCTTCATTGGTGATGGTTTGGCCCGCCCCCTATGTTTAAGCCACGCCCCTTTCATAAATGCTGACCCATCTATGGTAGAGTCTTATGTGAGGTATCATTGAACTCAGCAGAGACTTCCTTCTTCATTGGCGATTGTTTTGCCCGCCCCCCCATGCTTAAGCCACCCCCCCTTTCATAAATGGTGACCCATTTAAGGTAGAGTCTTATGTGAGGTATCAATGAACTCGGCAAAGCCTTACATTTTTTTTATTGGTGATGATTTGACCCGCCCCCTATACTTAGGCCACGCCCCCTTTCACAACTAATGAACCATATGACGTAGAGTCTTGTGTGAGGTATCATTGAACTCAGCGGGCAGTTCCCTTTTCATTGGTGACGATTTGCGGTGTCTGAGTGCCGCGCAAATGCACGGTCGAAAGGAGCGGCGTCCGCCGGTAACCCCGACGCGCGCAGAGGAGCGAGGGCCCGTCGATCGCTGCTTGCAGCTTTAATTTTGTTTTGTTCTGTTTTTGTTATCTACCTCCCCTGTAAAGCGACTTTGAGTCTATGAAAAGCGCTATATAAATTCAATTTATTATTAGGGCCCGAGCGCTGACAGCGGCGAAGGCCCCATTGAAACTGAAGGAATTATTTGGGCCCGAGCGCCGACAGTGGCGAAGGCCCTATTGAAAGTGAAGGAATTAGGGCCTGAGCGTCAAATGAACCCGCAAATGCACGGTCGCAAGGAGCGGCGTCCGCCGATAACCCCAACACGCACAGAGGCGCGAGGGCCCGTCCATCGCTGCTCGCAGCTTTAATTAGGGCCCGAGCGCAGAAAGCAGCGAAGGCCCTATTGAAACTGAAGGAATTATTATTACGGCAAATTAATTGGCTTTTTGAGGGCCTTAACATATTCAAAAACTCACCAAATTTGGCGGTCGCATCAAGTCTCATGGAAATTTACGTATTTTAATGGTTTCGCGAATAGCCGCACAAAAATGGCTCTCTAGCACCCCCTAGAAAGTTAAAAAAAAATTTGCCCCTGCAGTGCGTTTAACGTAGACTCACGAAACTTTGTACACATATGTAACATGTCAAGATGTACAAAAGACTTCATTGCAGCCATACCCTAAACCCACAGGAAGTCCGCCATTTTGATTTCAAAGTTGCGATTTTGGCCATTTCCACGTCGTACTTTAACGAACTCCTCCTAGAGATTTCATCTGATCAACTTCCAATTTGGTCTGTACTATCTTAAGATAGATATATACATTGAGAATAGTGCTCCCTCTACCCTCCCCTTAATTAAAATAAACCTTCCCTGTTTGTCTGAGGTTTCTGAAAGTTTTTCAAGTGATTTTCCCCGATATTACAATGGCCACTCCCCTCCTATGACCTGTTCTATAGGATGAAGAAAATACTTGATTAAATCCATTTCTTTTAAGCTTTTCATGCTACCTCTCTGACAGGTGGGTCTCCTGCAGCAGAGCCACTCCCACCCCCTCTTTCTTAATTTTACCTAGTATCTTGGATCTTTTAATTGGGTTGAGTATCCCATTTACATTATATGATGCCATCTTTAATAATCTTTTCTGGGTTGCCATATTTGCTGATTCTCCGTCTCCTCCGTCCTATGCTTACCCCTTATGCTACCAAATTGGCAAACTGCCCTAAACATTAAAGATACAGAATCAAAACTAATCACTGATGAACTAGTTATTAACCAGAAAACTCACTAGAGGGACTTCAAACTAACTAATGCCCGGCCTTGAAGGGGATCTACGTCATGGATTGCATTTCTGGCATGCCGCTCTCTGTTAACATTATTTTCCACACAGCGACAAACACAAATCAACAGAGAACTCCGTAATGAAACATTATCTAACAAGTGTATTAAAGCGGCTATTGTAGAGGCTAACAGTGCTTTGTTAGCATAATGACATCATGTTAGTAAGCACAGCCGAAACGATTGGTCATAAACTAGCTAAATAACAATAGTGTTAGCCATGATGCTAATGGCATTGAAAACTAAGCCGAACGGTGCCCTCACTAGTATTTTAGTGATTTATAAGCAACCTTTTTCTTGCAGATTGTCACGTTATTAAGAATACAGCTGTTAGAAGGTAATATAAGAAGTCAAAGCTAAATCTGCCAGCTGTAGGGCAGCTAACATTAACTTTAGCTGTCTCCATGAAGCTCCCAGCTAAGCTCCTATAACTCGCGACCTAGTTAGGAAACCAGAAAGAGCTAACCATTGATAACAAAGCATTTTGGCTCGGTGGATATCGAGTTAAAACTATTTCCCGTCCTTCTTCCACAGCCTGCAACTAACTAACGTTACTTGGTACGTAATGTTAGCTCACAATGCCTTGTGTTTCTCACTCTCATAACTTACTGTTCATCAGACGTGACATGAGAAGATGGAGATTAGCTAACGTTAGCCAACCTATTTATAAAAATAATTAAAAAAAATTTTTTTTTTAAATCACATTCAAATAGTAATTTCAGCATTCGAATAGTATTGATTTTGTTACTATTCGAATTATATTCAACTTTCGGAATTCGTTCCAACAGCCCTACTTTACACTGACACACATTCATACGGTTTGATAAAGCACTTATTGGACTTTAACTTATCATTGCACTTACAATAACTGTATCCACCGTATGTATGTATGTATGTATGTATGTATGTATGTATGTATGTATGTATGTATGTATGTATGTATATATATAAAAAAAATATAATATATATATTTATTATGTCAATTATTTTAAAGAAGAATAAGGAGTTGGTACATTTTTTTATTTTTTTTATTTGAAGCACATTATACTGTACTCAAAGTCTTATAGCAAGTTAAAATTCATTAACTTGAAATCGGACACCGTTGTTAGGTTTATAAGACATTTGGTTAGATGTTGTGTAAGTGGCATGACGAAATTCAAACTGTAAATATACTCGAATTAAGGCAAAAAGGAAGCTAACTATCCGTGATTTGTAGCTAGGATTGAAGGGACAGTCGCAGCTAACGAAACACCTAGCTAGTCTTCACAAATATTAACTTGAAATCGGACACAGTTGTTAGCTTTATAAGACCTTTAGTTAGATTTTGTATAAGTGGCGTGACATGTGTGTAACATGTGGTAAGAGATTGCTGGTGTAACAAGCTCGCTGACCGCGCTCTCACTCTCACACAATGGGCCATTTAGCTAGCAGGAAGAGGGGAGTTGAAGGCCCTGGAGCTCTGTCAGGGCAGCGATGTTGGTAGTCCCTGCTGTGGGCTGCCAGCCGTGACGGAGCTCCAAGTACCTCATAGCAGGCCGGGGGCTGTGAAGGAAGGCAGGCCGGGCGGCGAGGCAGCACCGCCGCCGGGCGGCAAAGCAGCACCAGCGGCTGAACTCCGATACAGTCTTACCAAATTTGCAATTAGCCATAAATTTTCGTAAAACGGCCCATATTTGAGCTTTATATAGTTGATTCCTCGCTTAAAAAAGTCTCAGAAGTGAATTTAATAATGAAATAGCCTGACAAACAACATAACTTTGCAGTGTCTGAAATATGAGACCTGCTGCCGAGTCTCACATATGTTTCTATGTAATTTGCTCAAACCAATCAGCGCGTAGCTCATTCTGAATATTCATTAGCATACCATATTTGGAAGAAAAGCTCTTGTTCCAAATAGAGCCATATTCACAGGGTAGTTAAGGGCCTAATAAAATAGCATTCGGGCAATTTTCAGCCCAACCAATGTTACATAACCCATTAGGAGACCTTAAGGAACAGTGTAAAATACCCTATATAATCATTCTATCACCCCTTTAACAATATACAGCTGTGTTAATAACAATTAAAACTGTAGACAAATGTCAGCATGTGGACCGGCGGAGCCGTGTCTCTCCATGAGCCGCTTTCCGATGTTGCAGGTGAGCCGGCCGGTGTGTGAGTGAATGGGGGCGGGGCTTCGCGGAGGAGAGATCCAAACACAGGAGGATTTTACAGAAGGCTTTACAGAAGGAATGGGTCATGTACCGCAACATATAAACGACATCGCTTCGTTCGTGGAGAGGCAGCGGAGGCGAGGACGTTAGGTGCACTGGTGCAACCTAGGAAAAATCTTAGTCGCACCCTTACAAATTTTGGGAGCATTTGCGACCAAATTGGTCGCACTCTCGAGCCCTGTGAAACAGCAGCAGCTTTCAGCAACTTTAGAGTGATTGTATTGTACAAATAAGCTACAATAGTAATAGCAGTTACCTTATAAGTCACTCCTACATTGTTTTATTTTTTCACCATAACTTTGTGCCTGAAAATGTATCAGAATGCAGGAAATGAAGTATTTGACGCTTAAAATTTCCTGTGGGACGACCCCCAGACCCACCACTTCATAAGCGTCCCCCCAAAAGACACATTCTGAGCCAGGAAAGAACCCTGTAAAGAGGCATCAGTATGAAATTAATAACTAGTACTCAAGTATTGGTTACTGTATAAAGTCAGGGCATATGCCCGTGTTTGTCTGATAGGAGGGGCTGGACACAGAGGGGAGAGAGAGCAGCAGGATGAGGAGGTCTCCCTCTACTTTAAATTTTGGCTGGGTTTTTTGGCATTCTGCCTCCTTCAGCTTTAACTGGTAAAGCCAGAGAATATTCTCATTGAGATTTTAACTGAATATTAAATTGAAATGTCAGCTGATTCAAGGGACATATTTCAAAATGTAAGCCTGCATTTAACACATTAAATTAATACTTTTTTGCATGTAATTTTGACATACAGTAGATTGCACAACCGCAACTGTTCAGCAGGGTATCCCTTACTTGATGCAGGGTACGTTTCCTCTGAGGAATTCTCTTGGTCCGGCACACTCTATCTCATCGAGTGCAGTGCAGATAACTGGTGTGTGGTTCACCTCTTTTTGAGTCTGGCCACCCCACTAAAGACAGAAACAGTAAGATTAAGTGCTGGGTGATTAACAACATAGTATGTTCTTTAAAAAAAAATAAAAAATAAATAAAATAAACACTTACTCCAACACAACCATGACCCATTTCCAGAAAGGCACTGTGGTTGCCTGCATGATCTACAGGAGCTTGACAGTAGATGAACTCCTCTGGTCTTCATCATACATCACATGTTTAACAAAAGACAAAGAGATGGATGTAAGCTAGTATGCCTCTGCTGTGAAAATGACTGATAACCTTCAACAGGAAACTGTAGATTCCATTACTAGGGATGCACGATACTGGATTTTGGATCTGATTTTGGATATTCGATATGCCGATATTTTCAAACTAATTTTGGCCGATACCAATGTATATACACATTTCTCCCCTGATATACTGTATATACACTTTAATTATACTGAAGAGAAATCCAACTAGCTCTCCTGTACTACCTTTACCTTATTACACTCATGTGTTGTAGATAAGGCAATACACAAGGCAAACATTTGATTCTACCATAAATGTATCATTTTACAAATGTAAAACAGACATTCACCCCTGAAAAATACTAATAGTTAAATTATTTTACTTGGAGAAGAATAAATTATATGCCAGTGCCACATTTTATTTTTAAGTTCAGACTTCAAACTTCAGTCCTTAGGAGTAAAATAAATAAAAAATACATTTTCAAATAAAAAAAAATGTACATCATCTCCTTCTTGAACAGGTCTGCCAAATGCCTTACATCAGAGGCAACGCTAAACAGCCGTTCACTGTCAACACGTAGCACGATATGCACTCTTTCTCTTTCTATTTTCCATTTCACAAACGTATTATCAAATGCAGATGCAATTGCAGCTGCTGTGTGAGATCCGGAGCATTCCTGTGAGTGTAGGTCGGACAGCTTTTTTAAGGTTGAAGTCTTCGTCTATCCACTGGGCAGTGAGACTCAACATGCTAACAGGACTCACGCTTGATGTCCAAATGCCCGTGGTAAAGCTAATGTGACTAGCGGCGCGAGGAGCTTTTCAATGTGACTGGCGACAACACTCTGGAGTTCAGATAAGGGCACATCAGAAAAGTAGCGCCGGCTAGGCATTGCATACCGCGACTCCACCACGCTAAGCGGCTGGTAGGTTATCAAGAGCAATACATTCAATGATTTTGTCGTTAAGCCCTTTTACCTTTGGGTGGTCGCAGCTGTATTTTCTAGCTTTGTCAAAAGGACTGAAGTAGAGGCTGCTGATTGGTTTTTGCAGGTGTTTTTTCTTCTTACTTTTCAAAGTCTCGGTGCTGCTCAGGATGACGGCTCTTGAGATGCGTAATCATATTTGTATTGTGGAACACGCCTCCTCACATCACTTGTGCTTTACAAGTACTGCAAACAGCAAGTTTGTTATCTGTTGTACATATCTCGAAATACCTCCATTCAGCAGACATGTTGGAAGTTTAAGTTGCTGGCGCTCATGCTACATTCATGGTCGTCATGTGCGCATAATAAACCACGCTATCGGCATGGCTCATCGGCAGAAATATTCATATCTGCCGATGATCATTTTAAGCTTTTATCGGCAGATACCGATGTCGTGCCGATATCATCGTGTATCCCTATCCATTACTTCCTTAAAGTTTCTATATGTAACTTTTTAATGTTTCTGAAACTGTCTAATTTTCCGTCTGATGATCATAACCTCACTGTTACTCCACTTTAGGGCTGCAACTAACGATTATTTTAATAATCGATCAATCTGTCGATTTTTTTCGATCAATCGGGTGAAAAAAAAAAAAGCATTAATTTACATCAACTCAATACATACATGCATACATACTTGTTTTAGTTAATAGTTGTGTAAAGGTAAGTAACACAAAGAGCAGATACAGACAAGAGACAGACACACACACATAAACACAGCTTAAGATGACCAAGTGCTATATAAGAACTTTAAAATGAAATTGTTTAAAAACACACACACACACACACACACACACACACACACACACACACACAGTCAACAACAACTGATACGGGACAAAGCACAGAAGATATACATGATAACAGAGGTGTCAAGTAACGAAGTACAAATACTTTGTTACCTTACTTAAGTAGAAATTTTGGGTATCTACACTTTACTGGAGTAATTATTTTACAGCAGACTTTTTACTTCTACTCCTTACATTTTCACGCAATTATCTGTACTTTCTACTCCTTACATTTTAAAAATAGCATTGTTACTCCTATTTCAGTTTGGCATCGTTCAGAAAAACACACGCAAAAAATAAAAGATAATCGCGCCATCGGGATAGAGTGAATTTGATTGTGGTTGGATGAGAAGTATAAACGTATACCATTCCGACACCCTATTGGTTTGTTCGTGATCCATCGTACCTGCACAGACCCGGTGGTAATACGGCACCGGTGCCTTAACGACCGTTATCTACCGGACCGAATAGCAACGCGGATTTCAGTGTCTTATTTAGGTGCCACTTAAATGCCTGCGCTTCTCTCGGATGCTCCGAAAATGGACGCGCAGGACGCTAGTTAACACTACAGTTAGCAGCAGGTAACGTTAGCCTACCGTTAGCTAGTAGCTGGATTAAACACGGTTAAAATACTGACAGCTAACTCAATAAATAAATCATATTTAAAAAAAAAAAAATACTGACAGCTAAACGGTGTAAAAGTGTGTCTGTATTTCACTGGAGAGGATTGTAACACCAGACTGTAGCTGCCGTTGTCTGAAAAACACAGAAGAGATGTCACCTTTTTCAGCCCTTCTGAGTTTGCAGATATGATTTTAATATAACATTATAGTCATTATGGCCTTTAGAAAAAAGTTTTTTTGTGGAGGTGGGGTAAGGCAAGGCAAGGCAACTTTATTTATATAGCACATTTCAGCACAGGGCAACCTTAATTTAAAACAGCTGAGTGTCGTGGCTGACCTGCAGCTTTCTGGGAGTTTGTTCCAGATATATGGAGCATAAAAACTGAACGGTGCTTCCCCCTGCTTAGTTCTGACTCTGGGGACAGAAAGCAGACCTGTCCCAGATGACCTGAGAGGTCTGGGTGGTTCATGGTGGAATAACATATCAGAAATATATTTTGGCCCTATTTTGAAGTCTATTCTTTGAGGCACAGGAAGCCAGTGTAAAGACTTCATGTGATCCACTTTCTTGGTCTTCGTTAGAACTCGGGTAGCAGCATTCTGAATCAGCCGCAGCTGTCTAATTGATTTTTTAGGGAGACCTGTAAGGACACCGTTACAGTAGTCAAGTCTACTAAAAAGCTTTTGACCTTAATGGCATTTTTTTTCCCCCTTACATTACTTTTACTTTTATACTTTAAGTAGTTTTGAAACCAGTACTTTTACTTAAGTAAAAAGCTTGAGTTGATACTTCAACTTTTACAGAAGTCTTTTCAAACCCTAGTATCTGTACTTCTACTTGAGTAATGAATGTGAATACTTTTGACACCTCTGCATGATAACAGATTGAAAAATGAATGGGCCACAAAAGACGAGTGAATAAAAACGTGTCTTTAGTCTTGCAAACTATACCACGGCTGTTTTACTACTGTTATTAACGAGCTAACACTAGCTTGTCATGCTTGTGAAGCTGGATAACGAGTAAACACCAAACCAGCACCAGAAGAGCTACTGGAGGGACGTTACGTTCCTCACTTCAAAACGGAACAAAAGTAGGATTCTGTAGTGACTTTACCCTGCTGTTTAACTCCCTTCCTCCTCATCAAGGACTCCAACATGTTTACGTTTTAGGTGCTGAATCATCACCGTGGTTACTCCGTCCGTACTGCATTAGCAGCTGTCTTTGCTTATCTTGTTTTCACGTTTATTTGGTGTAATTCATACACCGGGATTTCCTTGGGTAGGTCGTACTGATTTCTTGCCTCCACGTGTGTTTAGAACAACGTTCGGGTCTCTCCTTCTCTCTCGTATTTCCTCTACCCGCTCTACTCTTTTTTTTCTTCCTTCCACTACTCCCTTCACTCCATTTTTTTTTATCTCACCGGTTCGTAAAGTGCATGCTCGTTACTGCTTTCATCATTAAATTCCGTTGACTTTCTTTATATCAAAGTTTTCCCGATCGTTGTTGCAGCCCTACTCCCTCCATACCTCCATTTCTTCCATCTCTCCGCTCACACTATCCATTCCATTTATTTACTCTCCTCTTCTCTGGCGTTATGTACTTTCACCCTCCATCCATCTACTTTTTTTACTCATGCCTGTTCACTTTGTCGGATTCGTGGATCTGGTCTCAATGTGATCAGCTACCACTCAGTGTCACATCTTCGTTCTGAAAAGGCTCCCTGTTGGTGTGTTGTTTGGGTCAGTCTGATGTGATTCCTTGTCTTGGTTGCCTATTTATGTGTTCCTGTGTGTTCTTCTATTTTCCTGTGATTCCTGTCTTTGGGGTTGTTCTATAGGTCGATCCTGAGATTATGTGTCCGTCGTTCTGTGTTGTTGTCTGTGTGTTTGATTGGTCCATGTCTGTGCATCTGTGTCGTGGCTTGTCTGTTGTCTGTCCTCCTTTGTGTGTTTGTCCTCCATATTTCCTTGGTTTCATGTGTGCTGTGTGTGTGTGTGTCTGTCATTCGGTTGTGTGTTGTTTCTCTCTCTCTCTGTGCTGTGTTGTGTGTTTCTCTTGTGTCTGTGTTTTTATATATGTATATTGTGTGTTTATATATTATATATATTATATATATATTATATATATATTATATATATATATATATATATATTATATATATATATATATTATAATATATATGTATATTTTAATTATATATATTATATATGTATATTATATATATATATATATTATATATATATATATTATATATATATATATATATATGGTATATTTATATATATATATATATGGTATATTAGGTATGTTGCTAATATTGGGGGTGGTGACAAAAATCTGCTCTCAAGTCGGACAGTTTCTAGTCGTTTCAGCAGCCTTCAGCAGGACTAAATAAGCTAAAATATTGTTGCTGCTGTTCTGAAAGATATTAAACATTCTGAACTTAGCAGAACCTTTCCTTGTTTGTTTTGTCTTCATATTTGCAAAGTTAAGTGATTTAGCATTTAAATATCCATTACTACAAGCTTCTCAATTTAAAAACGCGATTAACTACAGCAAATTGTGCGATTAATTAGTTAATTTTTTTTAATCGATTGACAGCCCTAATAAAAAAGGCAAGCAGTTAAAGAGTGTGCAAAGAAATCATTGTTTTTTATAGTGTACTGAATTGGCAATTTACAAACTCCATTGCTCTAGAGACTGAAGCTGTAGCATGTTGATTGACATGTTTTAATTATGTAAAGACATGTTCAAGGAGTTCAGATAGAGCCGGTATCAGGGCCATATGTAGTTCAATATGTTAGGTCACTATTTTTTGTAGCCTACTGTACTTAAATGGCCAGTATTTACTTTATTTTCTTTATTCAATGAAGCCTCTATGTTTACAGGCTTGTGGTGATGCGCAATGTGCTCTAGGTGCCAAAAATCAATGTTTGGTACTGCTAATTTATTTTTGTTTTGTCATGGTTCATGTGTGCAATAAACATTACACATCGTGAGAAAAAAATCGTGGCAGAGAATCAGGATATCAATTCTAAGCTAAAAAATCGTGATTCACATTTTTCCCCCGAATCGTGCAGGCCTACTCTACTCTATCCTCCTCTCTTGACTCTTTCTGCCCTCTTACTTGACGGCAGGCTCGCAAGTCCTCCCCTCCTCCGTGATTATCTGACTCCGTGCGTGCTACTATACGGGCAGCGGAAAGGAAATGACGGAAATCTAAACACCCAGATGGTCTGCTTACCTATCAGTCTCTTCTTTCCTCCTTCGCTGCCTCCATTTCTGCAGCAAAAAGCTCTTTTTATCAAACCAAAATTGAATCCTCTTTCTCCAACCCCAGTCCACCTCCTCCCTCCTACCAACACACTTGTCAACTACTTTGTAAAAAAGATAGATGACATACGCTCTTCATTCTCCACCACACTTCCTGAAATCATCTTACCATCCATCACATCCAGTACTCTTTCCCTCTTACACCCCTCTACCTCCAAATCAAATTCTTACTTTGATTACCTCTGCCCGTCCAACCACCTGCCCCTTGATCCTATCCCTTCTCACCTTCTCCAATCTATTGCTCCTGACCTTCCTTTCCTCACCGATTTCATCAACATCTCCTTGTCAACTGGCGGTTTCCCCAATGCCCTCAAAGAGGCAAGTGACCCCACTACTCAAAAAAACAACACTCGTCTGAGGTTAATAACTACAGACCCGTCTCCCTTCTTCCATTTCCATCTAAAACTCTTGAGCGTGCATTTATAATAAACTCTCTACCTATCTCCACCAGAACAACCTTCTTGATCCCCACCAGTCTGGCTTCAATGAAACAGAAACTGCCCTCCTTGCTGTCACTGAGCAGCTTCACATCGCTAGAGCAATCTCTCTCTCTCTCTCTCTCTCTCTCTCTCTCTCTCTCTCTCTCTCTCTCTCTCTCTCTCTCTCTCTCTCTCTCTCTCTCTCTCATCGTCATCCTTCTTGACCATTCTGCTACATTTGACCCAGTGAACCACCAGATCCTCATTTTGACACTCCAGGATCTGGGTGTCTCAGGCTCTGCGCTCGCTTTGCGAGGGGCTAGAGACAGGCTGGAGAAAACGACTGTCCAACGAGTGTCCAAAGTTTGGAATCAGTTCAAATGTAATTAAAACTAAAACTCTGTACAGTGTGTCTACTGCAAAGTCAAACTAGCTTACCACAATAATAGCACGACGTCAGTGCTTTAGCATCTCAACAGAAAACATGGAGTCTAACTTAATCCTCCATTCCACGAAGCGGACCGACAAAAGTAAGTCAGAGTCGTATGGACGATGAAACTACACCAAACACAACAACTACCAAAATCAAAGACAAGAAAATACATAGCGGTGACCACAATTTGATCTAAAGAGCTTACGCGTTGACTATCCCTTCGGAAAAACAGCTGATTGTTGTGCATCTCTCTCCCTCTCTCTCTGGAGAAACAGCTGATCAACGATCTAATAGCATAAGTGTAACAGAGCTGTGTGACATAATCAAATATATAAATGAAAATAGGTTGAATATAACTAATATTTACATATAGGCCTACTGTATATGCAGATCAGTCTCAGGTTGAAACTTGTAGTTCTGAAAGTTAAGTTGCACAACTTAATGTTATGTTTGTGTATGTTTAATGTATGCCTTAGTTTGAGACTGATATCATTTGAAAACATTTTTTTTTTTAAACCATGTAATATGGCACTTAAATGCACTTAATAGGTTTAGTTTTTTGAGATATGATATTGTAAGCAATGTAGGCAATACAAATGTTGCTTTTCTCCAAAAATGTTGCTTTTTTCCCTAGTTTTGGTTGTTTAAAAATGCTAGAAAAACAATTATCCGATTAATCGATCGATAAAGTGCTAGATTAATCGATTACAAAAGGAATCGATAGCTGCAGCCCTAGTTATAGGCGAGCATCCAATAGAGCTCAACAGTCTCTCCTCAGAGACCTTGGGTTCCGGAAGTAAATTTCTCATTCATTTCTCCCATTGACGTCTGGAAAAATCTGTATATAAAGAGTTTTAGATCATGCCTTAGGCTAACCAGATGGTACGTGACTCATATGCATACAACGTACCATTTCACGTACCATGAAAAAATGAACAAAAAAAATCCAAAAAGTGAAAAGGTACAAGACTGAGTACATATCATCATTTACTCATCCCATAAACCACCGCGCACCACTGAATAAAGGAAGCTACGTTAGTTTAGCTGACAACTAATTGGGCTAACCGCTAGCTGAGACAGAATGTAATAACTTTAAAAGACCCTCAAAATAAAACCTGAAAATAACCGTTAACATATATAACGGCTTTTACATCAGCTGAAGCCTGCTTTCCCCAGTGTTTAGTTTGAGTTAACGTTATTTTAGACTGAATCAAGCTGTCAGCTAGCGGTTAGCCAAATTAGCTGTTAACTAAACTAACGTTAGCTTCCCGGCGGAGGCTAACGGCAGAAGCGTGGGAACAGATCGTGTTTTTTTTTTTTTTTTTGGGAACAGATCGTGATTCATGCAGTGTCGTAAATCCTCGTGACGGATCATGCAGGCAGCACCCCCTCCTCCCCAGCATGAGTTCCACCAATCAGAGGCATCACTGTGGGATTGTAGGTAATGAAGTACTTATCCAAGACATCGCGAATAAAAGACGTCTATCTCAAAACAAGGTTGGTGCCCCATGATTTTTGGCATCTATATGAGCATATAGAATCGCTCAGTCACGTCAGCATGCTGGTTTTAAGTCTACCTTCAACAGTTAACATTTTATGGCTTATACTCCAATTTGTCAATGGAGAAATTGCATTGTATTTTTACTTCCGGAACCCGCTGTGGGCGTGACGGTTGAGCTCTATTAGCTTTTATTTAGGTAATTTTGAATGTGCTTTGCTCAAAATATATTAACAGTTTAAATAAAAAAAACTGAATTGTTAGTTTGTGCCAGAGCTTTTAAAAGGTCTATACTGCTTAGAAGTGAAAAGAAAACTAGCCAATCCGAAAAATCTGAAAGGGCTAAAAATAATTCCGAAAACACGGAATTTGAAAAAAAATAAAACAGATTTCATAGGGCCCTAATAATGATTCAGGTCCACGGGACTTTGCAAGAATGGTGACGCTATTTACAAAAGGAATTAATTTGTGAAAGACGCTTTTTATAGCCGATTTCAATCCGAAACTCTTAACACAACCTGGTCCGGACCAGTGTAGTCGTGCAGCGCAAATTACCATGGCGATCTAGCCAAAAGAGAGAGCCACCTTCGTAACATTGAAAACTCGACCGTGGTAAAGTTGGTTTTATATTGGACATTGGATATTTTCGACACATTCGAACAAATGCAGCTTACCCTTTCAACCTATTCATGTCAAACCACTTGTGATGAACTCAGCTAACCCCCCTACACATTGCACAAAGCTTTTTTCAAAAAAAACATCCTTTAATTCTTTTAATATTTTTTTATGTAAAAAAATGCCATAAATCTATTATGCGGCCTGACCTTTTGACCTATTCATGTCAAACAACTTGTGATGAACTCAACTAACCCCCTACACATTGCACAAAGCTTCTTTTTTCAAAAAACCCATCATACAGCTACAGAACAGCTATTGATTGATAAGGAAAGAAATGATGACATTGCAAAACAGGGGACGGAGTCAGAAGATGATACAGGCATGGAGCAGGTGGACAACATTGAAATAAAAACATGTATAGGCACCGAGTCTGAGGAAGATGAAGACAATTATTCAGAGGTGGATCAGTGGGGAGAGTAAAAGAGAACAGATCACACAAAACAGGTACAGACTTTAAAGAAGAGGAAGAAGATGATTCAGAGATAAAAGTTTGTTAATACAAATGAAGACCGAGAGATACAGACAGGCACAGAATCAGAAAAAAGTGATTCAGATGGTGAGCAGCTGGAGAAGCAAACTGTAAAAGTCAAACAGAGAGGCATGGAGTCTGAGGAAGATGAGGACTTAGAGGTGGAGCAAGGGAAAGATGATGAGGACACAGAGCAAACAATACATTCTGATGAGTCTATGATGAATGTCAAGGAGGACACAACCCGTTACAGAAAGATACCACCAGTGACGTAAATTTAATATAACATTGACAAAAGACCAGTGGCCATTAATAGCACCTAAAAATGGAAATTAACTACACCATGGACCAATATACTCTACAATGAGATAGTAAAACAACATCCAGCTTGTGTCCTAAAGTTCACATATCACCACATACGTGTACCCGGTAGCAGAAAACGAAAGGCCCCATACTTGTCTGTCCGTGCAGTATGCAAGTTTTCAACTTGCAAGGCCAGGTTTTTGATGCAAATGGCAGAAAGACCGCCAACACACCAGAAAAACATTAAATTGTCTGTACATCGCTCTGGACTTGTCAGTCACCTTAAAAGTGAAACCAGGTGTAGACCAGCAAGCAATGTTAAACGAGGCCACATAGCAAAAACTGTGAGAAAAGGCATTAGCAGGGTGTATTACAGTCGGTTGCGCTCCACTCCACTGCCTGAAGTAATTGCTGGCAATGTATCCCACAGCTTAAGCAAGAACATTCTCAAGGTAATTGCATCAGAACTGAAAAAAAAGCAAGCAGCTTCACGATAATGTTGTTCTTGAACTTCCACTCACGCAGGATATTATCAGAGAATGTGACAGCAATCATGTCAACATGCCAGGCTACATTCAAGTCCTGCAGATTAACCCATTTGAGGAAAAAAAAAGGTGGCATTGTACCTCGATGCTACAGGAGGTGTTGTCAGAAAGATACCAGGTGACAACAAAAGGGTTTTTTACTATGCCCTTACCCTGCCTGGAGCAGGCCAAGATGCTCCCCCTCTCCCTGTCTGTGAGCTTCTTTCAAATAACCATTCAGTTCCACCTCTGGCATATTGGCTACTTCAGTTTCTGCATACATTGGCCAAATATACAACGCATCATGTCAATCAAGTTGAAACTTTAGTTGGGCACTAATGCAAGCCACACTACTGGCGTTCAACAGAGAAACTGTGGATGCATATCTGGCAAGAACGTTCACCATAATTAGGCAGAAAAGGTGGGATGAAATCAAACCCACCACAATACTCCACCTTTGCTCAGCACACGTCATTAAAGCAGTGAGCAACACCATCAGCCGCAGGACGGATGACCCAGGTCTCAGAGAGTTTGTTACATTCGTGTTTGCACGAATTCAAAACTCAGTGTCCCTGCAGTCAGGCCAGGACATTTTCAAGCATCTCTGTACTGTCTTGTTGGCAGAACAAGTGCTTCCAAATGTTCATCAGAGCCTAGCCTTTCAGCAACAGTTGATAGCCAAGGGCAAAAACCCAACACTTGAAAATGGGGACATAGACAGCGAATCAGAGTGTATGGGAGGAGGAAGAGCATAAGACGATTGTGGGTAGGTCCCCTATACCAAATGCTTCCAAGAAGCATTTCAAGAAGCACAGGCAGCAATAAGAGAGGCAGAGGAGGATGAGGATGGACATCAGCCCAACCGCTACCACTGTCCTGACATCTTAAAGGTGCTATTGGGTAATTACATGGGGCTCTTCCCACTGTGGAGTGGTGCTATGCTTGGCGACCTAAGGCGCTATGCCCGAGACAAGACCCTTGATCCTGATACAACATCTGATGTACAGTCCAGAGACACTAACTGCCATGTAGAAACATGGTTTGGCATTGTCAAACACTCAATCAACAAAAAAAAAACATTAGGCCTGCAGAATTTATCAGAAGTATGTACTCCTCTCTAAAAGGGAGGTACATTGAACACATTCTCAGGCATAATCTCCCAGAACAAATACTCTTAAAACAAACCAAATCGGGACAAAATGTGCCACAGGCTGAAGATACCTGGCTGAAACGTGGAAAACCCATTGTCCAAGTCCAAATTTTTACAATATCCCTCAAACAATTCCAGAACCCAAAAAAAAGGCTAGCAAAAAGAAGGACGCAGGGACAAAAAAAGAACCAGCAACCTCAAAAAAAGATGAGAAAAGCAATCCATCACAAACAATACCAGAACCAATCAGCAAGGCTGGTAAAAAAAAGGGCACAGACAGCAAACGGGAACCAGAAACCTCAGAAAAAGATGAGAAAAGCAATCCATCACAAACAATACCAGAACCAATCAGCAAGGCTGGTAAAAAAAGGGCACAGACAGCAAACAGGAACCAGCGACCTCAGAAAAAGATGAGAAAAGCACAGTCAAAATTCCTGCTACACAAAATCAGCTGACAGTCACAGTAGACCAGGGGAAAGAATCAAGTACACTGGTATGACAACATATCTCAAAGTATTATAATAATGTTTTTCAACCATTTTTTTATTTAAAAAAGAATTCCTTTACAGACAAAAACACTGTGGGAACAAGGTCAGACTGAACTTGTGGTGTCAGTGATAAAGTCACAGGACCAGTGTTTTACTCTGCGGCATTCTGAATTTATGACCTTACGCCCACAAGAACTGATCTGTGTTGAGGTAAGTAACTCACATCAGTGTTCTGTTGAGTTCATAGCAATAAATATGAACAAATTACTCGAACCTTGCAATATCAAAAGGGATTCATGTCGTGAATTCAGTTTGGACTTGAACACAATGGCCAACCTGCTGGGCATTCTGTGTATTGCTCCTTGTTTCTGTTGTTTTGTTTATCCTTTATCTGTGATGTGTTGTCTCCGCCCTTCTCCTGGGGTCCTTTCCAGAAAGCAGAATTACTGAAACTCTGAGTTTATTAACCCTGAGATGAGGGAAACTCTGGGTTTTCCGTTTCAGAAAGAGAGGTAATTTAACCTCAGAGTCAGTTACTATGGTAACTTAACCTCAGTCAGTTACTATGGTAACTGAGTCTGTGAACCTAACCTGGTCGGGAGCAGGTTTTCTTCAAGAAACCTCGAGTTTCTCTCATTCTCCTCCCTCCGACACAGAAATGAGGTTTCTTCTCTCTCATTTCCTCATTCATTCATTCAGCCTGTATCAGGCGCATTTTAATGCAGTTTGTTATCTGCATGAATAAAAAAACTTATTGTTAGGCAGATTATAAAACGTTTATTTCTCAAACATGTCAAGTCCTTTTATCGACGATCACATTGATGAAAAAGTTGTATTAATTCACACAGAGTTTACGTCCGGAAATGATATTGAGTCCCGACTAAATGTAGCCTATTTTCATTTCCACATTTTTTCACAGGCCATCTGATATGTTGATACCTTATCCGTCCTCATCTCACTATCATCCACCGTCGTGGACATGCTTTAACATCTCAGCAGATTCTTTGTGTCGCATTACGTTTTTAGAAATAAAGAAACAAAGAACAAAGAAATAAATGATTATACATTATAGTTCTGTTAATGACCATGGTGCTGCAGCCTCAGAATGGGATTAGTAGTATCTTACTTTTTCACCCGCAGGATTGCACCCCTATATGAAATTAGTTTTCACCAGTAATATTATAAGTTAACTGTGATTAAATATGAAATTAATACACTGTTAATGCTTACGCATTGACTCGAGCAGCACTTTTCTCCCACACCAATTGTCTCTCTTTTGCAGCAGCCGCTGTGTTGCTTTTTTAACGAAATGCATGTTCAAACTTGTTTGTGCACATGAGTATTTCTGCCGACCCGTTTGTTTGTGGTTGTTACCATGGTGAATCATGGCTCCATTCATGCTGCCTTTTTATTGTGGTGGTGCACGCGCGTGAACATACTCTTAAGCCCTATTCGCACGGGATAAGTATTACCTGGTGACCTCCAGTCATTTGTAATAATTGCGGAGGTTGTCTGTGATCTTAATCCCGTGCGAATCGGTCATGTCTGTAATTTGTAAAGTAATAATTCCCCCGCAAATGACCTACCATATTTCGCCGAAAACGGAGGTCCTGTGATAATATTAGTCCCGTGCAAATCGGCATCTCTGATTTGTCCAGGATTTGGCTGGGCTTTTTTGTTTTTTCAAGGTACCTATTTCCTTCTTTTGCGCCTTTTTATCCATCTTTCGCGAAGAATGGAGGGTACGTTGGAGTGTTTTGACAGTGTTTTGGGTGCTGGGTCATGTCACTATACATCATATACAATTTGCAGAAAGAGAAAGATGAAAACCACCACAAGTGCGAAGACAAAAAGAATGATTAGATGGCGATGGATGACATGTATAACAGCATGCGGTAAATATATTTTTTGTTTGTATCATACATCTAGAGATAACGACAAGACATCTCCGAGCCATAGCTTATCAAAAATAATGCACAATCAAGCGAGGGGGCTCACTTCATAATTAGAGGTTAATGTTACAAATAAATCAAGCGTAAAGCTTGAGCTAATAGATTTTAACCTGGTGAAATGTTTTATTTTATCCATCTAACCGGACCCTGCTTGACACCACCCGGAGAAAAAAGTGAGAGAAAGAAAGAGAGAGGTCCGCGAGTTCGGACGATGACTGACTACCCGGTTGAGATTGTGTGCGTGTGTGTCCTCGAGATCTGACCACACACAAACACACGTAGCAGAGCTACCCACACCCATGTTTCTACTGTTGCTTAATGTCAGTAAATTCGAGTAAAATCACAGGCTTAGCTTATCCCGTTCGAATGCGCCAGATGAAACTCAGACGTGGGTGGGTAATTTATAATTCACACGAGGTCCCTAGATAATACTTATCCCGTGCGAATAGGGCTTTAGTTGATTGAACCAACTCATATCAGCTTTTCTGGAACCGAAAACAGAGTTTCCCATCTCAGGGTAAATCAACTCAGAGATCAGGGTTAGACTCAGAGTTTGTTAAACCTCCTTCATGGAACAGACCCCTTTGCTTCCTGTCTGCTTGTTCCCTCCATTTTGTGTTCTCACCGAATCCCTTTTGTCTCAGCCACCTTTGTTAATAATTTGCACGTGTTTGCATTTATCATCTGCTCTGTCATTGATTATCAACTTAATTGTTCTGTGTATTTGGGTTATGTGTCAGATTTGTGTCTTTGTCGTGTGATTTCTGCTTCCAAAGAGTAAGTGTATACAGAGTATTTCTGCATAAGTGTTATTGAGACACTATTCTGTTCTGAGTAAAGTCTGGATAGATTCAAGCCTTGTTTCACTGGTCATGCATTTGGGCCATCCTTCCTAAAATCATGACAATGAAATCATAATTTAATATTCAAATACATTGATAATGATGAATTAATGAAGGTAAAAGATTCAGAAAACAAAGTATTATGAAATTCACAGGTAAAAGTAGTCCCTTTTTCAAAACTTTAAATATGCATGAAGGAAGTGACTAACTTGATCACCTCATATATTTGGTAACTGAACATGTGGTGAATGTCCTTACAGGTCATCAAAGCTTACATGCGAGCTACCCTTAACCAGTACGACCCTGCTCATCGAATCTTTCAAATAGACCATTACACAAATGGTGTAATTCTTGGAGGTTCAAGCGAGCAAATGAATCGACACCTGATGCGAAAAGTCTACCGTAATTTGAACGACAACACGTCTAGGACTGATGTTTACTGGCAATTTTCCCATAAGAAAAATCCCCCAAAAAAAACAATAAAATATTGGACATGTTATGCCTCATGCTGTTGTGCTAATTTCTTCAAAGGTGAACCTGGATATCTTTGACGCTGCTGTGTCATTTGTTAATGTAAATAACAACCACTGGCGTTTCGTGGTGAGTACAACAACACAAATAATTGCAAAGAACATTAGCAGAGGATAATTGCTGATTTCGTACTGTGCTTCTGCTTTTTTCTTATGTATTTGTCCCAGTACCTTCATGCGCCTTTAAGGACTTTATTTGTGATGGATCCTGCCACTGCAGAACAAGATTTTCACCTCTCCATAACTGCTGTTCAGCGTTACAAGTAAGAAAATAATACCAAATATCACTTAATTGTCCGACTAACAGTGAAGCATCATTTCAATTGTGGGTAGAAATAAATTATCCAAAATACAACTGCAAACTGAAATTGATGTGTGTCACACTTTAACATAATTTGCAATTCAGTAATAAACCTTGGCAAATGGTTATAGATCTGTAAAGTAGTCAGACATGAGCAAAAACTTGGTCATCATCTGGGGACTAATGTTTCAACAGTATCTGGATGATACTCTCAAAATATTTGCATACATGCTAAAGTTCTGAGTTTACACTATTTGACATTGGTGCATTGCATTGTCTTCCAGCAGCTACTTTCGGATGCGGCAGAATGTAATTGGGAAACAGGTGTGGAGCAGTATAAAGTGGAAAGCTGCAACTACTCCACACCCAATCCAAAAAGATTCCACAAGCTGCGGAGTCTTTGTGATGCAGGTATTACAGAAGATTCTGAATACCCCTAAGCATGCTTGACAAGTACTTGACTACACTCTAGTAAGGCATATTATTTTGCATATCATCATGTCTATCAGATGGCTGAAGAGGCAATCAAATCCTTCCCGGCGATAACTTCATTCACGATGAAGAATACACCAAGGGCTATGAGTCGTCTCCGTGCAGAAATGGCAGCGGAATTACTGTCCTGGTAAATACATAAAAACATTTATTTAGCTGAATTAGGCAATAGATCTTAATGATAACCCAATTAATTTTAACTGAATGCTGTATGTAACTCTGAAGCTTCTGCATGCTGGCGCTTTGTTGTTGAGGTTCTCCACTTCAGTAATGCAGTGTGGGAGTAAATTTGAAAGCTTACATAAATTACTGTTATTCTTATCGTAGAGAGAGACGTGCCAAGACATATTTGTGCCAAGGGACACAAATATCAACGCTGTTGTAATTGACTGGGTAGGTGCCTCGAATCCAACAACACGAACATCTACATGCTGTAAAGTGTATTGGAGATTAGAAAGTCGTTGGAATATCCTGTCCTGTTGTTAAAGGAACCAAAGTTACATAAATAGAGGATACATATGCACCCTCACAAAATTACGTTAATTATGCTAGTTAGTTACTGTGTAAAATATATTATGTGTAAAGAAATTATGTATAAAATCTAAAAAAGCTATTGTGGATATAAAATGTCAAATCTGTGACAAATTTGTAATTATGTCATTTACATTATGCACCAAAATATCACTTAACCTATATGACAAGTCTAAGTTTAATTTGTTTCTTTCTTTGTAGACCCAATGTGACTCATGCAGAAGATGGTTCCACAATTTCTGCATTCCTGCAACCAGAATGGTACATCTTCCCGAAGAATTGTTTAAATGTACCCTGTGTGAAAAAAAATAAATAACTAGAACTGTAAGCACTTATGACGGGGTCGCAAGTGTCCCCCGACGACCCGGGGAGGGCGCAAAAGTTGGACCCAAAACATTATGGTGAGGCAAAAGACAGTTAATATTGAGAGTTGTGAGCCGCAAGTACTGCACTACGTTGACGGTGCAAATATTACATTAACATTGATTCAGTAGAAGGGCCGAAACTGGTCTACGATGGCTACAGGGCCCCCTAATGGACGACCTTCATAGAACGTGTTTTTTTTTAAAGAATAAGCTTTGTGCAATGTGTAGGGGGGTTAGTTGAGTTCATCACAAGTGGTTTGACATAAATAGGTTGAAAGGGTAAGCTGCATAATAGATTTTTCGAATGTGTCGAATATCCAAAGTCCAATATAAAACCAACTTTACCACGGTGAAAACTCGGGCTCAGCATACCTTGCTAACGTAGCTACTAATCTCGCTTCTTCTAACCTTAACCCTTGGTAGAACATAATTTAAGGCCCATTGTTAATTATTATGACCTTACTGCAGTAACTTCTGCAAGTATGCAAAAGTAGGTCCTGCACTGGTAGTAGCTAGTAAGCTACTACCAATGCAGGACCTACTTTTTCAGGATTCAATTAAATGCAAACGCTCGCAGCTGTTCAACACTGGAGAAGTTGAAAGACAAGATTTTTTGTATTAACGTTATACATTAATGTTGCATTCTGCTTTGAGTACTGGGTTATTGATGTAACGTTACAAGTGAATTTCTGAAAACATGTTGCTTTGTTAGTCTCACAAAAGCAGCTGCGCGTAATTAACGTTAGCATTAACGTTGACTTTAGCTAACTTAGATTAACGATAGCATTGTATCGTTACTGTAGCGTTTCGTGTTACTTACAAATAGCTGCAGAGGACCACTGGTGACGGAGGTTTGTACTCAAAGGGCTCTGTATAATTCGCACTTTCCACCGGTATTTCATATGTAGCTCCCTGACCAGGAGAAACAGCAGGATAATCAGTTGTCGATGAGTTTTGGGAGTGAATTCCTCCCAGGCATTGTAAAAGAATCACCGTCAGTAGCATCAGGAACTGACCGCACAACAGAATATAGCTTACTGAGACCATTGTCACTCTCAAAATACTACATTAATTCTAATAAAATAGCCATTCATGGTTAACGGCCACTTTTAAGCCAGCTAACGTTACCAAGGAATGTTTGATTGAGTCGCGTGTGTATGACGCTATCTAAACCCTTCTTCTTTTCTTCTTCTTCTTCTTCTTCTTCTTCTTCTTCTTTTTCTTGGCAGATTACTACTTTTGTATTATACCGCCACCAACTGTACAGGAGTCTACCCCACTAACACATAATGTGTAGCTAGGGAACGTTTGGTGAACGTTAGTTTCTGGTTCCCTCAGAGTTATAACCATAGACAGTATATAATGATGACCAACAGACCCCGTTGCTCTGGACGGAGACCAGTGAAGACTTTTTTTGTTGTTTTTTTTTTTACTGGACCGTGTCTTTATTTTTTATTTTTTTTATCAAAATATTAAGATTTACAAACAAACATGGCTGGATAAAACTCGTTACATCCATCAGAGTAGGATACAAGGAAAATATAGCCAGATGGAGCAGCTCTTAATACAAACAGGAAATATAGATGTAGCCTTAGTAACATTCAAATAAAGAGCTTTCAGCTATTACAGTCATTCAGCTATTAAACTCAGTTGGGAAGTGTTTTAGGGTATCACATATGTTTTGTGCTTTAGGACTTTTCAGAGTTTTTAAGGATTTCATATACAGTTTAAATTCATTTAAAAAAACAACAAATTTGGGAGATGATTTCACAATTCTACATTTGTGAATAAAGAATTTAGCTAGACATACAATTGTATTAGTACAGAGCTCATCACCCTTGCTTTGCAATATCAATCCAAATGTTATGTCGTCACAGGAGAAAGAGGTTGGGAATGAAGACATCTGTTGCTTAACCCATTTATGTATATCACACCAAAATGTCTGTATCACATTACATGAGAAAAACACACGGTCCGTAGTTTCAACATCATTTTCACAGAATGTACATTTATTATCATCCAAAGCGAAGTCTCAGTAATTCTTTAGAAGGGTAAATGTTGTTCATTACTTTGAAATGTGTTTCTTTCACTTTAGGAGATATAGGGAGTGTTAGATACATTGTTCTTAGTTTAGTGATTGAAACTTTATCAAATTTTTGTAGTATGTTATTTTTATTATGCATTTTAGGGTAAAGATAATCAATAAAACAATTTCTAATAAAGTGGTTAGTGCATTTTTTATCCAGAATAGAGAACCCTTGAATTGATAGAGGGGCCAATTGTGGTTGTATCGGATAATATGCCGAAATGTTTCTTGTTAAAAAGACAAATCCTTGGGGTAGTGCTTTACGTAATTTAGTAAAGTCTGATTTTAAGGGTTTGAAATTATGTTTGAAGCAAAATTGTTCCTAATTTAAAAATTGTCCGTTGGTATCCATTAAGTCGACCACGGACCATACAGTGCCTTGCAAAAGTATTCGGCCCCCTTGAACTTTTCGACCTTTTGCCACATTTCAGGCTTCAAACATAAAGATATAAAACTGTAATTTTTTGTGAAGAATCAACAACAAGTAGGACACAATCATGAAGTGGAACGAAATTTATTGGATATTTCAAACTTTTTTAAGAAATAAAAAACTGAAAAATTGGGCGTGCAAAATTATTCAGCCCCTTTACTTTCAGTGCAGCAAACTCTCTCCAGAAGTTCAGTGAGGATCTCTGAATAATCCAATGTTGACCTAAATGACTAATGATGATAAATAGAATCCACCTGTGTGTAATCAAGTCTCCGTATAAATGCACCTGCTCTGTGATAGTCTCAGAGGTCCGTTTAAAGCGCAGAGAGCATCATGAAGAACAAGGAACACACCAGGCAGGTCCGAGATACTGTTGTGGAGAAGTTTAAAGCCGGATTTGGAAACAAAAAGATTTCCCAAGCTTTAAACATCCCAAGGAGCACTGTGCAAGCGATAATATTGAAATGGAAGGAGTATCAGACCTAGGCCTGTCACGATAACAAATTTTGCTGGACGATAAATTGTCCCAGAAATTATTGCGATAAACGATAATATTGTCATCGAGAGACCATTTGCATCTAATATAATGATAATGGCATAATAATACAGGTACACCTTTTCAAAGATCAATACACTTATTTCTAAATAATATTTAACACTGGAACTGGAAGACATTTTAAATATCCAGAACATGTCTTTGATCTCCTTTAGTATGTCGTCTTTCACGCTGATGTACAGTTGTGGAATTGCCGTTTGTGACACAAGTTCTCAGACTACAGACTCTGTACTACATTTTACAATTATTTAACTCTAAATATTAAATTTAAATAATATATAATTAATAAATTAAATCTATCTGTATGGCTATCTGCCACATGGCGAGTAAATGTACCAAAATAGTTCTGTTTTTCAGCCTTCATTTTGGCGAAGGTGCGGCTTCTACTCCTCTGCAGGTCGGAGCTTCGTGGGGCGGGCGGGACACACACACACACACACACACACACACACACACACACACACACACACACACACACACACACACACACACACACACACAGGTGCAACTCTGACATACTTTCCATGCACCCTGTCCGCGGGACAGCTGTAGGCTTGTACCGTTAATGTTCTGTGCATTGTCGGAAACATGCAGCCACTTTCCTGAAACCGCTTGCGAGACTGACCAGCGGCGTGTATGTCCGAGCCCGTCTCCACAGTCTCCACCTGCAGGTTGTCAGCTGTGTGGTTTGGATTGAAAGGGAGAAACGAGACGCCAAATAACACGGTGGATATCGCTCATATAGGCCTACTTTCTTTTTGACGGCGCCTTAACTGCAAAGTGCTGCGGGAAACCCTGCTCCAACTCTCAACTAGCGTTTGTCTGTCTCTGTCTCTCTGTCCGCAGTCCCGCCCCCACAAAGACCATGCGACTGACAAGAGGGTTCACTCCTCGTTACGCTAAGGAACCGAGAGTGGTCCTCCAGTCTCTTTGGTAGAGAGAGACGAGGAAAACAAACAAGCATGCAAATGGAAATTATCGCGGCCGGAAAAATTATCGAGCTCATTTTTTTTTATCGTGCGATAACTCGATTTATTGACTATCGCGACAGGCCTAATCAGACCACTGCAAATCTACGAAGACCCGGCCATCCCTCTAAACCTTCAGCTCATACAAGGAGAAGACTGATCAGAGATGCAGCCAAGAGGCCCATGATCACTCTGGATGAACTGCAGAGATCTACAGCTGAGGTGGGAGACTCTGTCCATAAGACAACAATCAGTCGTATACAGAGATGGGAAGTAACGAAGTACAAATACTTCGTTACTGTACTTAAGTAGATTTTTCGGATATTTCTACTTTACTTTACTATTTTTTTTTGTGGCGACTTTTTACTTTTACTCCTTACATTTTAACACAAATATCGGTACTTTCTACTCCTTACATTTTAAAAATTGGCTCGTTACTTTAGTTTTGTATACGAGGTCGTAATGTCGGAGAATAGCGCGACCACACCCTCACACGCGCGGCGCCACAGTACGCCGCACAAAAAAGAGAGAGACTGCTGTCCGGAGGATAATCAGTTGAGATCGTGTGTAAGGCCCTTGAGAACTGTAAGTAGTATAACTTATGTTGTCAGTTCATTTAAGCCTGTTGTTGTATTGGTCTGTAGTTCTTGCACAGTTAAAGTAGGTTAGCTAGTGATTTAGTTGTTTGTGTTCTTCACCTGTTAGCTAGGTTTCACGTTGCTTGTAAAGCATCAAAAGAGAGAAGTTGTCTCTGTCCGTGTTTTACACACACACCTGGAGGGGAGGGGGGGCGAAGTTGGAAACCAGCATCAGCTTTAAATACGGTCCTAATCTAGTCCTCACTAACAAGTTTCAAATAATTTCACCGGATTTACCGTTATTATTTTTCACGTGATCAATACCGAATTCAATCTAATTGGATGGGAATATACTGTAGGCTACGTTGCATGTAACACACCACTACAAGACGACTCGACAGATTCGGCCGCATTCTGCATTCATTTGCGGCAAATAATTGCAGCTTGATGGCGGTAACGTTAGCACTAGTAGTATGGACGGCGACATGATTGAAAATGAAGAAAACCGAGATCCCAGAGATTAGACAGACAAGCAGCAAGACGTTCACCATCCGGATCTACCTGAGCGAGATGTTTGAGATCGGCGCGGGCAGCGCAAGGGCGACTCCTGGCCAAGGCCTGTATGTAACTCTAAAAGTATGGGGAACTTCTTAATTAATCTATGTTTAGTAATTCATATTGGATCTTTTATTTTCTGGCTGTATTTGAGCACACACACATACATGTAGATGCCTTTAAATGTTAAGTGGACGATTAAAAAAAAGAAACTGGATCTGTGAATTCTCACAGAATCACAATTTAATTCATATCTTGCTACTCAGTCAGAATCTTATTTAGCTGGAGTCCCAGTCTCTGTCACAATAATCATATATGTGATGTTTGGCAGACATCCATTTAAAATTTAGACAATGGCATATAAAGAGCCTGGTTTTTATGTCCACTGAAGTTTCTCATCTTGCACTCTAGTAACGTGTGTGGTCCAGGTAGCTTTGCATAAAAAGTGGTTGTCATTCGCAAGGCTACTTTTACTTTTATACTTTAAGTACATTTCAAAGCCCGTACTTTGTTACTTTTACTTAAGTAAAGAAGTTAAATCAGTACTTCTACTTTTATCAGAGTATTTTTTAACACAAGTATCTGTACTTCTACTTAAGTATGGGAAGTGAGTACTTTTGCCATCTCTGGTGCTCGGCAAGACAGTTTTGTGTTTGAGCGCCCCCAAGTTGTGTTTTACTGTAACTTCAGAAGCTCCAGACACGTGAGCAAAAGCGTTGTATATCTCATTGGTCGGATAATTTTTTACGCGGCGCGTCAAACCAAAAAAATTAATCCGAGGCGTTTTTTAAAAAATGACGCTTTTACGCGTGGCGTTTTTCGCGTCGGTGTGCACACTCACATTGGCGCCCTTTGTTTAGTCACGAGGTGTTAAACGTTGGCGAATATCGCGCGTGAAATTCGTCCCGGTTTGAACAGGCCTTAAGAGGCGTTATCAGCATGGGCTTCAGCAGTCATGACGTCGTCTGGTTTTGACTTTTTCAGTGGTGCTGGTGGTTTAGAGGAGATGCTAAGGTGTTTTTAGTACCTCTGGTGTTAGTTTCCATCCTTTCAGGACCGCCATAGTCGTGTTCTTGGAGAGCCTTTGATTTAACATTAGCTTTTGTGCTAGCCATGTTATGGTTTGCAATATATCGTATTCCAGGAGGTGCTCCGGGTCACTCACACACTTCTGAATTATTATTGAGCTAAGGTTCATTCTGTTGATATTCAAGGCTTTGCTACTCTGAGCCATTCACAGTGCGTCTGCTCTCTCCGCCATCTTGAGCCTCCCCCCCAGTGAAGGCTATTAGAAGCACTTTTCAACTGAGAGAGACAACGTAAATGTGACGTGAGCAACGTGTCTGAAAGTTGTAAGTGTTCTGGTAGCTGTGCCAAGAGAAATCTCAATTATTCCCAATCTTGCAGAGACAGAGAGTATAGGTATACGTAAGGAGATAACATGGGCACAGGTTAATTATTGCTAACTAAAATGCTAGTTAACATTAGTAATTAAACCTAAACAGCTCATGTAAGTCGAAACTGCCTAATGTAGCACAAGTAGACTTTATATTTCAAAGTAACAGTTTTTCGTCAGATCGTTTAGAGAACACAACGTTTTCTACTGTACCAGAAGGCAGCATCATTTTACGGAGAAAGAAAAGAGACAAGTGAGAGATATCGACTGTGCTTTGTTGTTTGGCAAACAATTAGTTGTTCCATAAACTCCCGGGCAGTTCAGGGGCCTGCACTACGAAGCAGGATTTGGCATTAGCGAGCTAACTTCAGGTCCAACCCAGGATTTTCTGTATCACGAAGGTGGATCACTTGTTATCGGTTCAATCGCCGTGGTAACTCATGCTGAACGCCTAACCTGGTCGGGTGCAGGTTAAGTTGGAGATCAGAGATTAACCGGTGTAAAAGCACCGCCTACTGACCAATCAATACTCGATTGATAACGGCGTCACCATTCTTAAAGAAGCTCAGGCGGAGCTCGGTGCACAGACAGAGAGAGAGAGAGAGAGAGGGGAGAGAGGGGTGCGCTCATAAAAGTTAAAACATGTAGAGACCGACAATTCCCTGATGGGTATTTTTATGAAATATATATATTTTAATGGGAGGGAATTACATATCAACTTCTTGAGCCGTGTGTCGCCAATGCGCACATCGTTTTGAATTATGTTTTTATATTTTTTATTTGCTCTCACGATCGCTTCCCACTGCCAGTATTGCAACTGAAATAATAGGCTAAAGCAACGACAGTTTATGGAAAGCACAAGCCCAGCTAACAATTTTTGGTTCCCAGAACGTTCTGGGAACGTTCGTTTTTGGTTGCGCGAACGTTCCCTGAAGGTTAGGTTTGGTTGTGTTTTGGTTGTGTTTTCGTTATTATGGAAAGTTGGTTGAACGTTCTGGGAACGTTCGTTTTTGGTTACATCGAACGTTCTCCGAACGTTGTCAGAACGTTCCCAGAACGTTCCCCTTACGTTGCAACCTTTAGAGAACCTTCCCCTAACGTTGTAACCTTTATGGAACGTTCCCCTAACGTTGCAACCTTCAGGGAACGTTCCCCTAACGTTCCCTGAAGGTTGCAACCTTTAGAGAACCTTCCCCTAACGTAACCTTTATGGAACGTTCCCCTAACGTTCCCCTAACGTTGCAACCTTTAGAGAACCTTCCCCTAACGTTGTAACCTTTATGGAACGTTCCCCTAACGTTCTTTTTTACATTCCCCTAACCTTTAACAAACTTTAATAACAATGATACTAATTTTATTATTACTTTAAACCGTCTGCATGAGCAGGAATGAATTATATATTAGCAGGAATGAATGAACAGGCAAACTTGATTGGATTTAAAACTTTAATTAACAATATACAAAGAATAATAAAAAAATACAAAATAGATAAGGATGTAGAGTGCAAAGTAATAGTGCAAATGCATTGTGCAAAATGCATATTGGAATGATAAAGTATGTAATGTGTAGGTGAAAGGCCAAAGTGGGGATGAGCCCACTTATCAGCAGTTCAGGAGAGTGATGGCAGAGGGAAAGAAGCTGTTCTTGTGTCTGGTTGTTTTTGTGTGCAGGGATCTGTATCGCCTGGCAGAGGGGAGGAGGCAGGAGGATGGGAGGAGGGGAGGAGGCAGGAGGAGGGGAGAAGGGGAGGAGGCAGGAGGATGGCAGCAGTGTAGAAGATGGCCAACAGCTCTTGCTTCCGCAAAAAAAAAAAAAAAAAAAAAAAAAAAAAAAGCTCCATGGTATAAGCTCCCTCGTATTGAAGGCTCAGTCCTTCTCAGCGGACCTAAAAAAAAAGAAAACAAAAGAAAGAAACAAGTTTTGATATGTCATTACTAAGAATAAACACATTAACAAAAAGCAAGATCTGCCTGACTAACAACCCTGTTTTTATTCTGATCACAAATATTGATAGTTTTTGATTATTATGATTATTATTAACATCACAGAAGAATTTCAATTTACCGTCTGTGTGGGGCAAACTTCCAATCAAGTCCTCCGCGTCTGCTGCAGTCAGCGCAGGGAAGTTTTTCTGGGAGACCGCTAGAGTAGAAGTCAAAATGAAGCAACGTTACAAGTCAAATTAAAACCTCTTATTAGCCAAGCTAAGCATAATACTGATGTGAACAATAAAGTAACACCTGCCTGTTATAACCCTGCAGATAGTCAGGTCCTGGAAGGCCTTCTTTCCCTTTCTGCCCCGCAGGATATACTGTTTTAGAACGTCATTGGTTGCGACTCGCCGTAGCATGCGACGCATGGCAGTACCTCTGGTCGAACCTCCGGGCTTGTCAGGAAAAGTTGCTGTAAAACATATAGAAAGACAAATTATACACGTGGAACAAAGTGGAGAGCTTGTACAATCTCATTTTGTAAGAGAAGTCAGTTCTGTTATAATTTAAGTTATGCAAAAGCCACTGTACCTTCAACTGGGTCCCAAGATGAAGTGGCAGGCCGAGCTTGTGTTAGAATACACCCATCCAGCTCTGGGCGACCGGCTGGTTTCCTGTGTGATGTTGACTCATCTAAAAAGACAGTAGATATGAATATTGGTCAGTTCATTTATGGTAGGTTTCTTGCAAATGCCATTGCATAACTACAATGTTACATTAGACAATTGCAAAAAAAAACCAATTACATGCAGGTGGTGGTGGCAGTGATGTCTACTGACCTGAAAAAAGGCAGGAAGAGACAAACACATCAGAACAGTCACATGATAAGCACCAGGTTGAGTGTCAGTGGTTCCATGGTAGGAATATGACTGGTTTCTTAAATGCATGTATAAATGTTAACTTACAGACAGGGCTTCCACACACACGCTCCGTCCTGGAACGCTTTCTTGCTTGTGGACTGGAGTCATCTGAAATAAAAGACCATACAATTTTTACTGATTGCAAAAATAATATTTGAATGTATACAGTGTAAACAAACATTACAACATAAACATTGTATGTGACGGTATTTCTCAGGACTTTTGCATTGTAGTCCAGAGACTTTCTAATGGGGAGACACAGCATCCATAGAAGTGCATGGGGTTAGTTTGTAAAGCCAGTATGGCAGCTGTGTAGCCTAAACATATTCCCTCTATTCCTGTATGCTTCCCTATTCACTTAAATAGGAAAATAGCTTGCCGATAACTGCCCAAAGTACGTTGCAAGGTGGCCGCCGGAACTTGCCTAAAATGACTGATTGTATTGGCTATCAAGTATGTACTGTACACTAAAAACTAATTGAAAGAACTGGTATGTCTTATTTGCTAACAACAACACGCAAGCAGGTTAACACGATGACACAAAACATACAATGCGGCAAAGCATGTATGTCGTCCACGCAGCAAACAAAGCGCAATATATATGCAATCCATTTAAAGCGTAACTCCTCGCCACAATGCAACCTAGGATCTTTTGGTAGATATGTACCAGAGTCAAACTTCGTTTAAAAGCATAATTAGGACGGAAACGCCGCACTTTTAAGATTGATCATATTGGTTTTCTGGTCAAACGACCTTTTGATTGGGAGAACTAGAGGCTACTTTTATCGCATCAAAATCACTATATGTAAAACACTAAGAAGTCTCGACACAACATGAAACTTTGTCTCACCCGGGGAATTTACACATGAACTCGAGCATTGAGAACATTGTTTGTGCACAAAGAGTTTGCCAAAAATAAAATTTTGAACAAGTCGCGCGTACTGGCAAGATGGCGACGTGGAAAACAAATGCTGAAGTGAGTTGTTGAACCTTTTTGGTCAACCTGATTAAAACCGGAATATAACAAAGCACTACGAGGGAAAGGGGGCTTACGGTTAGACCCCAAACCGTTGCACTACAACCATAACATCATGAAACTGTAACGTATTTCACTTACTTTTTGGGTGCGAGATTTGCGTGTAAGCAAATAAAATCTTCTTTCTTTGTCCGTTGGTGTAGCGTATCAAACGCGAAACGGAAGTCCGGAGGACAGGACTTGAATCGGTCACCTGAGAGCAGAGGCACGGTCTTCCCCTACTGGCGGGGGTGTAACGGTTTGGATTTAAACACTGATTGAGCCACTTGTTAGAAGTGAAATGTAAGAAGTGAATTGTCTTAGTTGTGAAAATCGATAGATTCTTGTTTTAAGTATTTTCACCTAATACAGTTAAAACAACGAAATCAAGCACAAAAGTACAGTTTTTAGCAAAATTGATTTCAGCCTAAAAGTAAATATATTATCTTGCTATGTTGTTTATCTTACTTAGATTTTATAAGACCAATAATTTTTGAGTGAATCTAAATCAAGTGACTGCAAACCTTTTATATGCTACTTCAAAAACTTAAATGGAGCTGGTATAAATAAACATTTCAAAACCGCACTCAGAACAACCAAAAACAACCAAAAACAACCAAACGGGAACGTTGTGTGGAGGTAACAGTGCAACCACAGGAGAACGTTCCCGTTGGTTGGTTCCCCTAACGTTTAGGGAACGTTATAACCCTGAGGGAACGTTCCCTAAACGTTAGTTTTTGGTTTGGTTCGACACACAACTCAAAAGACAAAACTACGTTCCCCACACACGTTCTAGCGTTTTATGTGTAGTGGGGAGTGTAATTGACCTCTCGCCGGCCCCTCACACCAATCACACATCATAGCAACCGTTACTATGTGAGCAGGTCCGACAAACATTGACTCCAAGCAAGATGGTGAAGCAGTGCGCCCACGGCGTTTGTAAATCAGACACTAGATACCCCGATTGTCTGGAGGATTCATTTGCACTAACGTGTTTACTATTTGGCAGCCTGAAAACTGGTATTAAAGGCTGTAGAAAGAATGCGGAATGAAAAGAGATCATGCGGTCAACAGTGTTGCCGTAGTAAATCGGACTCCAGCTGAAGTTTATAGCCTACATCCTTGACACATGTATTCTATAGTCCTAATAGTAATATACAGGCTTATATTGCAATCTCTTAGGCCTACATGTAGGTGTACTTATATTTAAATAAACACACAGTAGCTGAGTTTATGCAGTGTCTTTTATTTTACTCATGTTTTTTTCATGAGTCAGCTGAGGGAGAGTGCGTGTCCTCCACGTGTCCTCCGCCCCCCGTGCTGGACCCTGTCTCCTGACAGCAGAGGGGCTGGAAAAACAAGCCGAAATAACTCGGTCAATGGTACAAATAAATCGTTCACGTTCAAGAGAAAACGTTTCATAAATGAGGGCCAACGTGAGCGGTGCCTACAATGGATAAAACAGTGTGGACGGCCCCACTCCCAGTTAAATGTGTTGAACATTACGAAGCATAAATACGTCTGCTCAGAGGTAAGGCTAACAGCTAACTAGTTACCGTGTTGTCTAGATCTACTAACTAGAGGCAAGAACACAAATTGGACCAAAGTTATGATTACCATGGATATCATTGCCAGAATGTTAACCTACTCTCTAAGCTAAGTTTATCGAGCCCTTTAGCTTTAGCCAACATTAGTTAACGTGTTAGCTAATGCTAGCTACATTAGCTGCTGTTGTGTTGGGTCTTTGAGCTCCCCAACTTTATTTTTCGTCAGTTTACAACAAAGTCGAACATTTGAATATATCCCTCCACTGCATACTGTAACCCCTTTTGCCTCGATCTGGAGGATATCGCGGAGGTAAAGGTCACTGACACGCACGAGTATAGGCTACCTCTTCCCGTCATGGCAATCTGTCGCACTGGTCGTGTTTGACCATTTGTTTGTCGGACGTAGCAACAGTGACTAAGGGGGGCAGGGCTTGGCGAAAGGCTAATTAAGGTCAGATATTGGTCCTGACTGATGGGGAAGTGATATTGGAGTTGTAATTTAAACATCTACAGCGTCTGCTATTTTTTTGTTTTTTTTGCCAGCTTTCCTTCCTGTTTTAGGAAGCAGCGACTGTATTGCGTTTTCCCTGTAAAACCGAGTCTGTGTTCTTCATATTTATGTAGAATTATAATTTGCTCTTCTTATAAAAAACATGCGGCTCTGGTAGATGTTTGCGATTGGTCGTGGTGCGCAAACACCGCCTCTTTTATGTGAACGCGCACGCCGCTGGATTGGGAAACCCTGAGTTGACTGAACTAGTTGATAACCAGCATCGTGATACAGCTTATGCGGAACCACGGTTGTTAGGTTAGGTGAAGCCGGATAACTGACAGATATCCAGGGCATGTTGATCTTGCTTCGTAGTACAGGCCTCCGGGCTTGTGTATGGTGTTTAAAAACTTTCTTGTGGAAGTGATAGAGGCAGTGATGTTAGTGTTTACTGTACGGGACTCTCACACCTCCTCAAAACGCAGCGCGATATGGGGTTGCGTTTCTCCAAACGTTATTTACTCGCAAGACAGGCGATAGCAAACCTAGACTCTTCTAAGCATCAACAAAGGGCTCTCACTAACTATGTGGCCTCAAGATAGTAACTCGTGGCCTCAAGATAGTAAAGTGTTTGACACATGGACCCTTTGTTAATAAACTGGACCCTGTAGTATAGTGCAATACTTCACATTCTGTGCAATATTCTCTGTTTTAATATTCAGTGTGCAATATAGTTTACTGCAGTTCTGCTTCTATTTATTTACTAGTACTGTTCATCACAATTCTGTTAATATAGTAATGTAAATCTTGTAGGCTGCATATCCATAGTCCTTTATAATTCTTCTTCATATTTTATAGCCTATATTTATACTTTTTACATGTATATACTTGTTTATTTACCAACTTCTATTATTATTTATATTCTTTTAAATGTCTTGATCTGCACATCAACTGTGACACAAGAATTGTCCCCCGGGTTATCAATAGCATCAATAAAGATCAATAAAGTATTTCTGATTCTGATTTTAAATTAGCCTATAGTGGAGTGTGCAGACTGGTTCATTAATTATTGAAGTGTTTCACATTTTGGTAGTTTTGAATGTAAGAAAAGCATGTGTCCGTGTAGCCTACGAAAAAACGTCAGGAGAGGGCGTTCTAGGCTTAGGTCACGGTACCTCCGTCTGGCTGTATTTCCATATGTGTATTTCCCGGTATTTCCCAGTTGACGGCCCAGTTTAATAACAAAGGGTCCATGTGTCAGACACTTTACTATCTTGAGGCCACAAGTTACTATCTCAAGGCCACGAGATAGTATCTCGAGGCCTCGAGATAGTAACTCGTGGCCTCAAGATACTATCTCGTGCGAGATAGTATCATTCATTATTCGGTTTTCAAACCAAAACAAAAAACCAAAACATGTTATGTTTTTTTCGTTTTTATGTTTTAAAAACCTGAACAGAGAAACACAAAAACAAAAACACAAAAACCATGTGTTTTTTCTTTGGTTTTTCTGTTTTAAAAACCAGAACGGAAAAACAGAAAAACACAAACACAGATATTCTCTTTCTGTTTGTCATTCTAAAACAAAAACGGGAAAATCCTCCCTTTGATATGGCTCTGGCATTTATTGGCCAGGCGTCCATGCCTACGCAAGGTAACGTAACCCCCTGACCAATCGGCTATCCTAACCTTAACCACTTGAGGTCAAATGCCTAACCCCAACCAATCAAGCTGCTTCATAGGGCGGGTCTAGAGGTGGCGATAGTGGGATTTGTAATTTCGCGGGCCACTCTAGACTAACGTTTACATTACCAGACTGCACAGCAATTATTTCAGTAGCTAGAAGCTAGCGAGTAGCGATAACGGATGGCTCTAGAGATGTACACAGAGTACATACACAAATTATTTGAGAGTGGGAAAACACACGAACAAATATCCACCGCCCTACAGCGCGTCGGTGCCTCACGGTGCTCGGCCGCTATTATTTTTTGCAGATGCCTCCAAGACCTTCCACGTCTGAATATCGGTGATGTACACAGGATTGTCGACTCCTGTGCAATGGCTCCAAACTCCAAGAGGAATAAAGGATTCAAATTCTACATTTCATCCTATATCCACAATTATGAGGGTAAGTAGCTATGTTGTTTTTGATGGTAGCATCTTCGCTAGAGCTAGCTGCTAGCTTATTTTACTTGCTATAACTGTTGTACTATGTCAAAATAATTTCATTGATTATGCTTTTCTCAGTATCTAATAAAGATCAGGTGTCAGGAGAGGTTACCATCAGGGCACAGTGTCACAGGTCCATGAAGAAATCGGAGAAAGCGCACAGTTTGAGTGTATGGTTAGGGATAGGGGTAACGTTAGATACGATATCTGTTGTTGTTATTTTACTTTTACAATCCAGTGTGCCCGGGGATTTAGCACAGATAAAGTTCAGCTCAACACTGTACATAAACTACTGAATGGCTGAAAATAGCTGGTGACTTTACTTTGCCAGTCCCCAGTGGTCATCTGGACTTTGTTCACGTTTACTGTCTCTTTACCTTATGCCACGCTACTATACTGTTGTAACCCAGCATTAACGTTCTTGGGGGTCCATGATGATGAACATAAAACACAAGCACATACATATGTTTTATATTCTGCTTCTACTGTAGAAGTGCAATTTTTTTAAATGAAGATGAAAATTAAGTATTAGGTCTAGGCCTACAGTATTGTAGTTTTCTCTCATACAAGTTTAGCTCGACTTAAATTTAGTAGAAACAGTGGCCAGGCAGGTACGTTTATTTAGCTGGAGCCCCACTGGGTTAGTGCTCTCTTACTTCCTTGCTATGCTTTCTCTTTCATAAAGTACCCAATGAATGATCAAGCCTAGAAAGGCGAGAGTATTTACTTATGGCGTTTTTCCATTACATGGTACCTGCTCGACTCGCCTCAACTCTACTCGCCTCGACGCGCTGTGCGTCCGTTTTCCATTGCAGATTTTAGTACCGCCTCAGCGTGGCTGGTCGTCATAGCGACTGCCGTGGGCGTGGCTTAGTAGCGTTGGCTTTTCCCCGACTTATTTCCTGGTTCTCCGTCTCCGTAAACAACATGATATCAAAGAGATAGTTAACTTTTACTGCTCCAGATTTCCCACCGTGGTCAGAAAGAACAGGGGAGACACTTTGTTTCTCTCACATATATATGACTCTAGAGTCGCTACTCGCTGCGGAGATAATCGCCGTCACTCTCTCACTTCTCCTTCGCTCACCAGCTCCCCACACACACACATCACACATGCACACACCAGCGCACAAGTATAAACATCAGGCCACTTGTATGCTACGGAGAAAGCTCTGCGTGGAGCCTCCGGCAGCAAAAAACACCGCTGGCTAAACTATTTAAAAATGCCGTCTCTCGCTAGTGACGATTCTTTCCGACCAGTCAGCAGCCTGCAGGTTTTCACGTCACCGTTTCGGCTCGCCTCAGCTCGCTTGGAACCTCGACTGAGGTGGTACTAAAAAAAGTATCTGTTAGCAGGTACCAGGTACTTTTTTTCGTAATGGAAAACCAAAAAAGGCGAGTAGAGTCGAGGCGAGTCGAGCCGGTACCATGTAATGGAAAAGCGCCATTAGACAGCTTTATTTTGCAGGTGGTCCTGAAAGATTCAAACCCTGTGGAGTTGCTACATCATAAATGCTTGTGTATGGCGGGAGCAGCACTTTGTTTCAGTCGGCGCATTACAGTGAGCTGAATTTGTCTGCAGTTCCCCCTGTCTTAAGCTGCACTGAGGGAGAACAACAATGGCACAAGCCTAGAACTTTGGTGATTATAATGTTTGTTGTTGTTGTTAAATATGTCTTTACAAACTGATTGGGGATATGTTGAACCCCATTATGCCCAACAGGGTGTAAAGCCAGGCCCAGTGGATAGGATGGTTGTGCTCTCTGCTAAACCCAAGACTCAAACAACAACAGAGGGAGTCAAGTAAAGTCACATATAGTAGATGTATTGGAATGTGTGAGTGAATATTTGATTTGAAATCTGTTTGCTTCCTGACCTTCCAAGTAACTTAACTTTTCACACACAGGAGCACACTGTACAAAGGCCTCAGCGGGATTTACCTGATCTCTCTGTGCTTCAGGTAAGTAGGGATAGAGTAACATGTAAGGATAATGGTTTTTAATATATGTTTTGGGTGGGGTGCTTTTATGCCTTTAATGAACAGGACAGTAGCCGGAATCGAACCCAGTTCCCATACCATATCAAATAGCTAATTTGGTCTTTTGTTATTACTACATGTGTGATGTGAAATTGTAGTTACTTGGTATTTCAGTATATTGTTAAAGTACTAGTCAACCTCCAAGTGACCGAGGCCTACAAAGCATTCCCCCCGGCTGAGGCACCAATAGTCTGCAGTATGGCCATCAGCGGTGACGTCCTGCTCACCAACTCAAGCCTCGGGATGGTCCAAAGTGGAAGCCCAGCCAGCAGCAACAAGGAGAGACCGCTCCTTTCATGTTGCCCCACCACGTCCATCTCTACCCCTTCAGGGATACCATCTAGAGCCTGAAGTTTTGTAACCACTGAAGAAGAACAGCGCCACTTGCAGTGCCTACATACAGGTCAGCTGGGACATGGCACACAAGTATGAGTCCGCTACAAGAGAGCAGAGAAGCTGCATGGAGTGGCACCAGCTGAGAAGGCCCAGAGTGACTGCCTCTCACTTCAGGGAGGTGTGTCATGTCAGTGAAAAATCTGAAGATGGACTTGTTCACAGAATTCTGCAATGAACTCGTCAAACAGCAGCAATGCGGAGAGGGCTAGAGTTCGAGGCTGATGCAATTTGGGAATACTGCCAAACAAAACGTGTCAATCACTACCCCTGTGGATTTTTAATCCACCCTGATGCTCCCTGGTTGGGGGCGTCTCCAGACGGACTTGTTTTTGATCCTTCGGAGTCCGTACAGTTTGGGCTTATAGAAATGAAATGCCCCAACCTAAAAAGTTATGTAGACTGTACTTACCTTAAAATGAAATCTGGCAATTTGGAACTAAAGAAATCACATGCATATTACTGGCAGGTATAGGGTCAGATGCTCATTACTGGTTTGACATGGTGTGATTTTGTCATTTCGGCTGAAGACGACCTGCTGATTCAGCGGATTTACAGGGACAATGATGTATGCAAAGTCGTCAGACAAAAAATTGACCGTTTTTATTTCTATGTTTACATGGCAAAATGCATGTAAAGTCTCTGTCCCAAACAAAAAATCTAATTGTGAAAATGTAGTTTTGTAAATGTATAATTCCATATGACGTAACGCGGCACAGGGGATCTGGGCATGGATGTATTATAATATAATATAATATATAATATAATATAATGTATTATTATATACGGATGTGGGTCGCATAGAAACAGATGGGGCGGGGTTTCACTTGACATTTCCCAGCATCCTCAACCCTGTGATATTTTTGTATTATTGTCTCCTTATGTGTGCCACATTTTACACAAACAGGGGAGATAGAGGCATCTAATTTATTTATTTTTGATTTAGTGTAGTATATCCTTGTCATGAGCTTATATTGTATGAGACGCAGATTCTCATTGGTGGTAATGGTGTTGGTTATATTTAGGCAATATTTTCCAGATTATGTCAGTTATTTATTTGAAGTTCTTTGTTCCAACCCTCATATTTTTTTTGAGAAAATAATTATCTGCCTGTGCTTCTATAAGGTGTTTGTACACTTTACTTATTCATTTCTTGTTTTCTCCTGAGTTTAGGAATAGCCTCTGAGTAGCTGAGGGTTCTGTAGTCCTATTATAGTTTAGATCAAAGTTATCTGTGATCCTGCTCTTTAACTGAAGATATCTAAAAATGTCCTTATTAGTAAAATTAATTCTATTACCAATTGTTCAAATGGCTTTATACTGATATGATAAATAATATCTCCAATAGTTGTCATTACTTGTCATAGTCATTGTCATTGACTCTGTTTGACATAGCAAATGTTACTAGTGTATATCTTTTGTCCTTTTATTGTAATTTCTACCTGCCAAATGGACTACAGATGGAAATTAGCCTTGGGCTACAATCTGGCACTTTTATGTGTACTGCTGTACATGTTCATTGTCCTGAAATAATAAAATAAAATAAATAAATTCCATGATCTCCACTGTAGGGTGATTGATGGGTTATTCCACAAGCGTTTGGAACATTCATTTCTAACCCTAGAATATGTTTTAATCTGCTCCATGTTCTTAATGTGCTATTTGTGACAAAACTAACATTTTTAATTTTCCGCTTCGTAAATCAACCCTGTGATGTTGTCAACTTCATAGAGAAAATCTCCACACTTAATTAATAGTATGGAGCTACAGGTGTAGGGCAACACTTAATGAATACATACATACGGTGGCCGACAGGGGCAAACGCCCTGCAACTTCAGAAAACACATGCAAATAGACAAAACACAAGCAAATTAAGAAAACAACTACATTAATTTGACAACACATGTGCAGCATTCAGCAAACGCACTGCATATACACACAACACAACCAAATATACAAACGCGCTGCAATTAAAAAAACGATGCAAAAAGGAAAGCAAACCCCGAAAAAAGAAGCGATGCAAAAAGAAAAACAACTTCATTAATTTGACAACACATGCGCAGCATTCAGCAAACGTGATGCAAATACACAACACAACCAAATACATAAACGCGATGCGAATAAAAAACGATGCAAAAGAAAAGCACACAAACCCGAAAACAAATGCAAAAGAAAAACGCTGCATCCAAATTCCACAACGGAAGTTCTCCAGACAGGGAACAGCTAATCAGCTGGATTGCGCCCCCTTTTCTCGCTTTTTATTAGAGTCGGGTATGGCTGCATAGTAAAAGAGAACTCCTGTCTCATGCCCTTATTAATAACATAATATAATATATTAGTAATATACAGTCTCTGCTCCCGTCCCAGCAGGGACGCTGGTGCCGTGCTCGAGCTTCGACCTTCAAAAATAAAAGCTTCGTTTTGTCGGATCGTCTTCCTTTGGTGTTTTGATGATGATTTTGAACTAAACAGTACGGCAATCATGCTAATGAATACAATAACTTTTCAGGGATGTATTACTTACAACACAATGGAGCAAGCAAAGCAAGCAAGTTTTTGTGTTTATTTGCAGGCGGGATTTATTCAGTTTGATAAACGGTAAATTGGCTGGTTTTTAAACAGGGAGGGATTATAAATAGTCTGTTTTTGTATTTCAAGAGCGAGTTGCTCCACAATATGAATACAGATTGGTCACTTATTTTGTTGTATAATCACAATATTACACATGATGAGGTCTACACTTCAGTGATGCGCTTTCGGACCTGGAAATTAAACCCTCTTATTTAATGTGGCTTAAACAAACGTCCACGTTAAACACTGATGCAGTTTTAAATGTTTTATTATACACGAAGTTTACAGACACGTCTCTGCTGATTGAGTATCAGCTGTGACCCGAGCCGGAGACCCCACCACCCAACGAGAGAAAACATATCTCAAACATAGACTTAATATTTACAGTCTGTGAGCTCACCGTTGCACACCGTTCTGAGATTGAACGTCTCTCTCTCTCTCTCTCTCTCTCTCTCTCTCTCTCTCTTTTTTCTGCTTCCCCCCCCAGCCCCCAAAAAAATCAACTGTTCCACTGCTAGTGTAATATTGTGATTATACAACAAAATAAGTGACCAATCTGTATTCATATTGTGGAGCAATACGCTCTTGAAATACAAAAATAGACAATTTAAAATAGTCCCTCCCTGTTTAGTAAACCAGCCATTTACCGTGGGATTTATCAAACGGAATAGCCTAAACCCGGCCTGCACATAAAGACAAAACTGCTTTGCTTGCTCCATTGTGTTGTAAGTAATACATCCCTGAAAAAGTTATGGTATTCATTAGCATGATTGCCGTACTGTGCCGTTCAAAAACATCCAAAACACCAAAGGAAGACGAACTGACTCAAACGCGGTTTTATTTTGAAAAGTCCCTCCAGAGGTCTGGAGAACTTCCGGTTGTGAATTTGGATGCAGCGTTTTTTTTTTGCATTTGTTTTCGGCTTTGCTTTTTGTTTGATCGCTTTTTATTCGCATCGCGTTTATGTATTTGGTTGTGTTGTGTGTATATGCAGCGCGTTTGCTGAATGCTGCACATGTGTTGTCAAATTAATGTAGTTGTTTTCTTAATTTGCTTGTGTTTTGTCTATTTGCATGTGTTTTCTGAAGTTGCAGGGCGTTTGCCCCTGTCGGCCACCGTACATACACACTTAAACTGTAATACATTAAAACGTTGTGATGAATAATTCTGTAAACCCATAACCACCAGTCCAAAATGCATCTAAAGTGTCTGTCCCATACAATAAATACCAGCAATTAATTGTTATTTTCTTGTCATTTTAATAAAGTAAAACAAGTTATTAACTCTATATTGAAAACAGATAACCACATAAAATCATGAATGTCAAATTTATTAAATACCTGTAAGTTCACAATATGTTACTGTAAGTTAACAATAATACAAGTTTGGGGTTGCCAATTATTTTTGAAAAAGTGACCTGTAGTAGTTATACAGGTTTGTGATGTTATTAGGTATTGCACAGTGCTTACAATTATACAGTGATACAGCGGCGTAACCATGGACTACATTAAACCTGAGTTTAGTGATTCCTCTGACAACCTGACATAATAATAATAATAATAATAATAATAATAATAATACATTTTATTTAAAGGCGCCTTTCTCGGCACTCAAGGACACCGTACAGGGTTATAAAAGACATTAAAGCAGTAAAAAATAAAAATAAAAAAATAGCACACAAGACAATGCACACAAGTACAGCTGTAAGTGCAGTTTCCTTGCTATCAAACGTATCCAGTTGTCATTTCATTTCAAGCACAACTAAAAAACATTTCAAACTTCATTTGCCCATGTCTTCACTAAGGGGTCCATTTTGGAAATTTGAGAGAAGACAGGCTACTGTAAATATCTGATTAATGCTCCCGGTTATGGACAGGGGGATGGTGGTGTCGAACAGTTTGTTCTCTTTGACTCTTCTGATCATCCTTTCTACGTGCACCCTCAGCCGAGCTATGGATTGGGTCTGTAGGACATCCTCCTCTGGCATCTGGGCCCTCTGAGTGACAAAAGCTGGACAATAAACAGTCCTAGTGTGGTGGAAGTTTTCCTTGAAGCAGCAGGGTTAGTGATATTCATGATAAAATCAAAACGAATAATGACTGTTTGAGAATTAAACCAAAGTTTGGTCTTTGAGTATTTATTTACATTTGCAAATGGAGAATCACAGTTTCAAAGGTAAACTGAAACAACTGAAAATGTCTTTCTAACCTAAAGTCTAAACATCCAAACATCATATAGTGAAGAAACTCTGTTAAAGAGGTGATATTATGCTTTTTGGCTTTTTCCCTTTCCTTAAAGTGATGGTTCGGAGTAATTCACCCTAGGGTCCTTTGCACCATGACCTCGAGCCAAACACCCCCCCAGAAGCTTTTTTCATCTGGGTCGAACATTGGGAGAGTTAGCTGGAGTAGCATTATCAGCTGAATAGCTTAGCGCAGGGGCTAATGGACCCACGTTTGTATCTTGTAAGTTACCCCACTAATAATGCCCGAAATGATACCAAACATCTACAAGTAGTACAAATAGGTTATGCTCTCGTAAAACGATGGATTGGAAAGTTTGTAAGTACACCAGAAGTTTATGAACACTTGCCTGCTCTTTTCAGCTCTCTGTTGCTGCTGCTGCTACCTGCAGTTAGACAAGTGCTTAGGGCCGTCTACAAATTACTACACCGAAAAGAGTTACAACAAAAATATTTATTAATTCAATGATTAAATAAGGTAATGTCTCCAAACTTACCTCAATTATTACTTGTCTCCTGCTAGTTATACTACAGCACTTACTTAAAAAAACAAAGTTAAATTAATAAATATTTTTGTTGCATCTCTTTTCGGTGTTGTAATTTGTAGACGGCCTAAGCACTCGTCTTACAGCAGCAACAACAACAACAGCAGAGAGCAGAAGCCAGCAGAAGTGTTATTTACATAAACTTCTGGATTGCTTACAAACTTTCCAATCCATCGTTTTATGAGAGCATAACCTATTTGTACTACTTGTAGACGTTTGGTATCATTTCGGGCATTATTAGTGGGGTAATTTACGAGATACAAACGTGGGTCCGTTAGCCCCTGCGCTAAGCTATTCAGCTGATAACGCTACTCTAGCTAACTCTCCCAATGTTCGACCCAGGTGAAAAAAGCTTCTGGGGGGGTGTTTGGCTCGAGGTCATGGTGCAAAGGACCCTAGGGTGAATTACTCCGAACCATCACTTTAACTATGTTGTATATGTTTTTGGGGCATGTAATAGGTTTAAAAAGTGAAAAAGTCCACCCCAAAGGTAGTTTCCATCTCCAGCAGAAAACACTGTTCACAAACTGCTCCCAACAGCTCTATTGTAGTGAAGCCTTTTCTTCGTGACGAGCTGACGTCAGCTCGTAACAGAAGTTATAAAGCTCGCCTAGCTGCTAAGCTCCCCTCCCCACCACCACCACTAATTCAAGTTTGTTAGACCCAGAGCGGCTGGAGAGTTGAGAGTCTCGGTCATGTCCAGGAGACGCTGTATTCGTCAGTGCACGGGGAAATTTCCTTTTTTTCGTCTTCCGAAAGACGATGAATTTAAGAGTCAGTGGTTAAAATTTGTTTTTGGCACTATTCCCCAGGACTACAACCCCAACCTTGTGTTGTGTTCTGTCCATTTTACGGAGGACTGCTTCCTGAACCTGCAACAGTTCAATTCAGGATTTTCAAACCGTTTAATTCTGAAAGACCGTGCAGTTCCGACTCTGTCTGGCCATCCTGGAGATTCAGAACCACAACCTGTAAGTACGCTAGCTATATTTTATAAACCTTTACCAAGTGTTCAAGTGGGCTGTTGAAGTGGGCAGGTTGAGCTAAACTACAGCTAGCTAAAGCTGTAGCTAATGTTATATCCGGTGTGAAATTGTTTAGCTCATTTTTAACAGATTCTTTTTTTAAATATGGTGATGGGTTGTGTATTTAAAGATGCGAAATATTGCTGTTGTGTGGATGTGCATTTATGAGTAACTTAGCTTATACCAGTTGCTGTTACGGTGGCAGTGAAATGTAGCCTCGTTACAAAGTTAGCAGAAGCTAACTTTCTAGCTAGCTAGTGCTAACGTTTTGTGTTCAAACCGTTTTGTTCAAAGCTTTTGAACACAATTACGTAACACTGCATTAAAATCGGCTATCGCTTTTCAGTCAAAATATGTAGAACAGTGTACAAGTGTGCATGTGAAGGTATGTTTAGAACGTTAATGCTACTTTACAGGTTGATTGGTAAGGGCGCCGAAACCACTGTATGCCTCAGCTAATTTGGTAGTGTTGGCTAACGTTCTTTAAAGTGGTAAACGACACCTGCGTTTAAGTTGCTTTTGTTACATGGAGACCGTTGTCCATAACCAGCAGTATATTTGCTCCGTACTTACACAACCGGGGCTTTGACTAGCAAAAGGATGTCATGTGGTGTGTTCATTTGTTTATATG